>NW_016908357.1:811820-817820 GCF_001483705.2 Eufriesea mexicana | reverse complement strand
TCTTCCGATTTCGGTCTCCCTCTTTTCTTCTCGCACCCTGTTGCCCCGCTCGGTACGCACTAATGCCGCCACCTCTTCGATCCCTCCACAACCTCCCGTTCCGACGCGGCCTGCCCTTGTCGCCCTCCATCCCGCCGAGCGATCCTTTTACTGGCTTCTGTTTACGCCACGCGCATACACGCTCAGCTCCGGCACGGGAAGGAACGAGAGGTAGAATAAAAAGAGACGGAGACGAAAATATCCGTCGAGGGGTGGATGGACGGAGGCGGGTAAGAGGGAGAGAGAAAGAGTGGAAAGAAGGGGAAGATAGATAAGGGAAAAAAAGGGCGAGAGAAGTGGGAGAGGGAGAGGGAGAGCGAGAGAGAGAGGGCGAATGGGACGTGAATGAAGCGAAAGAAGGACGGTTGTACGGGTAGTAGGGTAGAAAGGGAGAGAGCGAGCGAGCAAAGGGAAGGGTGGGACGGAGAAAGAGGGGCGCATCGAAAAAGAGAGAACAGACTCGCGTATCTATATGAAGGTACACATGCAAACGGGGCGCAAGTGCATGTCGTGTCATCGACTACGAGGGATACGCACACACTCATCCGCACCCTCCTGCTGCCGAATGTAGTAGAGAATGAATAATGTACCCACGTACAGCCGATGTCAGGAGGGGCTCCAGGGAATGTAAGCATCGGCCCGTCCCCTCCGACGGCTTTGTAGGCCGTTTATCGAAACGGCGTGGCCGTCTGCGACAGGATTGCACGTAGGCGATCGTAGGATGCCGCCGTTCAGGCTGGCACCTACCGCCAACTCCAACGTAAACACGATCGTGCATTAATACTCGATCGTCGATCAATGAATCTCTTTATCCTTTGTCGAACACGCTTTAAGCGGTCGGGGATCGTCGCTGTTCGCGTGGAAACCGTAATCGAGATTACGATTACGACGTTCGTACCCGCTCGGTACACCTGTGATCCAATTAATTCCGATGACACGCGTAATACGGACGTATCGGGTTTTCGTAGAAAAGACAACGGTTTCCGATTCGACCGTGCCCGGTCCCCGTTCCTTTACGATACGCTTCAACGAGGGAGTGGCAGAACCTTAATGACTCGTCTTCGATCGCTACACGCAAATAGGTGGAGTAGCAGAGGCGAGCAAAGGAGAATTGGCCTCACGCTGCTCCACGAAACACGTGGAAGGTTTCCCAAAAGCGTATATCGACCGATAACGCGGCGCAGGCTCACTGGAGATCCTGCACGTATACCAATATATCCTCCGACTGAATGTTCGGATCGGGCCGCCCACGTATCACCTACAGGTTCTATACACGAAGAAGGGAACGATTCGCGGAACGGTCGACAAAGAACGAGCCGAGGAAGCGGAGAAAGGACCAAAGGAAGAGATAGCTGCGGAACCCATCTAGCGGCGTCTCATTCGCTCGTGATTCCAGCCGCGTTCCACAGCTAAACGACCGACCATCCGTCCTAGTCCTCCTGGTGGGGATAGCCCTCCAAGGGATCCTTCCAGAGAAAGCTTCGGGAGGAAGCCTACGGTCGCTGTTTTCGAACGATGTGTGCCAGAGGGGAGATCAGTAGGCTCGAGGGTTGGAGGGGAAGGGAACGCACACGCACCATGCGAATATTTTTGTCGGCATCCTCCAACTGTTCGAGAAGCGGTAGAAGGGGGAACGGTTCTTAAAGTACACCCAGGGAGTGTCAGGATTGGAAGGTCGATTGCCGTGGTGGGAGTATGCTGTTAGTTGCCTCATAGCTGACTGGTGTAATTAAAAACGCCCGTAATTAATATTTCCTCGTCATCCGAGGATCATCGTCGATTTTTCGGCGACATATCGGCCAGACTCGAGTCGCCTCTCAAACATTTCGTACCCCGACTCCCTGCGAATTTAAAAACGCCAATGTACCCCTTCATCCTATTTCTTCTTCGTCCGTAGCTAGGATTTCATCGACGCAACGTAACCGCAGGACGCATGGTTGCGAGTCCGTTCATTGTGCGGCAGAGAGAGATTAATTATGCATATTGTCACGGTGCATTCGATGCGCAACAAAGACACCGTTGGTATCGTCACAACGTGTCGTGCACGTACATACGTTTCGATCTCTTAGAACGTTCGTTCCTTTGGCTCGTGAGATTTACGAGATCAACTCGTCGACCAGCACTGGTCTACAATGTATTACCGCCATTTTGGTTCTCCTCGGTTTAACCGGCCGAATTCTCGAATCTTCCGTAACGCGCCGTGCAACGTCAATTAGTCAGCCCGAATCCTTTATCGGGAACTTATCCATCTCGTTTGCTAACTGTCGTTAATCCATCCGTACATCGTTCCAAACCGTACCCCTGTTCCGACATCGTCGGCGACTTCTTGCCGCAAACGGGGTACCTCCCAGTCGGCATTTGCAACGTCGATTTTGCTAAATTTCTGAGGATAATTTAACGAATGACGAGGTCTACGTATCCCCGGTGAGACGAAAGCGTTGGCGGATTGAAAGATTATTCGACGGCGCAAGCGCGCCGTACGTGCAAATAGCGAGCGGGTGCACGTCACGGAGATCTGTACGCTGTACTTGCACACGAAGACTCGCATTCGGACACTTAGATACGCAGATGCGAATGCGACTCGTGTACCGATGCATTTGCATACACCCGTGATAATTTATGTCTAGTCGCTTGTTCTTATCCTCCGCCGACTTTTCTGCTTCTGTTCGTAGCGAAAAAACCAATCACTCGGAGCAAAGATGCGACGAACGGCTAGATCGGGCAGACGAAGGAACAATCCTGCAACTTTCTCTGCCAGCCGAACTTTGCGTCTCGTGTTCGGTGACTGACCAGTCCTAGTGCACGATGTTCGAATCGAACTCGAAGAACGCGCGATAACGAGTTCGCAGGTGTAAACTCGGATAATATGTGATTACTCGTTAGGGAAGGTCGCACCGAAGAGTCTGAACGCTAGGTAGCGACAGTCAGGGGCATTTGTGACCGATGAGAAGCGAAACGGATGTACGAACGATTAAACGTTGCGCAACGTCGCTAGATTAGATAGACTATATATCTAGATTAGGTAGACGTCCCGACATGCCTACGCTTGTTTTCGGTAGGGACCAAAATGGCGGAGTTTAGAGTACAGGAAACGTCGACGCGTCGCAACAAAGACTCGAGTCGGTCTCACGAGTGGAACGATAAGCGAAAGCGATACCGAGCAAATGGTATCGATAAACCACGATATATTCGATGGACGAACTTTTACCAACTCGGAGAAACGCGGAACAATAGACACGCGTATTTGACTGTCGATGGCTATAGCTGTCACTGAATTATAAACCGGTTTCTTTGCTGTCATCTGCTCATGTAGACTTACATAGATCTATTGTCTCTTCGACTCGTCGACTTCAAAGCACCACGGGACTATATCGCGCTGCTAATTACTCGAACACATTGCGGACCTTTGTTACAGAATCAAGCGACGTCGTCGGTCTCTAGACGATCGAGACTAAGACGATCCTCCTCGTATCTTTGACGATTTACACGTTGATGTACGAATTTTTTGATTCGAAGACCGATACCGGAGCAGGTCAAAAGTTTTGGCCAACTCATAGGGCGCCAGTCGATCGCTCCTTTGCAAAATTACGTACCCCTGTCGAAAAAGATGGCCGGATAAGCGGTTTCGATTGCTTCTCCCTTTCGCTGTTTCGTTTGCGGACTTATAGACGATACCATGAGCCTCTATCGGATCGGAAATGGACGTCGCTCAATAAAATCCGGCTCGGTATCGAAAGCAAAAGGAATTCCGGGTACTCGAAACTGAAAAACCAAGGTATCGGGACTGGGGGCATACGTGAAATTAACATCCGCAATAAAAGTCCGTCGGTTTCCTCGTAATCTAGCTGGTTTTATCCGGCGATTGGTGGCCCATTGGTTGGTCGTGCGGCGAGAGGACGCCAGCCGACACTGGTTTTCCAACGTAAACGGGTTTATCGCGCATTTATTCAAACACACGCGGAAATCCATCTGGCCTTAGTCCGAAGTACCGATTTCCGTTGCTGACGTGGTGTAATTGGAGGTTACGAGGTAGTGGAAGGATGAAAGAAGGAGGCAAAGGACCGGGACTCGAGCTAGGGGGTCGTTTCAGCGTCCGCGGAGAGACGAAAGAGAATATAATCGGAGATGCACGGAAAGAAAGAGAGGAAGAAACGTGGTGCACGAAGAGAGGGGTAGCGAAAGAAGGGTGAGGTATCGGCGCACGAATAGAGGGGAGCTCGTAACCCGGCTGGTAACGCGGTGCGATCCTCGATGGGGTGAAGGGGGAGTGTAGTCGGCTCGTCGGTGTGCTCGGAGTAACGCGCTAGTGTCGGTACGTACCACTCGGTAGAGAGAGGAGGGGTGGCCAGAAGCGCGCATAGAGGAGAGTGGAGAGAAAAACGACTCGTACAGGCAGCGACGACGACGACGATGAGGCAGGCAGGCAGGCAGGCAGGCAAGGCAGGCAGACAGGCAGGCAAGGCAGAGGCAAGGCAGACAAGTCGGGCAAGCCAAGCTGCTGCTGTTGCTGGTGCTGCTGCTGCTGCTGCTGCTGCTGCTGCTGCTGCTGCTGGCAGGCAGGCCAGGCAGGCTAGGCAGGCTAGTAGTCAGGCGAAGAGCCGAGCAGAGACACGGTGTTCGAAGGGGCATGAAAGAGTCAAAGCGAGGGAGAGAGAGAAGGCACGGGAACGGGAAGGGGGAGAAGAGAAGCGAAGAGAAGAGAAGAGAGCGGAGTAAAACGAAACGGCAGGCGTAGCGAGGAGCGTGTGTAGAGCCTGGAGGACAGGAGAGAAAGACTATGGAGGGGGTGAACGTGGAGCGCAAAAGGGGCGCGCGGCGAAGGGATCGAGGGACCGGCGTAGGGAGGGGAAAGAGGGGAAAGGGCATATCCCACTCGGGGTTTCGGTTTAGTTTGGCGTGAGACGCCGTACCGCTCGGTGTTCCGTGTCCGTTGTTACGATCGTTTTACGCCCGATGTCGTTCATTTCCGCGGTTTAGTTTCGTAAAACGCCGCGCCGTATTCCGCGGCGCCGTCGTACGGACTCGTAGTATTCCCGACTAACCGTGTACTCGCCGTTGTCGTCGTCGCCGTCGTCGTTGTCGTCGTTGTCGTCGTTGTCGTCCTCGCTGCCGTCAACGTTGTCGGTCGTCATCGTCGTCGTCGTCGTCGTCGTCATCGTCATCGTCATCGTCGTCACCTTCATCGTCGTCATCGTTGTCGTTGTCGTTGTCGTGATTGCGTTGTCGCTGTCGCTGTCGTCGTCTTCGTTCCTGTCCGTGGTCTCAAAGTCGGTGTCGTTTTTTTTTTCCGCACGAGCCCGGCCAGGCCAGGCCATAGCGTAGTTTCGGAGGCTGGTGCACGGTCGGTGGTAAGGTGAAAGTAAATCCCACGTCGGTGGAGCTTACTCGAATGCCAGGGAAGCTGGTCGTACGTCGCGAAATCGCGTACACATCGAGCACGCGACGTCGCTGTTGCCTGGATAGCCCGCATCTCGGCATCGCAAGAGGGAGAACTCCGAGTTCGAACCCGAACACTGTAGCGACCTCGCATTTCCTCTACAGTATCGTTCCTGCCCGAACGATACGACGGCATCGCTTTGTGTACGTACGCGGCCAGTATGCTCTACTACCATAGAGGATAGCGTTAGCCACTCCGATTCTCGTATGCGTGTAGCCGCACGTACGGCTCGCATGCTCGCACGTAAGTACACGCACGCACACTCTATCACCAGACATAGCGCTTTCCAGCGAATACGCTTGTGTGCATGTACTCGCCGGTTGAATGCTGAGAAACAACAGGGAGAAACAGGGAGGGGAAGAGTGCGAGAGAGAAAGAGAGAGAGAGAGAGAGAAAGAGTGAGCGAGGAAGAAGAATACGCGAGAGCGGGACGGAGAAGGCGGTTTCCTCCATCTTTTTCTCCCTCCCTTCTCTCTGTCTGCCTCGCTCTCGCTCTCCCTCTCTCCCGCTTTCTCTCGCACTCT
>NW_016908357.1:792044-811775 GCF_001483705.2 Eufriesea mexicana | reverse complement strand
CTTTCCCTTTCTCCGTCTCTTTCTCTCGTTACTACTCGTTTACCCCTCCCCTCGTTCTATCCTCTTGCGGGTGTTCCCTCTTCCTCCGACTCGCACGCGTCGTTTTGCTCTCGTGCGCGTACTCGTGTATTTATGCGTTTTCTCATATTCGCGCTGCCTCCTCTTTCGTCCTCGACGAAATCGCTCGGTATGCGTTCGCGATACGCGCGACGATGGAATAAACATCGACTGGGAACACCGCCGGTTTCTCCGGGATAGAGCTATCCGTCCGATATCCGTCCTTCCGTATCTGCCAACTTGCCCGCCTTTCGGCTCCGCCGGATCTTCTCCTCTAACGGCTATTGTCCGAAATCGAAGGTAACGGTAGCACGCACGGCACATCGAAAGCTTTCCACGTTGCGAAAAAAAGGGGAAAAAAAACTCGTCTTGCCGCTTTCGTCGCGGAATGCTCGCCTTCGCGATCGCGCGAACCCCTCCGTTGTCTACGATACGCGGAGGAAACGTGTCTCTACTGATTAATCAGCTGGCTGCCTCGACAACCAGATCGCCGTGAAACGCGGAATACGAAAGCAACGGAACGATACGCGGGAAATTCCTTCCGATCGACCAAATCTCCATGCTTCCAACAGCCGCCGCCACGTCTTTTCACTCGTCGTCGCCTCTAACCGTTTCCACCGATTCCATCGGAAACTTTGCACCGTCACGTGACAACCGTATCGGCGAAACGGTCTGCTGACGAACGAGCAATCGATGGAAAAAAATGCGATTACCCAATCGTTTCCGACCTCACCGGCCCCGCCGCGGCCGGGGGAACGAATTTCACGAAGGGAGAAGAAGACGGACGTGCTCGAGCCACGAATATTCGCGGAGGACAGAATGCCTTTCTTCCTTCTTTTTTCCCTTAACGGTCGGCGTAAGACACGCTGGCCGACGACCGATCGAATGCCATTCTTTCGCGATCTTTGCAAACGGTCGCTAGGTTACTCCGAATCGTGCTCTTCCGCCCAGTAGGGTCGTCGTCGTCGTCGTCTCCCTACTCTCTTTCCTCGGGGTACGGCCGCATAGAAGCGACGGTAGAGGGATCAGAGAGCAGCTGGGGGTCTAATCTGTAACTCGCGTAACGCGCGATAAGACGGCTAAAGTTTCGCGAAAGAAAACGAGAGATCCGAAACGAGGGCACGCTCGTTCGTATTCCGTTGGAACAACCATCTCTCTTAACGAGCTCCTCGTTCTATTCTTTCTGCCGCGTCTTGCCAGAGACGGTGATCGAGCAAACGCGTGTATACTTTTCGCAAAGGTACCGAGAAACGGAACAACGCCACGCGTGAAAGATGTTTCGAACATAACGGAAATATTTCTCTTTGCGCGCGAGATGACTCGAGAAAGTTTGGTAACATTGCGCGGTGCGTAATCGTTTCGGAGTGCAGGTTGTCGGTAAACGTGCCATTTCTGTATCGTCGCTTTGTCCTTTTAAACCCGTCTTTTAGACCATTCGAGACTCGAATCGATCAACGATGGAATCGAACTCCGAAATCGTCCACGTATTCGCGTATTCGAGCGAGATATTACGCGGATTTCGAGCATTAGATAGCCCCTGGTCGATTCGTAACGATCCCGAGTAGGCCCTCTTGCTATCGCCACTTACGACGCCGTTTGAGAATTTCGCTTCTTACCGAGTAGGTCGATATAAATAGACAAAGTACTAGACATCGCAGAACGCGTGGTGTGTGTACTTAACGCGTGCCGATTCGCTATCCAAACGATCCTAATTAATATCCACTAGGATAATTGGGATCGTCCTGGAGGACCGGTGCGGAAGACTCGATTCCATCTCGTTTCGAGGGTGAATTCGATGGTCGTGTACAGAGCTTTACTTCCATTCGCGACACGTGCTGCACTCGGGGAACGGCAGTGGCAGGAAAGTGTCCGAGTAAACGGACACGAAGGAACGAAGGAAAAGTTAGGACATCTCCGAGCGGAGTCTCGCGTCTTGGCAGAGTACGCGAGATAAAGCGGGAGAGAAACCTCGTAACGGAGTCGAGAACTCGAGCGAGAACCTCTTCGGTTTCTATCTCTGTTGGCAGCGCGAAACAACGTTGACACGCTCGTAGATTCGTCGTGGCAAACGCAATGACGAGTGACGTTAGGAATTGAACGTAATTCTCCGCCACTCCTCCGTACTTTGGCGTATCGTTTCGTCCTCGAGCTCTCTTCGTGTTCGTACACGCGCTCGCGGACCAGCCAAGATGCTTAGAATTCGTGGAACGATCTGGAAACGAGCGGAGTTCATTTCTTGGCAACGATAACGATAGCGTCTCTAACCGACTTATCGTTGGCTCTCCGCGAAATAGCACGATATTCGATCAATACGTGCAGGTATTCGACGGATACACTGGGTGCAAACGCGTTTCGTTCGCGTAGTAAGGGCTGCTGTTTGGCGGTTTTACCGCGCGCCGGGCGAATGGAAAAACGGAAAGGACAAATTCGGGCGGGGAGAGAACGAGGATAAAACGCACCCGTGTATACCTACGGGTGGTTGAAACCCGATGGAGGGGGGCCGAGAACGAGGCAACGGGATTCTACCTACCTGAGAAACCTTCGGGAAAGTGGGCTAAACACCGTGACACGGCCTAACCGTTTCCTATGTCGTGCGATTTATCTGCAAAACTTGCGAATTATCGTCGCGTATCTCGTTATCGTCGCGCGCGAATCAGGCAGCTGCTTTCCGAAAAGGAACCGCTCACCGTAGATACCATACGCATTCGGCATTCTAACCCGTTTGTTTTCCTCCACCCAAGTACCAAGAGGAATACGCGAAGAGATGCACGTTCATAAGGAAAAACCGATATGCTACCTTTTCGCGCGACAAAGATTCTCGCTCTATTTTTTACCCAACGAAAATTCCCGTGGGTATATCAAGATTGTCTTTTTTCGGACACGCGACTTTTCCCTCGACCTATGTTATAATACAGAAACCGTGTTTTGTCGTTACAGGCACTATCACCGACGACCCGGTGGCGCAATAAGAAAAATGTCGGGAATGGGTAAAAGGACTTACCTCCGCGAGGTAAATCCCTATCTTATTTGTCCGTTGTGCAGAGGATACCTTATAGACGCGACTACCGTCGTCGAGTGTTTGCATTCGTGTAAGTAAATTGAATCGAGCCTGAATTATTTTACACGGAACGGATAATGACATGTCGTTTTTCGCCGCTCAGTTTGTAGAAGCTGCATCCTCAAGCATCTCAACACAGAAGCTCATTGTCCTTCTTGCAAACATGTTCTCAACAAAGCCAAGCCGAACATCAAGTAAGTTCCGCTTCATCGAGCTCGCCGAGTCTCCAATTCTTCGACACTTGAAAATTCTCTTCAACGATCTTTATTTCTAGAGCCGACAAGGCGTTACAGGATATCGTCTACAAGTTGGTCCCAGGATTGTATCACAAAGAGATGCGCAAGAGAAGGGAGTTTTATAAGAAACATCCGGAGCACGGTAAGACTGTTCGAAATTATAACCAATCCTTGTCGTTCCGGCGAACTTCTTCTAAGAATTATTTCTATCTGTAAATATTTTACACAGCGGACTTAGCGACTCCGGAACAACGCGGCGAAGACGTAAGCGGAAGATTAATTTTTGCTCCGGAAGACGCGGTAAGCTTAAGCTTGGAATACCTACCACCCGGAGCAGACCCTTTGACCATTTTACTTAGCACCAACGACGATACCAACAACTCGAACGCATCTAACAATCAAAATAATAGCGGTAACAACGGTAGTAATAATAGCAGTAGCAATAGCACCAGCAATCACGGCACAAATACAACGAGTAACAGGCGGTACCTTCAGTGCCCGGCACTGGTAACTATTGCGCATTTAAAAAAATTCCTAGCCTTGAAATACAGCGTCGACATGACGAGATACACCATAGAAATCTGTCATCGACGTGCTCCGCTTCCGGAACACTGGACCCTGATGGACGTCGCTTATATTTACGCGTGGAAAAGGGTAAACCATCGTCCAATCCGACTATTATAGAATATCTTAAACCTGTTTCCCCTTCGAGGTCTAACGATCGAAATTTTTCATTTTAGAACGCACCGATGCGATTTTTTTACCGAGTGGCGTTAGAAGAGCAAAGATTGGAAGCGCCTCCTCATGACAGGCCGTCCACACCGGGTCTGGGTGCCAGTTTTCCACCGGTTGACGCCTCTGTTGCAACGCAGGACAATGTTATTTCGGATAATCCCGAGAATGACGTCGAATCTCGACCGGAAACGGAGCGCACGAACGACGACGATGAGAAACCTGTGTCGGACAATCAGAACCAAGTCTCGAGCGAGAAACAGCGTGCACCGAATGATCAAACATCCATAAACGAGGTGAAGAAAGTGACTATAAAGGAGGAGCAACCGTCGAGTAGCGTAGCTACGTCGACAACCGCGACGTCGACAACCGCGACGTCGACGACGATTTCGACGGTATCGACGAGCATCGCGTCCACGACGACAGTCACCAACGCTATTACCTCGTCAACGCCCAGTAGCGAAAATAAACAGATCAAGACACCTATTAAGATACTAAAAAACTCGGACGGAAGGTACGAGGTGTTGAGAAGTCCACCGGGGAGTTGGAATATGAAAGAACAAAGTACCACGAGCATAGAAACGAAACCGGCCAATCCGGAATTTAGCGTTGTGAGTATAGGCAGTGGACAGAATTCGAACGGAGTGAAGATCACGTTGAAGCAGTGCTCTCCGAACAATACGAGTCCAAACAAGCCTAAGGTTATCAGCAACGTGTTACTGCATTGCGGTCAGGTGGATAAAGATAATTCCGACGCGTTGGTTATTCAACAGATTCAGAGAGACAGGGACAAACGTCAGGTAGAGAAGCAGGAGAAGCAAAGAAGGAGAGTAACCTTCGTGGAAAAGTCAACCCCCGAGAAACCTACGGCTAATAACAGTTTGAAGACTATACAGAAAAAGCCAGGAGAGTTACAGGAAAAGAAACAATTCCTTCAAGGGTTTCAACTAACAGCCAGGGAATCGGCGACCGAAATATCGTTAGAATCTTCCTCAAAATTTAACGAACTAAATGCCGTCGACGAAATAAACGATACGCAGAACAAAGGTAGCGTCACGGTTAAGAAAGAAGACGACGTCGCGACGGAAACTTCGAATAACGTAGATGACGCAAAGAGTAAGAGCAACAACGAGAATATCGGTGTAAATGCGAGTGGAAACGCTACGAGTGCTAATAAAAGGGTTACAGCGATGAGCGGAGTTACTGGCAATGCGCGAGTGAATACAAATAAACAGTGCAGTGACGTAGATACGTGCGCATTTGGTTACCCGAAGAGTACAAATGCAGGTATGAACACGAACGTGAATAGCAATCCCGCGAAGGTGGATGTATATACTTTTTCGAACGACCCACCCGTGGTACCTGCGGGAGCGGTGAAAAGAAAATGCCCGCCAGGTCTACCTATATTCGACATTAAGAGAAAGAGGCAGCAACAGATTCAAAGCCAGATCTCGAAGAAGCAAAATCCTGTACATTCGCCTGCTGTTGTACAAAACGCCGCAAAATCGCCTCGGAAGCTTCCCACAGAGCACGTTGTACCAGCGAAAAGACTCGCGAACATAGTTGGCGAAGCTGGTCCTAGTCGAACACCCACAACGCCAAGTTCGAAACCTGCCTCGAGTCCGGTACTTTCGCACGATACGAGAAACATATTAGACGGTTGCGGATTGAATATCCCTGCGAGTCTCAGTATAACTCTGACGGCACCAAAATCACCAGGAAACAGTGGTGGATTCACTGAGCCAAATGATGCCAAAGATAATCGAAAGAATACTCTGGGAAAAGTAAGTCCTAGCATTACTCTTAACGATAGGTCTGTCGATCCGCGAGTATTAAAGGCATTGAAAGCAGGACAGATAAGGATGCCCGCACCGTCGAAACCAAGGCAAACCAAGCAATCGGAACGCGATGCGAATCAACAACGGCAGGCACCTCCTGCTAAGCGAAAAAGAGACCAAGAATCGAGAGATATTTTGGACCTTAGCGGAGGAAAGAAGATGGACATACATCCGTTAAGAATACCACAGCCCGTGACAAAGCTTAAGGCGAAATCGACGGTCAGAGACATGCCGAGTATTTCGGATCAGGGCCAGGTTGTGACGCTTGTCGGTGGCCATAGATATTATCGTGCGCCACCAGGTTCTTTGACTCCGGCAGCGCATCGAGTGAACGATTGTCCAATTCCAACACCAACGAGAACACCAGTCTATGCCCCTGGATTTTCCAGCCCTTTAAATAACGCTAGATCTAATACGAATCTTTCGTCCGTCTTTCCGAGTCTGCAAAGTCTCTACGCCCTGAGCCAAACACCGAATCTTCAGCAATTTCAAATGGATGCAAGGCTAAGGCTACCTCAAGGCACAGACTCGAATTCTACCAACGTACCCAACACTGACAATCGAAATATCAACAATAACGCATCCGGAAAAAGTCATCTAGCTGCTCAATGTGCGCCAGTGAAACCAGCAAGATCATCGGTGGCACCTCTGGCTGTTGCGATAACTAAGCAACAGCAATCGAACGAGAAATCAGCGTGTATAAACAGATCTGCCGCGAATGAACCCAACAAGACACCCGTGTTTCGCAATAACGAATCTCTCGACTCTACGGAGTCTAGTCAACAATTGTCCGTCCAAACGAAATACTCGCCAGTCGCGGAAGCTAACAACCGATATTCGCCGCGATGCACCAACAACGGCAACACCAACAGCGAGGATAAAACACCCACCGAAGTAACTCGTGATTCTAACTTGGAAACGGGTAACGATTCCAGGAAGGAACCGGACAATTCGTCGCGACAGACACCTCATCGCGAAGCAGCGAGTCCAAGAGTATCGTCTACTGCTTCTCCATCGCCACCTCCTGGAGACACCAATGCAAACACCATTAACGAGACTACCAGCGGTCATAACGATAATGTAAACACCGCCTCGAATGGAATAGACAATGATCTACCCGCACCGAGTCCGACAAAAAAAAACAATATAGGTGCGGAAGTATCGAGTAGCAAATCACCTGCTAGTCCAGACTCTAGCTCTGTAACTATCGAAAGCCCTTCTAACAAGGGCTGCTCCGCAACGGTCGAACAAGGGTGCCCTTCTCCTTCGCAAACGTCAGACGCGGTAAAGTCTTCGGAGCATTCGACGAAAATTGACAATAATGTCGCCGAAGACTCGACGAACGATAATGACAAAAAAGCTACCATCAAACAGGCTGACGCGAAACAGTTGACCTCGGAGATGTTTCAGAAGAGACTACTGGCTGCGTTTCCCTCAAACGAGTGGGCAAATAATCCAATAGCTGCGGAGCATTTAGGCAACTTTTTAAAAAGTTTGAACGCGTCGATCAAGTCGGAAAATAAAATGGACAGCATAGGATCGGAAAAGGTTGAAAGTCAGCTTGCGTGCAACGATGCAACGCGTTTAAATAACGAAGCTTCGTCGAAATCTCGTACAGACGTCGCTGAATCGTCATAATTACACAAACTGTTTTAAGGATGAATGAAACTCTTCCTGCTTAAACGAAGGACAAAGCTACATCACTGCCATTACATACCGATGTAATGTTATCGAATGACTTTTAGCGTGGATATGTGTACCAATTTCTAAGTAATTCAAATGCTTTAAGGTCTTATAGGAGAATGCGGCACACGCACGCCGTACGATACAGGGAAAAATACAGCACGGATGCTGAAAATTTTATTTTTTCAAATTTTTTAAGGCCACACATCCTTCAAGAAATTTCATCGATGTATAGTTGCTTTGTCGTTACAACAATGTTCCACGAGTCGCTCGATTTCAACTGAAAATTACAGATATCCTTTTTCTGTACAAACGAATACGTTAACACGGTATGGTTTTTTAGTAATTCAGGAGCAACAAATTTTGTGAAACACGATTGATATGATTCGTACAATGAGTTTATTTCTAACGTGAAAATTGTTCCTACTTCGGTCCATACGATAACTTTATGCGAAAGCAGCACATTTATCCAAGTACCTCGCATTGTATTGAGATCCGTTATCATGATTTAAATTTCGATTATTCAAATTTCATAACCGACTACGTAAAATACAAGATTAAATAAGCACAACGAAAATCGAATAGCCAATACGAAACCTGCTTTCCTACTCGTCTACCATAGTAAAACGTGTACGTAATAAGAAACACAGGGACCGAAATTTAAAAAAAAAAAGAAAAAAAAAAGAGGTAAACTCGAAGAAACTAGGAATACAATTATTTGTGTAATGTATGAATGATATCTATGCTATTGTTATTTCTTTATTTACTTTGCGTTACGTTTCACTATGAGTTACTATTATGTATACGTTGTATAATAATTGTTATGTTATGCGACTGTATTATATTATATGTATTATTTCTTGATATGTATATATTTATAATTGCGCTAGTACGTCGTCCTTACAAAATATGCGCAAAATCCTATTACTTTGTAAGTTCGGAAACGTTCAATTTCAATTGATCGAAAATTCGTGTGAATTTAACACCGTTAAAAATTTTAAAACACAATTGCATGTATGTTGATTTTTAAACGACAAAAAACTGACATGTAATAACAAAAGGATATATAATTATATACGTAAACTAAAACTCGCTATAGTTAATTTTATTATCCCTACGCCAAAGACAAAATTTTTACGCATATCACGCAATTTCATATGATCGAATATTTTGAGATAATGGCGTCGTTCGATCAAACGTTCAAATTAAATTTTTATCGTATTCGTAGAAGGATAAAAAATAACTCACCAAATCTGCTGTAACTGATTCTCTCATAGACGAAACGTCGATAATTGACAATGGATTCTCTCAAAACGTTGATGGAACAACAATATTGATTCTGCAACAAAATGCGAACGACTGATATTCGACAACGAGCTTTCATAGTCCTTAATTTTTGAAAGATTCAGACATATGCATGTGTTTTGTTGAATTCATTACGAATAATCTCGGTATAATTTCGATAATCTCGAAACTCAATGTGACAATAATACAATATCTGAATTCTTTTTTATCGTACTTTACCTTTATGTATCCGTATCTTATCATTTTGCTCCTTGATATTTCAAACTTTCCGAAATAATGAACGTTCGCGCGCAATAGCGTTCCTCAAACTATTAATACTTGCCGGCGAAAGTGATCAATAGTCAAAAGAATGAAATAATTAATTTGGAATATATAAATATTTTTCATTTCAAATTTAATCTATTATTCTTATTAAAAATATTTGCTTTTTCAAATGCCACGTAATTAACAAAATTAATAAAAGTTAAATAAAACGGTTGATTATCAAGGGTGGATAGCAGCGCCATGCCAAGAAGCGAATTCTATACGAATTATAACATCTTTAAGTAAATACTTGTTTCAGGTTATATTTCGAAGGTATGGTATTTCAGAAAATGATAGGTTAACCTGTCCTTGCATACATGTTTGAACGTAGAGGAGTTTTTCCTCTTCCTTTAAACAGTGTGAATTAAAATGAGTAATATAAAAGAAAATTCTACGGCACCGGCAAAAAATACAACTATAAGTAACGCAAAACCTTATGGAAAAATCGTGTTAACACTTCAAAATTGTCTATTACCCGAAGAAAAACTTAACTCGACGCCGTCACATTTAGATGGTCTGGATGCAGAAACCGAAACCGATTTAAGGATATTAGGATGCGAACTCATACAGACAGCTGGTATTTTATTAAAATTACCTCAGGTTGGTGATGTTCTTTACAAATAAACAAAATGTTTGTAAACGGTATAACCTCTATAACCTCTCAATGCATAGCCTGTACTTCTATTCTCCTTTTTTTTTTTTTTTTTTTTTTAATAGGTTGCAATGGCCACTGGACAAGTAATATTTCAACGATTTTATTACAGTAAATCATTAGTTAGACATAATATGGAAACAACTGCAATGGGTTGTATTTGTTTAGCTAGTAAAATTGAAGAAGCACCTAGACGTATTAGAGATGTTATTAATGTATTTAATCACATAAAACAAGTTTCTAGCCAAAAGTAAGTATTTTATTTTTAATTCTATTATTGAAAATATCGACATATGAGTAATATTCATTATCAAGTTTGCCATTTTAGGCCAATACAGCCAGTAATACTTGATCAAAATTATGTGGCCCTGAAGAATCAAGTAATTAAATCTGAGAGAAGAGTCCTAAAGGAATTAGGCTTCTGCGTTCATGTAAAACATCCTCACAAAATTATTGTTATGTATTTGCAAGTATTGGGCTATGAAAAAAACCATGCTTTAATGCAACAATGTTGGAATTATATGAATGATTCCTTAAGATCTGATGTATTCTTAAGACATCAACCGGAAACTGTTGCTTGTGCATGTGTATATTTAGGAGCAAGACAACTTCAATTACCTTTACCTACTTCACCTGCTTGGTTTTCCCTTTTTAAAGTTAATGAATCCGCAATTAGAGATGTTTGTCGTCGTATATTACGTCTTTATTTCCGACCTCGCGTTAAACCAGAACAATTAGAGAAACGTGTGGAAGAACTTCGTCGACAGTATGAGGAAGCAAGAACCAAAGCAAGAAGTGGAGATGTCGATAGCCACACACCTAGTCCACCACTGCCTAAACACCATAATGCCTGGGGCGGATTCATTAGCCGTAGCGGGACACACGCCGCACCCGAAAGAACAAAGTCACCTAGGTATGATGTAGCGAGAGAACGAAGTAATAAAATATGATTTATGAATTTATCATGTTCGAAACCATTTTTATTTTTATTCAGACGTTCGAAATCACCGAGTACTTCACCGTCTAGGGGTGAAGGAACAAAGCATTCCAAGAGAAAGAAACATAGTAGAAGCAGATCTCGCAGTCATAGCCATGGACGGTCTCGGAAACCGAAAAAAGCGCAACGAAGACGGTCTGGCAGTCATAAATCATCGCATAGTCGGTATAGATCGCGTAGCCGATCTCGAGATAGAGATGTAGAAAAGTCAAGTAAACATCGCAGTAAACACAGACGACATTGAATTATTGGATGTATAAAAAAATTATTATGTATATTACAAAAAACGGTACTGCCGTCACATGGGCAGTCGCATTCAATTTGTAATATAATATGGGGCCTTTTTTTTACCTCTGTTAATTAATATACAATTTAAATAGGACAATTAATTTCTACTGTATGGTACATATCTTGAGTTAATTTAACAATGAACAGTAGATTTTAAATAAATTATTTCTAAGAGCGTTGAGTCAAAGTACCTCAAGAAAGGTGGTACATTGTCGAAAAAATATTACAAGTAATGATACTTAAGAAGGCGTGTATTTAATACAAAACTTGAAAATAAAGTTTTATATTCATGTACTACCATATATCATTTTCTGAAATCCAGCAGGTGCTGCCTTTTTTCTTTCAGCGGATAATACTGCCGAAAAGTCTAGCGCCGTTAATTGTGGAAGAATATGGACAATGTATCCTCTATAATATGGAAGATTTTCAATGGGATTTCCTTGTAACGTTAAAGATCTAAGCGTTTGTAACTTCTTCAGTTTAACAATATCATTAATATTCGAAATATTATTTCCGTGCAAATAAAAAATTTTTAAATTCGGAAACTTTATAATGTCATCTCCAATTCGTTCTATCTCATTAAAAGAAAGATCGAGCCAACTAAGGTTCGTTGGATCATCCAGAACTTTATGGGCAAGACTTTCAAATCCGTTCATTGAAGTTAATAAATTATTACTTAACCATAAAGAACACGTTACAAAACGATCTGCAGATGTCCGCAACGGAATTTTACCCGTTCGTACTGCTTGTGGTCGTTTACTTGCCAATTCTCTTGTAATAAAATAAAAATTTCTATTAATATAATCTTTATATTCAAAGAAGAACGCAGAATTTTAATAGTATTATACGTAATATTTTAATTGTAAAGATTTCACACTGCATAACATACCACTCATTGTAGTTGCTTTTTTAAATGACAAATCCAATGGAGCAGCTATTATCATCTCTTGCCGTTCACTTCGTCTGTAATCAGAAAGTGGTTTTTCATAAGAGATAGTGGCATCCATTATAGTGTTTAAACGATAAAGCTTCGCCAAACTTTGGAAAAGTTGCTTCAATATTGATACTGATAAAACATAAAAAAGTACACTTATAATTATTTGACAATTCTTAGCAATATCATTAAAATTTTCGTTTTTCATCTAAAATTTCTGTCTCTATAATTCTCCAAATAGTATAGACAGTCACTTATCCGATAATTGTCACATATTTATTACGAATATAACTTAGCGTGAAAAATAATAATTTTACTTATTTACATAATTTTACAAATAAATTTAACCATTTTAACAACTTAGTAATTATGAAAATTAAATAATATGTAATTTAAAAAATTTACCGCGGGTAATTCTCACATAATTCAAATCAAACACACTATATTGATTTAAGTGTATTTCTGAACACTTCAAATATAATGCAGATAAACGACGCTAGGTTGCTCTTTTTATAAGGTGCATATATTCTTTAATTATTTGGTGGTTCTTCAAGTTTCGTATCCATTGATATCGAATCATAAACTGTTAACGGCGGTAAACGGAATTGAAAACATTTTAATGTAAGTCAACAAAATCGAAGAATTTGTGGTAATTTAATTTACAAATTTCATCTAAACGGTAATAAAAGAAACGTGCGATATAAAAGATAAATAAGTAGTTTGGTTATCTTTACTATTTTACGCCTGTTAAAGATGCCGCGAACGAAACATGTTCGGAAACCAAAACGAGAACAGCAATCTGCACAAGAGAGTGATTTATTAATGATAGATTTTGAGAGACAGGCACAATTACGTGTTTTAAAAATGGAGGCAGAATCAAAAATGGCAATAAAAAGCCTTGAAACTATTGTTGACGTTACTTTATCTCGGCTTCCAGCTGAGATACGGCAAATGCCTCTCGGTGAGATACTCAATTACGAAAAGGATAATGACAAAGAAAATAGCAATGAAATTTCGTCGTCTGTTGATTTACAACCGTTAGCTTCGACAACGGTAAAAGGTAAAGAGATCGAAAAGAGAATTACCAGCGCATCCGACGATGGATACGTGACCGAGGGAATTACAACGACGCGAACATCAAGAGCTGCAAAAGTGCAACCTACTACTAAAAGAACACGTAGTAGGTCTAATAATAATAATAGTAGTAAAATGAAGCTTAGTAAAATAAACCAAGAAACTGTAAAGAAGGTAGTAAGGAAAGAACGTATCAAAGAATCTTTAAAAATTGATAAATTTACAACTCCTTCTACTTTGAAACCTGGAAGTAATGTATTTGATCCTGTAACTCCAAAGATAAAACCTAATACACCGTTAAATGTATTAAGACGTCCAAGACAAGGGGAAATGGTACTTAGTATGCAAGGTAGCCCCTTATTGGTATCTGCAGTAATTCAAGAAGATATTGCTAATATTAATGTACCTTTGCGTAATGGCAATGTTATGTCTTTATTACCTAATGCTGGTTTACGTATGTCACATATTCCTGCATTAGATTCAGAAACTGTGAAACAATTAGAAACTCTAAAAAATCACATTGAGAAAGTCATCTCAACAAAGTAGTTAAAATAATGATAGGATAAATTTGTATAGAATGATTTCATATTTCACCATTGTGTGTGCCAATGAAATCAATCTAAGATTGAAGTATCTCTCAGATATTGTGTTATAACTCTATTCTTATATACATATATATTATATATATATATACATATATATTATATATAATATAATATAATATGCTTGTTTAATACATATTTAGACAGCATTTGCTGTAACATTTTTTAACCTTATGACAATAACACTCTTGTAGCATATTAATATAACATGGGATTATGAAATACGGAAATCAACACTCTGAAATAAAATTCTTGTATAATATAGTTAAGATCAGTATAATAACAGTGCATGTATAATTTTTTATATAATAAAATACTACTGTGACTTGAGTATATCTAATCTAGTGTAGAATCATACCTAACATAAATTAAAGAATTATTAAAAATTTAATATTTAAATAACTTTTTTTTTATATTTTGTCAATTATTTCTGGATGTATCATTTTTTTTATATTTTCTATTTCGTAATTATTTTATTTTTTATAATGATATATGTATCGCATTTGGCGGGCAAAAACTACTAGGGCGCGTGAGTAGTATGACTATGTCTAACCATTAGTGTACATGCGCATACTAAAAGATCTGTCAAACGGACGAACTGCATTTGCATTCTTCTACTTTATAATATTCGTAGTGTTTTTAAATTATATAAAATCATGTACAAGATATCGTAGTGTTTGTTGAGACAAATGTAAACTAACGTGTTTTCCTCGTACTTTATCATATCTTGTCACTTTTAATATTATTTGTCATATAATAAAGGTGCCAAATACACGAAAGATGAATTAAGAATGTCAAAGAACGCGTCATTGAGTTCGTTAACACTGATTTTTAGGCGGTTCAAGATAAATACTCATTAATCGGAACAAATCAAAACGATATTTCTTTACATATCTTTATGCTTAATTCTATATCTCATTGATATTAAAAGATTCCGAAAAAACAACGAATTTATCATCTTCTCATACATTTCGCAAGCAACTAGTATATTAATAGTTTAAAAATGTAAGGTAACCTTCAACAAATTTTATAATAATATATACATTAAATATCATCAATTGCATTATTTAGTAATGTTAAAATGGTATAAGTTTTGTGTCAAATTCAAACAAAATAATTACTAATTTAAATGTATGTTCAATTTACTTGTAAAAGTTTCCAATTACTTACATAATACATAATAATTTTCTTCCAAACATAATATAGATATGTTTAAAGAGCTCTTTTATTAACACAAAAATCAACATGGTACGTGTAATCACAGTACATAATTTTTTGGGGCAAAATATCACTCAAATCGAGGAGCCAACTGCAAGCTGTATAGCAAATACATCTGGACATGAAATGCTTCTTTTAGCATTATCAACTCATTGTGTTGAAGTCTGGGAATTGATGATATCTGACATTAAGCTATATACTGTATTTCCAACAGTTGATATGATTAATCAAATGGTTCACTGCACAAAGGGAGATTATGTTGTGACATTAGAATCAAAATTATCCAGAGATCCAAGCATTAATAATCATATAGGGAAAACAGTTAATAATTTTGTTAGGGTCTATGTTAACTGGGCTACTGTGAAAGATCAAAGTCAACCTATGCGTGCTAGAATAGCAGGACGTGTTACTCCAAGTTTAAACCGACCATTGAATAGCTTAGAGATGATAGAGTTGCCATTAAGTGTACAACCTACATTAATTGCTTGCTGTCAAAGTACTGGCAATCTTCTAGTGGCTGCAGGGAATAGTGCCATTCTACATGAATTCAAAATTGAAACACAACAAGTGTCAAAGATGAAGTTTATAGATTTTGAGGCACGACCATGGTCTTTAGGATTCTCATTTCCTCCCACACATATGGAGATTGTTGAAGATTTTATATCAGTTATGGATAAAACAAATTTATGTATTTTTCGACTGACTAATTCAATGTATGAAGATATTGATCAACTGAGTTCATTAACTTCCACCAACTCTTCATCCATTGATAAAACATCTATATCCACTGACTCCTCCCTTGTGGAAAATAGCAATAATACAGCTAATCAAGATGATAACGCAATATTGCAAGGAAAAAATTCAAAGCGTAAAACTTCTAGTCAAGATCTTCATTTCATTGTATCTGAAAACAATGACTCTAGTGGAATAAGCACAAAATTTAAAAGTAGGAAGCATAGAAGTTCTAAAACAAGTATATGGAGTAAATTGGAGACAGGAGATTTCAGGAAAATAAAATCTAATAATAACGATACTATTATAAATTTAGATCATTTAATGTACAATGAAAGAGATGAATTACGAAGATTAATTGATCAAGAAGTTGTAGATGGAAATTCACAAGCCCTGACTATAAATTTGCCATCTATAAGTTTGGAAAGAGCAGGACCTGGACATACATTAAGTCCTTTCATATTAAACCCTTCAGATATAAGGATTATAATTAAAACAAGTTCTCCTGATTTAGGATGGTCAGAAAATTATACAATAAAAAATTTATTGTCACTTAAAACAGTGGCAGCTAATAATAAACTTGATGGTTGTAATAATTCTTGTGTAAAGAAATCAATCCTAAGATCAGATAAATACACATACTTGCAGGGTGTAAGCTGCTTTTTGTGCACATTGCAAGAAGGATATCTTTACCACTTTTCTGCTACTAGTTCAAATCCTACAGATGCAGCTTGTTTAACTACTTATCCATTTACCGCACCTGTTAATTATGTAGCATTGGAACATACTGCTTTGCATGCATTGACCGAGGCTGGCCTTGAATCTTATACACTACGTTTATCTCATCACATTGCAAGAACATCAAATAACATAAATAATTTAAGAATCACATGTCCTAGTGTCTCTGAGCCTGTTTGTTTAATTGGATTAAGACCATTTTTGGGGATACAACGACTATTACATAGCAAAAATTATCTAATACTTTTAGCCAGAGCTGAAAATTCATGGACTTTATACTCTTTAATTTTACCTAAATTGGAAAATTTATATTACGATATCTTAAATGCAGCAAGGAGTCATAAGTCTTCTAGTCCCAGCACGTACCGTCATTTGTTAGGAGAAGCTCACGCTTTAATACGTTTAGCCAAAGATACCGTGTATAATTGCTCAGACATTAGTGAATTTGACGATATCGCAAATAAAAATGGGTTGAAATTGAAAAACTTGTATAATCAATCATGCGCATTGCTTGGAGACTATTATATTCGTTCTGAGTACGAATCGGATTGGGATCTTTGTATACCTTATTACAAAATGTCAGGATTAAAACCTTCAGAAGTATTATCTAGAAAATCAAGTCAAGATGCCCCGGGTCTCGTTACGTATTTAACGGACGTTCTTTTTACAATGAAGAGTGGTTCGGAAGCTGATGCGTTATTTCAGGGGTTTAATATCGTAGAAATAATATGTAAATTAAAAAAATCGGACTTATTGAAATTGATCTTCAGTAGTCCTGTATTGCGCGAGTACACCACAGAAAAGTTAATACATCTTTTGTTATTATATGAAACGGATGAATTAGATAAGTTAGCGTTGGCACTCTTATACATACAAGCTGAAAAGCAAGAACAAGCAGAGAAAATACTTGAACCAGTTTCAGCGTTGTGTATTAAAAAAATAGTTTTAGAACATTGGGATCTATTATTTGACATGACGGCAATGAAAAAGAGAAGTCCAATGATTCCAACATTTTCGGATTTTGCCGGAACGTTAATGCGCCAAAAAAATTCAACTTTTGCCGAAATTTTAATACAAATTATAGAAGACGATGGAATTTTATCTCTTCATCAAATTATACAGGTGTTTTTAGAATATTTGCCATCAAGAGTAGGACGGGACGGGCATAATGCAGCAATGACATTACAAGTTTTCCTTGAAAAATATCTTCATAACTACTTTAGTACAAAATTGTTTATAGATTCGTCTGTTATAAATAAAAATCAAATACGCACGGATTTCGCTCTGGTTGAAGCATTTAAGTTACTAGTACGATCATATTTAGGCAAATTAACTCAAACAAAAGTGTACAAAATAGAAAATAAAAAAAATTATGATAACTTCATATTCGAGAAGTTTAGACCCCATTATTTAAATGGGATGCCGCCGTATGCGAAAGATTATCAAAAAGTTTTGAATGTGTGTGATTTACAAGATATAGCTGATATTGATAAGACTGACTCTATAAAAACTATACCAAGGGAATTATTTAAATTACAATCCATATTATCTTGTGATTTTATACCAAATGAGTGCTTGTATGAAGTTAAACAATTTCTTCAAACACAAGAAATTGATGGCAGTTTATCTTTAAAAACATTGTGTATTCAAAATACAGAAGAAGCTACAGCGCTTCTAATGGACAATTGTCCTCAAGCAGTTGTGCAATATGCACAGGTACATATCATGCATTTTATTCCACTAAGTACTTTATAACATCTCCTGTTATTTGTTTTACATTTAAATTTCGTGTTACAATTCTAGGATATGTATACTAAAGATTCGGAATGGAAGTATTTAATTGAGTTAACACAAAATAAAATTTCTTCGTCAAACACTCGACAAGAATTGCAATGCCTGTATACGCAAATTATGAAAGGTAAACTTTTTTCGATTTTTTTATACTGAAATATGCTAAGCTATACCATAATATACTTCTTATTATTTTAGCAATTTTAAACTATCTGCCACATACATTATCATTGAAAAGTCTACATCGTGTTCTTCCTAAAGATGATGTACTAACATTCCAAAAATGCAGCGAAATGTGTAATCAAATTATGCACGCCGAACATGTTAAATCTTTAATAATAGAAACTAGTCAACAACTTTTATCAACTTTAAAATTGTGAGCGATAGTTTCAATTGATCAATTTCATCGTCGTTTGGCGATAGTATAGGTCCAATTTAATTTAGACATAAAGAAACTAAATAATTTAAATGCAACAAGAAGTTAAGTTGCATGAAAATTATATATAGAGAAAATAGATTTGAGGCAAATTGTACTTAGTCGAATTAGCTGAGAACAATACTTTTTCATGTGATACAACTTTCGTGAATTGCAATTTTTCTTAAAACTTCGCCTAAAATTACTTAATCTTTAACATAACCAGTGACTTTCAATTTCTGAACCAGTTTAAGATACCTATTTCACTTTTATTGATGTTTTTCTTCGCTAAATATAACGGTAAATTTACACTTATCAGTTTTGTAATATTTTGGGAAGTATTCATTCCTTTTTCCAATTAATTGAAATATTTGATTTTTGTTACAAACTTAGCAACGCACAAGATTTTTTATGAATGAAGTTGTATTATCAAATTGTCAAAAACTAAAGACAAATACTATAGATAAAATTAATTCATCTATTATTAATTGTTGAGATGTTCTATATAGATATATTGTATTATGTCTAGACGTATGTTATCTTTCCCTTAGCTAATGAAATAGTTGAATCATAATTATGGAAAGTTTATACAGAACCAAGCATATTATAGATATTAAAATTTTACAGTGTTATATATAATATTGAACATGATAGATTGCTTTATACACTGAACTAAGAAATTTTGTAGTGGTGATCATTGTATTTTTGACTGCTGTTTGAATATTTCTAAGAATTTGTTAAAAATTGTTTATATTTTAACCGCTAAGGGCGGGGTGGCATGTGTTTAGGAAATCGCATATTGCTAAGATAGTTACTTTTTATTATATTCGTTAATCCTATAATGTATTTTCATCACTTTCTGAATGTTACAAAATATGATGTAACTTTGATGTGCCTTTAGACTAATTTCTCTTTGTTATAAATCTAATATAATTATGTTAGAGGTGATCTATGATATTTATAAATAATAATAATAGAAATAATATATCTGTATCTCATATCAGAACGTTTTTTTATTATGTAATCATATTTTTATAATGCTATTCTTTTCTGAAAAAAAAAAAAAAAAAAAAAAAAA
>NW_016908357.1:686345-791817 GCF_001483705.2 Eufriesea mexicana | reverse complement strand
AAAAAAAAAAAAAAAAAGAGAGAGAAAAGGGGAAATAGAAATTATTTGATCCTTAGGTCTGATCGTTCCGTTTCACTTTTCACTTTAATATTGCCGATTCTTATTTATTTAATTATTTTTCTTAGGAATTCAATTATTTTAACTAATTTTTATTAAATGCGTAACAATTTTATTACATCTATAATCCCTTTCAATTTATATAAAATGAAACAATACGAAATTGTACACCTATTAGAGATATTCAACAAATTAGTTTCTAAACAATTAGTTTTGTGATATTTAATATGTTTAAATCGACCCCTTTTATAATAAAAAATTATATCATAGTATCCTTTTAGTTTTTGTTTGTATATACACTTCTCAACTACGAAAAATATTTTTAATCATTTTATTTTACGATATCTTAAATACTAAGTTAAAAAGAGTTTATACTTTTTAACAAACGAGTTCAACAAGTTTTTATACAATTTCAAACTCCTTATTCAACCTTGTTAGATCTCTGAAATAACAAAGAGTACCATTTATGTAACAAAAATTGATAGTTTTCCTTAAAAAGTACTTACTAACTCATACCTGTTCTCTATTGCTTCAGTTAAGTGATATTTGTGCATTAGTGAAATGACAATTCTCAATGTTGACCAAATGGTGTTCGACATTGCTTTCGGTGAAAAACTTTCGCCTTGAATTCCACGACCGGCAGCTTGTTGGTTTAAAGCTATTACAAGATGTTCACCTGCCTCCCTATAAAAGTGATAGAATGATTTCATAGTGCAAAAAAATGTATATAATGTTAACAAAATTTTACTTACTTAAATGCACCTAGATTAATGCATGAAATTCCGAGATTATAACGAGCTCTAATGAATCCAGGTGACAATTTTAAAGCATGATGATACGCATTTATAGCTTCTTCCGATTTTTGACCGTTAGCTAAAGTTGCACCTAATCTATTCCATAATCTAGAATCCTTCCGAAAATATTATGCCTTTGATAATGTATTAACAATTACTAATAAATAACAGAAGAATTTCATTTAATACATACATGAGGACGTACTTGTAGCGCTGCTTGGAAGCAATCGCTAGCTTTATCATATTCATTAGATAAATTAAAAAGTACCCCTAATCCACATTGCACATCTGGATCTATTTCATTCAATGGATTTATTCGTGCAGCTTGAATATAAAGGTTTTTTACTTCTTCATGCACATCGCTAAAAGAAATAAATAAAATATTATTAAATACAACTGTATTCCTGACATATATTATTAAATTTCTTACTTACTTAAATAGAATAGATGATACATTTGACTTTGAGTTTTGCTCACTGTTAGGCTTTTGTATTGAGAGATGTTTGTACTTTTCATTTTTTAATAGCCATTCTTTAAGAGTTACACATGCTTGATTTTGGTATGATTCATTTGTATATGAAACTGCAAGTGCCATAAGAGCAGCTACATTTGCTGGGTCCAAATTTAGACAACGTTTTAGTGCAGAAATGGCTAATGGATCTTGTTCATTTTCAGCTTGAGTTTTACCAAGTAATAACCAAGCTTCTGAATTATTCTCATCTTGTTGAACTGCTGCTTCAAAGCAAAGTATAGCACTTGGTAAATCTCCAGCTTCTAATCTTTTCTTACCCTCTTCTAATGCATTAGGTAAACTTTTCATAGGATTTTCTTCATGAAATTCATAATCTTTAAACGGATCATAAAAAGTATCATACTCTGAAAGCCATGGATGCTTGGAAGATAATTCTTCAGCTGATGAAATCTTTTCCCATTCATTTTGAAGTTTTAAAAATGTAGACTCATAATTGTCTACTTCTGAAATAAAAATGTCTATTGAAAGAAATTCATAACATGTATCAATTTATTATTCATATATCTACTAACCTGAGGAAATATCTTCTTTCTGAAATTCATCTATCCAATTACCAGCAACAGCTAGTTCTTCTCCTATTTGTTGTTTATTTGCTACTTCATTTTCTTGACTGTCACTAATAGAAATTTTGTCTTCAGATGTTTCATTATCATTGTCATACTGTTCTATCCACTCTTTGCTTGCATTATGAAGATCTGGCAGTGACTCTTGATTGTTTTCTACAGGGATATCTCCTTCTTGTTTCATAAATTTCATGAATTTTGAATATTCAAAATTAGGATTATCATTGTTTTCTATTGCTTCTGTTGAATGTTCCATATTTATGTTACTTTGTAAAGCATCTATGCTATGTTCTATGTATTCCTCTGCCCATTTTGGTCCTAATCCTAATTCATGTTTTTGGTGATTTAAATCATTTGAATTTTGTTCTACTTCAGGATGCCAAATATCATCAGCATGGTGCTCCTATATTAATAGAATACACAATACGAAATTGTTTTATAATATAATGCTGTTAGTATATGAACTTTAATAATAAAATAAATATTACATTAAAATGGCGTCCCGATTCAAGATACTGATTTGCCCAAGCTGTATCTAAACTGGTTAATTCTTGAGCAACTCCTGGTGCCGCTATAGGTGGATGAATATTTTGATCAATTTCACGCATTTCTTGTAATAAATTGTCCATTCTAAATGTTTGAGGACGTGAAGGATTTTCTTCTAAAAATTGTTTAACTAACTGATCTGAATCTGAAGCTTGAAAAGGTTCCACATGCTCAAAAGGATAATGTAGCCCTTCTTCTTTGAATCCATGATCACGCACAAAGTGTGATGTTAAACGAATCAAAGAACTAGGTCCTCCACAATCACCTTCTACTAATTCACGGAATGCCATTCTGTTTTAATATAAATATGCACCTAAATTGATCCAAAAGATGTATGTTAATTTTAAAGAACATGAATAATAATAATAACAATGATAACAATACGCGAAATATATCTAGAAATATTGAATCATAAATGTTCATAATATCATCAAAACAAATTACACAACATTAATTCAATTAATTTAATTAAAGTAAAATGTTTCTTGATTTCATTTATTTTAACACGTATTAAAAAATATAATTGAGATAAAATATTTACGCAAAAGGTTTTTTATACGTTGTTACAATTAAGTCATATTAGATTAAAAAAAAAATTATTACAAATTTTGTAAAATATCACAATTATATATAAAGAAATGAAGTTTACAAACCTCTTTACGTTTTTAATATAATTAAATATTCTGATGATAATGTTGATATTAAACGTGTTTTATATCAAGCCCACTGTTTAAGATTGTTCATTTCCATACCATCGAACAATATCGGTAGTTTGCATCGAATAAATTTCGCTGTATAATGGTGGGGCGCGCAAAATTATCATAGCAAACGTACAAGTTAACGTTAGGACAAGATGCATATTATAAAGACATTCTTTATGTGTTGTTGGCTAATGAACGTCAAATCACGGACAAGTTGTTGAACTATCTGGTGGCTTGAACATCTTTTTTGTAACAACTATGATGTATGGCATACATATTAATATATATTTTCAATATATTTTATTTTAATGCCGAATAGAAATTTTCTGTTCATTCGATACCATTATATAATTGATTACAGTTCCTACTAGTAATGATAACGTCATTTTATGTCTTGCATATATCTAAAAATTTTTTATTAGCAAAATATGTATAAATCGTGTATGCATATATATATATATAAATGAAAATAGATAATAAGATTTTAACAAAATAGATACAATAAATTTTAAATTAGTAGTAAAATGTTTATTTTAAAATAACAAAACTAAATGTATTTAAAATAATTTATGAAAGTCGTTTGGATATTAAAATTGGACAAAATTCTTGAGAATCGAATGCTAGCGCATAAATCTATTGTAACGCCACCATGCGAGTATCACGAAAATTTCAACGTACCAAAAATGATACGATTTTCATTTACTAGCTTGCTTACACTCCTAGCTGATGAAAACGTGTACCGCTCGTAAATTGTGTTGTATTTGTAGGTTGCTAAATAAGAGTATTTTACATGAAATTACAATAGCAAAAGTTTAATTATGAATGATTTTGCAAAATCTCAGCTTATGAAGTATGGTTGGACAGAAGGTATGATTTTGAAAGTACTATCATAATATAATAAAGTTACAATTTCTATTACGTGTTATATGTTCAGAATATGTATTTAATTTTTTATTTCTCTACTTTGTTGTTAAATTAATTAATATTAAATATATTCTCATAGTTTAAAAAATATATGCCATGTTATACGAATAAATGGGACCAGTTTTATAAAAAATACTTGCAAATGTTTTCTTAATTTTTTATTAATATAGGCAAAGGTTTAGGCAAACATGAAAGCGGTATTACAGAAGCATTAAAACCAAAATTGAAATTTGATACAACAGGAGTGGGACATAAAGATAAAGATTGGAATAATTGGTGGGAAAGTACTTTTAATAATGCAGCTAGTAGTATTACAGTTAAATCAGAAACTCATGGGGTTTCTATATTTGTTTCAAAAGAAAATGCAACTGATGATTATCTTAATGATTATCAAGATTTAAGTACAGAAAAATCCAAATATGGAAATTTTTTTAAGGCTTCTACATTATTAAATGGCAATTTAGTGGTAGAAAATAATTCTAATATATGTGAGAAACAAAATATTGAAGAAAATTCCAGTCGTATCCCTTTCACAGATGAAGAGATATTTAAAATATGTGGTGGTAGAACTGCTCACAAAGGGGCTAGACATGGATTAACATTAAATGGAAAATTAAAAAGAATTGCCCAACAAGAAAAGCAATTATTAAATTTAAACTCATACAGAAGCATGTCAACAAATTTGCAAAACAATAATAACATATCTGAAAGCAATAAATACAAAAAGATTAACGATGAAAACATAATACTACCTGAAACTTCTTGTGAAAGTGCAATAGTTCCTATAATACACAAAACCAGTAAAAAAAAAAACAAAGTATTCATAAATGACTTGAGTCATCAGTTAAATGTTCTATGTAATGTAAGTGATAATGATAAAAAAAGAGTACATACTATGTCAAAAGAAGAATTAAAATTAGAAAAGAAAGAAGAAAGTAGAAAGAGGAAAAGAAAGAAGGAGAAAAAATATTTAATGTCGTTTAATGTTGAAAGTATTGAAAAGGAAAAAGTAGATGATGAACTAAATGGTACATCATTCCCAATTAGTCAAAAATCATGGACAGAAATAATTAAAAAGAATATTCAAGAACAAGTAAATAATCATGTTGAAAACAAATATATGGATATATCTATATCTACAAAAAAGAAGAAGAAAAAGAAGAATAAAAAGAAGAAATTAAAAAAGGAGAAAAATCAGGATATTCGATATAAGAATATCACTAGTGTATGGGAAGACGATGAACTGAGTGGATCACACGCAAAGAAACTTAAAAGATCACATAAACGTGATTCAGATGTACAGACATCTGATTTACTAAATTTGATTAAAGATGAAGATATTAAAACATTAGAGTGTAAATTTCAAACAAAACTTTCTTGTAATGAAATACCAATAGATTCGCATAAAGTGAAAAGTTCATCAGTGCGGACAGCCAAGTCTCTATTAGAGTTACCTGACGCATATTTTAAAAAGAAGATAGATTACTTAAATAGTAGAATATCAAAAAAGAAACATGCAAAATTACGTAAGAAAGAAAAAAGTAAATTAACCAAAATAACAGAAAGTTTAAAAGCTGTTCATTTCAATACTGAAGAATCCATAGAAGAAAAAAATACTAGAAAAAATATAAAATCTGTAACAGAGAAAATAATGGAAACTAATATTGTAGCAAATAAAATTAAGCCTTTGAAAAAGAAAAAAAAGAAAGGAAAAGAAAAGTAAAAGAATAGAACAAAAATATTCAGAAGTTTTAAATAAAAAATACTGTAATTAGATACTTATAAAATCACTTTTAGCTGTGTATAAATATTTATGCATATAATAATTATCTTATAAACACATATAATATATCTATTGTGTATTTATTTTCTAAATATATAATTAGTATTTTTGTAAATATGATGTTATTAATTAAAATTTTATGAAATAATGATTTATTGCAAGTATTGTTGGTATATCTTTCTTTTGTATGAAGAGGGAAAAATAAAACAAAACAAAACACATTTCCTCATAGCCTTATAAACATTTTTCTTTTTGTTGTATAATTTATTAATGGATTACACAATAGTAGCAATTCGATTAACGTGCGTAACAAATCAGTTGTACATATGTATATGTATATGAATTTGTAAAGATAAATGTATCATTAAATTTTCGTATTTATTAATACTGTATTCACTTGTGTACAGTTCATCTAAGGAATAACAAGCATGATAATATTTTCAATAAAAATTTATTATTAAAATTCATCGATTTCATTTTAAAAAATACATTTCTCTTATCGTGTAAAACTTAGTTTTTGTAAAAATTAAATGATGACTTGTACAAAAGTATATTCAGTGAACATATAATTAATTACTATATAGCACCAAATTTTGTAACATGCTAGAGAAACTTCGAAGTTTAATTTTCCGAGCAATATATTTATATAAAATAAAACAAGATTTCTAAGGCCACTAGAATATTCCGTAGAGTTATCAATAATCTTCTGTTTTCACTAGTGAATGAATCTCACTCGATAAGCTTAATAAGTATGAATTCATATTACTTAATTGAGCTAATAATTGATTTAAACATTGGTGCACTAATGATGTACTTTGCACTAGGATTAGCAAGTAATGTAGTCCCTTTTAAAATATCGTATAAAATGGTAATCAATTCGATTAGTCGTAATATAAGAAATGCAATTACCATTATTAGTATTAATACTAGTATTAATTGATACATTATAACGAACTTTTATAAAATTTCATGTTCATATTTAAATTAATATTATAATACGATTCTAACAATGGTATTTTGCATAAGACATATGTATTAAATCTGGATGGATAAATTTGCTACTTTTAACATTTCGAATTACATTTCCGAAATTGTATACAATGTCAATTACTGATAATTACAGCGCTGTAGGTAATAAACAACAAATGCTAAATTTGAAAATTGTACAACACAGTTATTGAAATAATTACAACATTTGAGTGTCAAAAATATCGATGTTGCATAATTTTGAATATACAACCTTAAATAAAGTAAACTTTCATTAAAGAAATATCTATTAAAAGTTACGGCAATAAATACAAATAGCAAAATATGTATGTATATATATCCTTATAACAATTCTCTTAGAATTGTGAAAAAGTCAAATATATATTTCAGAGAAATTTCTTTACATTTAGACAATAAGTGTAGAGCACATACACTTATAACGTACTTTATATATTTTGTTTTGCTGTCGGTTATATTTCTTCATTCGTTATATTCAGAAAGATAAACATTATCGCTTAAGGAAAATAAATTCAAAATAACGAATAAATTTTAAATATTTTATAACACAGAATAATAAAATATTTATGAAATTTTTAAAAGGTTTTGAAATTTATAAAGTAAATTTTTATGAACTATAGATTTTTATAAACAATACTATAATAAATTTTTTTCTATAAACGCAATACAATATAAAATGCAGTTATCGTAATATTTACACAATATGAATATAAAACATAGGTTTTTAATTAGTATTAGAAACCTATTAATTATATTTATCGAGGTTAATGATATTCTAGAAGAAGCATGATAAAAATATGGAAAACACTTGATTAATTTATCATATGAAATTTGATATGTTAAATTATCGTCGCTACTCAATGTTAACTTTTTGTCTGTTCTCGTGACATTCAAGTAACATATCTTTCTCGAAAATTGCTTAATACTAATTTTAAAATAATCGGAAGCAATTAATTAAGTTTTAAATACTTAATAATTGAAATAAATTTAAAAAAATTTGTACTTTTTAAACTATAAATCAGACCAATGTTTTGTATTCAATTATAAAAATTTTTGTAAGGAACTTAACTTACATAGCAAGTCTAATTGACAGTACTTTCTTAAAAACTATTACTATTCAAATGGAAAAATAGTCTGTAAAACCCTCATTCAAATATTAATTACAAATCTCTCTTACCATAGGTTACAAAAAATTCTCCACTAGCATTAATTGTAGTGTGACTTTGTTTTGTAATTATTAGGGTGTCTCAAAAGTTTCTTCCTTTTTTCTTTGATGCCAAATCAACAGACGATATTTGTTGTTTAAGGTTGATTTATGCCTATATAGTATAATTATATATATTATGGTATGATGCCATGATACGATGCCATAAATGGAGAATTGATAATCCTGCATGTTTACAAACATAGCTCGAGGACATACATAGCGTGACGCGGAAAGAACTTATGGAACAACCTAATATAAGAGAATACTCATTGACCTATTTTCTAGTAGTAGTTTGATATAACAAATATTAAATCAATAATAAATAATTGGTTTGATGCTTAAAAGTATCAATTAATTTAAACACATTTATTGATAGTTCTTCTTTTCACCATATAGTATCCAATATTTCTACCATTTCTGCTTAATTTCTGCTTATCTGATTTCTTATCAGTATGAGAATGACTATTGCAAAAGAAATTTGTATCTTTCAATTTACCCCATATTACATACATATTAGACACACTTACTTTGTGTGCTGTAATAGCATTTCTTAATGTACAAGGATCCAATTTACGTGGAATATAACTAAAACCAGGATGATTTACAGGTCGTATTTTTGCATGTTTTGCACAAAGACCGGTAATATACACATCTTCCAAGTGAAGTAATGGTGTTGTTAATGCTGCATCATACAATTTAAATGCAACATCTAAACTCATTACATATCCCGTACCAGATAAATAATTAGGATATATTTTCTCTGAATACATATATTTTGGTGTATACCTAATTAAACATATTTGTTTGGACTACAGCTTTATCTTACATTTATTTTAATCATATGAATGTTACTTACCATTTATTATTTGGATCCAAAATAGGTTTGGCATTACAAATGAGAGAACCTAATAATGTATCTGTAGTTTGTGATCTTGATTGTAAAGTTTTCATCAAGGTAGGAATATTTACAAACATGTCATCATCTGTTTTCATAACATATTTTGCTTGACCACAATTTGATGTTACCCATTTCAACATCATTACAGACTTCAATGTTAAATTATTATATGTATCATAAAATTTTTCCTGAATAATATCATTGTGTTGATGACTTTCACTGGCTATTATATTCTGTAATATAATTTATTATTGATTTTATTGACATAATTTTCATTTAATTTAATTAAACTTCAACTGCATTTTTATCATAAGTACATAGGTACATACATTAAGTGTATCGTTATCACTTTGTCCCAGAAGAAATACTATCTTTACAGTTGAGTTGTATGTACTATCTAAATTACTTTTATTAGCCCATGTATTTCTTATAGCTGTTCGAGCTTTGATATTCGTAACAGCTGAACAAATAACTATGAAAAGATATGGCAATGGAGAACATATACCAACAGGATTTAAAACTGAAGTTGTATTTTCTGGATGAATATATACAGAAAGATCTCTTGAAGTATTATATGTCCATCCTGGCAACTGTGCTGTAAATTATTTATTTAAAAAAATCCTTTATTCTAATTCTATTAAATATATTATATTTGCATATTTACAATATTTTTTTCCCTTAAGCTTTGACTTTATGCATGCCTAATAAAATTAAATAATTACTTTAATTTAGCATCATTCAAGCATTCTACTATAAGCGGATGGTAACAGGAAAATTGAATTATACTGCTAATGCCTTTTCTGCTATTCAAATTTATTTTTATTTTTGCTAATTCTAACATAAATTCCTAAGATACATAACTAAATACATTATTTATTATTATAATAAAAATATTTATTTGACTTCTTGTCTTATTGAATATTTAATATGTAATATGTAAATATGTTTTTCTGTATAACTACATTTATTTATATAATTCCTACAGAATTTTTTAAGCTACATTAAAATAATTTATAAAATTTAAATTTGAAACTGATTTATAGTTTGTGAAAGATATCTATAGTTGATTTATATATTAAGTCTTGTTAGTTTATAACACAACAAAGGCTTTAGCAATGTTAGTGAATGCATACCTACTGAGGCTACCAAATGTGAAACACCAATATGCTTTGCAGGAGATGGGGTCTCACCTAAGCCTAAAAATGGACCTTGGGCAGAATGGTATGCGGGTACATACAATAAACCTAATGTAGCCAAGATTACAAATCCTACTGCTAATCTTCGAACAAATGATATTTTTCCTTTAATTGTTCCATTATTATTTATATTGGTGGTTGATGGCAATTCCAATGGCAATAATCGCAATTTGTCCATCTAAGAACAGATAATATACATTCTTTTATATCAATTTTTAAACAAATTCTACTCATTGTTTATTAACAATGAAAATAATTCTTGTCATAAATTTTCTTATTTAATAAAATATATTAATTGTATTTTAATATGTGCACTTTATAATAAAAATAATCATTTGAAGCATAAATAATTAACATTAATAATAATATTGGTAAATGAAATAAGTATTTTAGAATTAAATTTAGAATATAATAAATTAAATGTTATATAGGTTAAGCTTTTTAGACTTATTTCAATGAAATTGAAATTTGACAATACACCTGACAGATTAACCTTTTAAGGACAGCGTATAATTCCTGATTTCTTACATGTGATCCGTAATTATATAACCATAATATAGATTTTCAGGATAAATCAAAATTAAATCTAGCTTTCATATATTTTTCAAATGTATCTAATTTACAAAATTAGTTGACAATATTTTTATCTAATGTAAAAAAAGTAGTGTAAAAGATTTTGAAACATTTTTCTAGACAAGTCAAATGTCACAAAAATCTGCATAGTATATAAACATAGTTCTCGAAGAGTTTATTTAATTACAGATGTATTAACAGTAAACATGAATTTTATGGAAAACGTTAATATAGTAAATGTATATTATTTATTATTTTGGATAACAAAAGATTTATCTATTTCTATAAATTGTATCAAATCGTATTAAATGTTAATATAAACATAAAAATTCAGTTCTTAAGTTACATATGTTATAAACTATTTTTTACCCTCGAAATACGATGATTGCGTTACGCTGCATTTGACAACTTTCCATTTACTTCTATCGTAAGACCAGACTCACGATTTACGGAAACACATCGCAGAATTCTGATGACATTTCAATATGAATAATACAAAAATAAAAAAGAGAAAAAACTTTTATTCCGATTTTCGTGGTTACAGGTTTGACGTGTCACAGACTGGTTTGAAATGGTTTGAATCAGATCTTTTTACGCGAGTGTAGTACCATCTAGTGATAATTATCTGAATTTCATTGTTTATTGGATAGTAACAGCAGTAACAGCTAGATGAAGTTCGTCTATGGTAATAGTATAGTGTTCACACAGAATGAGAAACAGTTATAAAAAAAAGTTATATTCTATTGTGATTTCGGTTCAATGCATGCAATTACTGTAATTTCTAAATGATACATTTTCAATTAACTATTATATAAAATTACTACTATTAATTGCCGGTGTAACGTCACGTTGTTTAGTGAAAGGTTAAGAAGCTTAAAAAGAAGAAAATGCAAAGTTTAGCGGCAAAATGAAATATTTATATGCTTAAAGTCTATAGCTAAATATTGCTTAAGTGGTTCTTTTTATTTTCTTGATTATATGAAGTTTCCTTGATAAAGAAATTAATAATTATTTCTGAATTACATTTTTGACATTTGTAACTAACCTTCGGATAAATGAACATTTGTTTTTTCTATAATAAAATTATAATTTATCTATTTAATTGATCATCAATCATGATTAAGGCCATTCTAGTATTTAATAATCATGGAAAACCTAGACTTTCTAAATTTTATCAATACTTTGTAAGTATAACAGTGGTTACAATCTGTTATTATAATTTACTGTAGTATTTAATAGACTACTTTTTTTCTTCAGAATGAGGATATGCAACAACAGATAATAAAAGAAACATTTCAACTTGTTTCAAAGAGGGATGATAATGTTTGTAATTTTTTAGAAGGTGGAAGTTTAATTGGTGGATCTGACTATAAATTGATTTATCGACATTATGCTACATTATATTTTGTATTCTGTGTTGATAGTTCAGAGTCAGAATTGGGAATTTTAGATTTAATACAAGTTTTTGTAGAAACATTAGATAAATGTTTTGAAAATGTATGTGAACTTGACCTTATTTTTCATGTAGACAAAGTTCATTATATTCTTAATGAATTAGTGATGGGAGGAATGGTTTTGGAAACCAATATGACTGAAATTCTTACAAGAATTGAAGATCAGAATAAACTGGAAAAACAAGAGGTAAGTCACATCTTATAGTCAGCATTTAAGAAATCAATATATGTGTTGTATGTTTAAGCTTTATCTGTATAATTCATGAATATTAAAGATAACAAATCCTGTACATAATATAGCAGTGCACTGTGATAAAGTTTAAGTCACTAAATTACAGTTGTAATGACTAATTTATGCAAATATCCCTTAACTTTTTGGGCCCAATTAAATTTTATTTTTTCCAAATTTTGGAGTAGTAAAGCAAACATATAAAGAAAAAGACATTCAATTTTTTATTAAAAAGTCTTCTGGGCTTAAAGAAGTTAACAGCCTATAGCAGTTTATTCGTTAGCTATGCATGCATTGGAATGTTTCGTAGAGCAGTTTCATATGGTGGTAGGACTGATTGACCTAACATGAATTTTAGGGAACTTACAAATCAGGACGATCTTGCTCACCTCGTCCGTTTGTCCTTCTGGGGCCCCCTCCCTAAGTAAATCGGCAGTAAAATATCAGATCATTTTGTACACATTCATTCCTTTATGTAATCTATCTGTGATCTTTTTTCACCAAGAATTTCAAAACATAAATCTCTCGTAGCTTAACAAAATGAATATTCATAACACGCATGATGGTGCTATCGTTTGTAAATGTCTGCTCGGTAACAGTGCCTTAATACAAATGTATATGTCGCTATGCTCTAAGAATAAAATGTGTATTGCGTAGCTATTCATTTGTATTTACTTCTATTAATTAATTTAAGTTCGAAAATCCTTTAAATTTTTCCATTTTCCATTTTTCCATCCATATGGTATGTGCAGGCAGGAATCACAGCAGCGCCGGCGCGTGCTGTTTCTGCTGTCAAGAATATGAACATACCACAGCAGATAAAGGATATGAAGTTGCCTGATTTACCACAAGCTATAAAAGATCTCAAATTCTGACCAGCCGTTACTTCGTTGGCTCCAAGCTGACTGGTTTCAACTACAATTTCAAGTGCAAGTGATACCACAAGGGTTTTTTTCTCCTCCCTTCAAGTGAATGAGAATGCACCAATACTGTCCACAAATTCTTCATATATCTCATCTCAGTAATATCAAAGTTAAGCAATGAAGATTTTCAAGGAAGAGGATCTATGTTATGAAATTTGAAAAGTTATTTCTATTTGTGGTTTTAAAAATAAGGGCCTCAAGTATTGAAGGTATCATGCTCATACATGAAAGAAGGTAAAAATTTATGAATCTAGAAATACTGATATTATATTTTATAAAGATTGCATTATCATTCCTATATAGTCTCATATAATATTAATGAAGTTGCATTTCTATTATTATCTTTAAACAGTATATTTAATGCTAATTCATTTGTGAACACTTCCATCTAATTATTATCAAAGATAATACTAAATGATAATGTTACATTGTATTAAAGAAATATGTAATAAATATTACAATAATTCATGATAATTTTTATTTTTAAAGTAGTTATAGATATATCTTAGTTATGTTGCTTTATTTTTCTATACCAATTTTTTATATACATCAGAAATTGAACCGTAATATTAACACAAAAGATTTTACAATAACTAATTTAAAAATAAAAGTTCATTTTTTCGATGTAGCAATTTCATTTCTAAGAGTAGTCCATATATATCCACTACCCCGTTCTGTAAGTGATGGTGGATATGATGTATTTTTTAATTTGTAATAATCTGATGGAGCATGCATTACAAATTCCATGCATTCCAATTTGCGTGGAAGATCTTCTTCTGGTCCTATAATATATGTCTCTGGACTAAATCCTTCATCAGGTGGTGGACTAAATATGTAATACATAAGTTTACTACTTTTGATATTTTGAGACTAATAAATGAACTACCACATGTTTTAATAATTTACCTTGCACTGGTTGGTAAAAGCCAAGTAACAGCAGCACTCTTTTCACAATATTGATCTGTGAGTAAACCACGAATTTGAGCATAATAAATTCCTCCATCAATATCCTGCATAGAAACTATATCACCTATTTGGAAATAAGTGCCTTTATAAAATACATAATTACTTGTAACAGGGGTTGCTGTAGCTGTTGGTGCTTTAACCGGCTAAAAATAGAAAACAAAAAATGTTGTCCTTTCCAAAAGGATTCCAAAAGGACTCCAAAATTAGAAAATCAAGAAACATACAGTTTTTTTGAATAAATTTCTTCTTCCTTTTCCCTTAGGTATAATTTTGTGTGGAACTGATTTAGAATTACAATATCTTGTAATCCTTGTACTTCTTCTAGTAGGTTTTAATGATCCCCCTTTATCTTCGTCTTCGTTTTTTATGTTTGAATTCGCTTCAGAATTTCTCTCTTCTTCAAGACAGTCATTGCAAAGGTTACCGGTTTCGGTTGAATGCCAAAGTGGGGTTTCTCGAGTCCCACACTTGACACATTCGGGTTTATTGCCGAGAGGCATCGAATTTTAATCAGTTCAATCTCATTAATTATTTATTTATCAATAATCAGTCATCAAATATTCATTTTAATTTGTGTTTCGATCTTTTCGTCACTTGGATTCCACTGAATATCATTTTGGTTATACATAGTATTATACTAAACAGAAATTACAAAATTTCATCCACGCAAATATAATAAAGGTAAAAGTTTATAGACAGGCATTGTACATAGTAGTTGCAACATAGAATATTGCAGTGTAGGAATTTTGTAGTAGCTAAGAAGATAAAGCTAGTCAGTGCGTCCAGCATGCAAAATCCCTAGTACTTGAGTGAAGTTTCATTAAATTTGTCAGGAATTTAAAAAATGTAAATAAATTTTACTGTTATAGATATATTTATTTCTAATGATATAAATAACAACATATAATATGCAAAAACAATTTTTATTAAAATCTGATTGGTCTTTCACATAGTGATGTTATAGCATACTAAATTCATTAGTATTTAATTTTTATCTTCTGTATATAAATGTACATTTTTATATTGCTATTCATTTACTGTATAAAGAGGATGAAAGTGTGACATTACATAAGATCATATTAAAATTTTTAAAAATTTGAAAAACACATTTGCTTAGGTACAACTATAAAGTGATATTCCATGAGAGTATGTAAATATACTTTTTTTCAACTCCTTCTTTCTATTGACTTGTTTCTAATCGTTTTATTTCTTTTAAAATTTTGGTTCTTCTTGCCAACTTATCAAGTATTTCCTCATCTAGATTTTTTAACAGTCCATTTTTTATCTTTTCTTCCAATGCATCAATTTCTCTAATTTTTTTTCTTAAATTTCTCAACCTTTTTTGTGGATCTGGTGTTATAGTTTCAGATTGAGCTGAAACATTTGGTTTCAACGTTAAAGGCTGATTATTGGGTATTGTCTTTGTATTAGTTTGTGATTTATTGTTATGTGACGATGATTCTTTCTTTTGATCTGATTCTGAGAGTGTAGTTTTAGCTAATTCTTCTGTTATACGTTCCGTTGTTTTATTTTTATTTTTTTTTTTTTTCTTTTTAACTTCTGTTTTAATCTGTGCACCCGGAACAGTTTTAGATTTTGCTGCTAGTAATGCCTCTTGTTTAGCTTTATGCTCTGCTATGAATTCTGGACTTGCACCTATTGGATACATGGGTTTATTCTTTATTTGTTTACCTTTGCTTTCGTATCTGAAAAGAACATGGCAAGAATATACGATATCAAACACTAATGTTTAACATTTCTTTTATAAATTATTACGTACAGTGGAACTTCCTCTTGTGGTATATAACCATCTTTAACACGACGTGGCTTACGCCATGTGCCATCTGGACGTTGACTGGCAGGGATGAATGTTCCACCTATAAAAAAATTTAAAATAAAAAATTGAATTTTATGAATTAACATAGACATACCTTTTAAATATCCTTCTTATATTAATTTTAGTGGGTTTTATTTAAGACACTACATGTATCCTATTATAAACATTTGTAGTATTTATTAATAATTTCAAGAAAAATAATTATCACGGTTTGACTTAAGTTTTGTGAAATAAAAGTTGTTTACATGTTACAGGTTATAAATAATGCAATGGTTAAAATAAATCAAATGACTGAATGAAACGAAATTTATCACCTTGTTCATCTTTAATGTAAGCCGACGCCATCGTTATTCGGTACGATCGTTCGCCGTAAATATTTTTTATTATATTTCTTGATAATTCTTACTATCCGCGTGCCATTTTGCGATCGTGAGGACCTCAACCCTTGAGAAATACCCTGTGTCTTGAAATTAACAATACATACACAATTCCATACGATTGTAAGATGTCGCTACTATATGGTTATTCTCGTAATGTTATAAAGATTAACATTAGTTTTAATTATGCTAACTTTTCAATCTTAAATATTAATTGCAAGTAAATGAACGACGATTACTATACTTTCAATTTTTAAGAAAACAAATAAGCTGAAATGTCATTTTAATAAACTGTTTACCATTTTAGTATCGTTTCCATTGTTATCGATTCAGCATCGTGTAAGATTAGAATGTAGTAGTGAGAATTAATAGTTTGTAACTATCAAATTATAACTTATGCTTATAATTTATAGATTGCATAATTTATGTCATAGATATTTCAAATTTCATGAAATATGGTTAACGTCATTCTTTTTTTGATATGTGGTAGTCTTATCATTCAATTTGTTATGTGATGTATGACTTAGTACACTTCTACGTTTCAAATTGTTTATAGTTGAAAAAGTATACGTCGTCTCTTATCTTCTATAATGCGAAAATCAATATATTAATTTATACTAATCTATACTTCTCTGTATATATTAATTTATATTTTAGCATCAGTGTCTGTAACATATTCTAAATTTTCAAAGTCCGAAAAGAACTTTCATAACTTAGGATGGGATATTAGATAATAGCGCATTCTAGATCTAAGATGTAAAAGAAAGACGCTAATCTAACTTAAAATAGGAAAATGGAAGTTAAGTTACTATCAGTGTTTTATAAAAGGAAATATGATTCGGTATACTAAATTTTAAAGGCTTTACTTTTGCGACATTAATATCTTTCGTTTCCATAGATCCTCAAGTAACTCTGAATTCCCTGTAGAAGTGAGGTTCAAAGGAAATATGAAGGTATTAAAAATGGTGTGCAAGCAAAAATTAAAATTGGCGATCGGTCCTCGCCCAAGTTGAGACATTGACGACTCGCATGAGAACTAAGGTAGCCGTCGAATTAATAATGTTCTTTAATAAGACCCATATCTGGGTCGTGTATGCGCAGATTCACGAGACAACTAGGGCCGTAGACCCTCGCCTTGACATCGCGAAGCATCATCAAGTCCGACGATGTCCCAACAAACTCGTCGTGTGTTCAAGGAAGACAACGACTCGAGAGGGTTTTAGAGTCGAATCAGGATAATGGCTTACGGAAGCATGGAGTTATAGAGTGCACTAGATGTTTCTTTTGAGCATATGCGAATTAACGATCGTGCTTTAATCAATGAACTGAAGGAATCGGAGGAAAAGGATGAAATATTTTTATTTTTCGCTTTGAGTTAGACAGCGTATCTGGTATAGAAAGCGCGCACAATGAACAGTCTAGGCTAACAATCTATATTACGATAATTTAAAATTAGGGTATCTCAGCGACGACGTTCGACGATAACCAACCATGAAATTTGTTGGGTAGCTCTTAGCTCAGCATCACTTTCCAAAGAGAAAACTTTGGAAAACGATGCCAATTATCAGACCTCACCATGTGGAGGTGGCTACACGTCGAGACTCAGGCCTGTAGGCTCAAGACCAACTACCCTCCATTGCATAACCTACAGCATTCAAACTGTTCCCAAAGAGAATATCGAGTACTGCCTTCTTTTGGCCCGTGGGCCTATATAAACGCTGATCTTTTTACCGTGAAATTTTACATGGAAGTATTTTATAATAATTTCCATTCTTGTTAGCCATTTAATATTACAGAACAATTATTTTTTGTTTTGTTCAGCTTTTTGATATTCGACAATTTTTTTTAGCTAGGCCATTTTTATAGCTAGGCCAGTGATTTAATTATTACCCAGATGTTTTAAATATGTCGATAATTAATATTTTAGAAATATATAGGAAGTTCTACTTCGCTTTATTCATATTAAATTCAAATTACACGTACATGGAGATCGTGAATGGAGTAAACGAGGGCTATCGACTAGTCGAGGATGCTAGCAGCTAGTCTTCATCTGCCCTATTCACATTTCCAAATTACTCCGGTTAAATTCTTAATCTACCTGATACGAGATCATAGCAGCGAGTGATATCCTGTTGTAATTCTGTGGTGTTTATTGACAGCGGATGATCATTATCCTGATAACACAATGAAGGGTTTACTGTCACGATAATTAATAATATTGATTTTTACACTTTTACCGTACGAATTTATCTTCTAATAATGTACTATATACATATAATATAGGAATAATATGCTATATACATATATGTATAAATATTGTAATTCGTATAATGTTAAAGGTATAAAGGTATAAAGCATCTGTGACAATAGAATTTCCGTATCATTTCAATAATTTATAATAATTTATAGACGTACTATACGTTTCTGGTTCCATATAATGTATGTTTTTTATCTTTCATAGAGCAAGCACGAAGGTTCTGTACGTGCAAATAGTTTGGAAACATCGTAATGGTAGCATAATGTATAGGAGACAACGGATACACGTTCATAGGAGCGGAAGTCAAGCACACACAATCAGGATCGGAAGTAATTCCGGTGACCGAACACTGTGATGGTATTGTTAGCTGATCCGCTGAATAATAATTGGCACTCGGTGCATTTACATGGCCACGATTACGGAGTGTCAATATCTTTCCGAATGGAATGGAAACGTCACACGGTGGCTTTGCTTCGTGATATAGTATTCGTTCAGTGTTTGCCGTGGATCTATACCTGTGACTTCATCGCCATTTCGAAGGTACGTACTAAAAGCAAACCGAGGTGGTCCTTTTTGTTTCTGCGCGCGATGAAAGCTTGCTGTTCCGTTGCGTAATCTGCGGCCACGGTGTTTATTCGAAATTGTTACCATTTGGCTTCTCGCGGTTCATTAAATTCGAGTTGATGTTACTTAAGGCGTTTCATCCGAGACGTTTAGAAGGAAGTGAAACGGGATTCACGGGAGACGTGAAAAAAGAGTCAGTGTCACGATGAATGAACGTGAAGCTGTGCAGCAAGCTGACAGAGACATATGCACGGAATCTGTCGAGAAAACGGAGTTGCATTCCTACGGAATTCCTTAAACTGTTTCGGAACAGTTTTAGGCTACATGGTTGTCCAACGACAAGTTACATGCGATAAAAGCGAAGTAATTTAAGAACATTTCAGGTAAAGGCTGGAAAGATCGATTGTTCGTTGCGATTTATCGCGTTTCGTCGTTTCTTGTTTAACTCCCTGTTTCCCATTACGGTCCTGGCTGATTCAGGGAATTAACCCTTTGCACTCGACGACTTTCTCGTTGCAGAAAAATTGTAATTTGAAGATTTTCTGTCATAGAGGCGAGGATATTTTTGAAATGATAAATGAGAAATCAGTTGGCTGATTCAGGGAATTAACCCTTTGCACTCGACGACTTTCTCGTTGCAGAAAAATTGTAATTCGAAGATTTTCTGTCATAGAGGCGAGGATATTTTTAAAATGGTAAATGAGAAATCAGATGCAAATTAAGACATAGAATTATTTTTCTTCGACATTCCACACATCGTTAGGTAATTTTAAATTTGATATATTAATTAACGTCGATCTTTAGAATTTGAATAAATGGTAACTGAGAGTCACCTCTCGAGTGGAAAGAGTTAATTGTACCCACCAATGCAGTTTTTCTCGTATGGTGTTTCCTGTGCTTCGTCTTTCAGTTGAAAATCGTAGATTGTTCCCCAGTTTTGTATATCGATTTAACGCAAATGATTCTTTTTTTGCAGACAGAATGGGTTGTGCACCTAGCGGACAATCGTGCAAGAAGGGAGGCATTCGTTTAATGACCACGAAGCTTGCTTTCACCAAGGGTCAGCTGAACAACCTGAACACATATTTCCGCAAACTGGTCGACGAGGCTCAGAATGGTGAATGTTAACGAGCTTCTTGATAAATCAAACTCTTTGATTCGGCGAACAATGGAGAGACTACGTCCGCGGAGGCGTTGGGAACAACAAAGATATCGAATTCAAGAGCCAATTGTAAGCTGTCGAAATTTTCGCAGTCGAATTTTCAATCGAATGGATTTGTTACAGATTTCTCGAATATTTATGCGATCGAAGCTACCGTAGAAAGATTGGTTCAACGTTTAATGCAAGGCGCTGGTAATCTCGACCGAAACTTCTCGTCAATGTTCCTCGTTTCACTGAACGAGCCTCGACGAATAAAGGTAACGAGACGTGTTATCCGAAATTGCTGGAGTCGTAACGATAACGTTAAGCCGAGAAACATCTTTTACCCCTTTTTCTCCTCAGCAACTGAGATTTGAATATCTGCTGCGGATAGATGCATTGTCAACTCCGGGCGTAGGTCCTAGGCAGGAACTTTCTGGAGTGTGCGTCGAGGAAGATGCCTCTCTGCCAGGCTTTATTCGGCTGAAGATGCTCGGCGCTGGAGCGGAAGTCTGGCGGGAGTATATGGATGTTGCAGGGAGATTGAGGAGAGATCTTGTAAAAGCCAAATTAGCAAATTTATTGGCCACAGCTATTAAACAAGGTATTTCATACTTAACGAACTATTTAGGGGATAATTCTAATCGCGGTACATAGTTGGTCGAGTTGTTTCTGGAATGTGGAACAGAATCTCGTGTTTTGAACGGATTGAAGAGCGAAAAATGTTGATTTACTGTTTCAGATACTGTGGATCCGGTAGATGATAGAATTTCTGTCTCGCCTGGTCAAGTAGTCGATGCTGAGATTCTCGACAAACTACTGAAGCAACCGGAACACTGTAGAATATTCTACGGACCAGGTAATGTCTCAATATAAATATCGTTGTTAATTAAGAACGATAATAGCGGACGAGAAATTTTTGCCACGAATGGCATTAAAATTTCGAAATGTTTCACCTCGAAGCATTACCGTGAATTTGTCTACGCAGTTAGCAACAGCGTAAACAAGAATGAAATGTTCGCAGGGTCGTTATTATCTACCCCAATTTCCGATTTTATACCTTCCGTGCTCTTCTTATCGACGTAATATTTTTGTGTCTCGGTTTCACGCGTGTCCCTGAACTTTTTCCCAACCATTCCCTTGCTTTCCTTTCATCCTCCTTTTCATCCTTAGTCCTTTGTACCTGTTATCTTCTCTTTGTACTAAATAACCGATGCACGAGGCAACTTGGTAATTCGATATACTGGGCGTTCAATAAATCAGGACAAGGCGCTCGAGCAAAGTTGCTTAATAACGACTGTAGGGGATTTAGAATAACGAGCGCCTACCAAGTATACTCAGTTTCCGTGCAACCGTATTAAGGAGCATCTAGTAAATCAAGTCGCGCCGTGTCCTCCGTGAAACAATAACCGTGGTTAACGATGCGATTTTTAATAATGCTGTCTAAATAACGCCAAGATCGTGACATTATTTCTAGCCGTTTCGGACGGACCATTACCGGAACCAAGGAATCATCGTATGGCCATGATCGAAGATAACAGAGGAATTCTGCTGAGAATCGAGTTGGACGGATTTAATGCTCGCGAAGTTGAGGTCAGACTGTTAATCGGTATCGGAGTTTCATTGTGGCCCAGTTTAGCCGACTATCCCCAACGAATACCTCTTTATCACTGCGATGCTCTTCTTCACTACACTGCAGCGCAAAGTGTAAGTATCTGTAAGAAACGATCGAATGCAATACAATGTCAATTAGCATGCCTTTCGAATCTATTCCTACCGCGTACCGATCGATCCCGATCTGTTCATTCATCAGCCTTCGGATTCGTTATCGGTAGTCCGGTACTTGTTCCACTCTAGTTCGTATACACGAAAGTATTGAAAATTCAAGTTTATCGACTCGCGTATTACGCATGCGTTTTGTAATTAGAGCATTGATTATTCTCGTTGTATCGTTCGTAGATAAACGATTATTAAAAAGCAATATTGTAACAGCAAAGGGGACTATTACACTGTTCGACACGAATTTTAATGTGTAATATCCATTATGTAATTGTTGTAGAGTTCACTTTCCTGAAAACAAATCCGTAATCGAAATTGCTCCATCATCCTCGGTTTTCGAAAATTGCGAGGTTTCCTACAAACACACGATTTTTTGGATAAATGATATAAAACAATACAACATAAAAAGTAAGGACGTCAGTAGGTTCATTCTTCTCTTAAAAATTAGGTGAGAGTATTTCGAATTTATCAATGTCTATTATTGTTTATATGCGTTTCTAAATAATTATAATTGGTCATTAAAATTACAAAATAAGCCACGGAATGTACTTTCTATACGTTATTCTTACATTTTTACAAAAAGTTCTTTGTCCGACACAAATTTGTTACACAGTATCGTATTCTGTAAGCTTTTCTGAAGAAGAAGACAGAGGAGACAGTTCTCAATTCAATTAAATCTAGAAAATATTCGTCGGTGACGCGTATAGAGGGTTCTACCGCCACCCAGCCATTGCTTGTTTCTCTAGCCTCGACAGAGCCGAAGCTACGCGTAACCGAGTTCAAAAGAAACATTGAAAATTTACAAGAGATAGGAAATATCTCAAACTTTGTGCGTAGCTCTTAGCTTGGTATCGTTTCCCAAAGATTTTTCTGTGAAAAACGATACCAATTACCAGGTCTCACCACGTGGAGGTGGCTACGCATCGAGGCCCGGACATGCGCCCTAGTGGCGCAACCTACTGGTGCTATCCGTATTAAAGGTAGCCTAATCTAACTTGGAGCGAATTAAGTTAAAATGACTCTACTGACACTATCATATTTCGTGCATACAAAGGGGATTTCGATTCGGTATACTAAAATTGTCGCGACACTAAGATATATCATTTCTCATAAAAATAAGAAATCAAATATAAAAGACGCGAGCAAGTGAAAATTCGCGACGCGCACGAACGAGTTCGCGATTATTCGAAAGACCGACTAGCCTACGCAACGTACTCCCGTGCACAAGCCAACTCCACGCCTCAGCACCCTCCCGATCGGGCCTTGCCCACCCTGCCATCGCCGACCTCGCCATGGCTTACTCGATGATCTAAGGCAGCTAACGAACCAGTGAAACACCCAGAGGCAATCCGAGGGTCCTACGCGAGGCCTAACAGTCGGAATCACGCGCATGCTCCATACCCCGGCTCTATGCAAACATAACCACATAGCCACCAAGTGCTAGAGGGGCAGGCAGGCACGCTCTTGCAATGATTCCGACTGCAGGGCCCATCCCCCGGTCGTGTGCACGGATTGGCACCCAGGACGACTAAGGTCGACGGACCCCCGTATTACTCCAGATGCCTCACCAACCCGAGAGCCACCAGAGATCCCGATGCATGACGAGATTGACAGTGGCAGAAATGAGTGTCGGAGACGAGTCGTGAGAATGACTTACGAGGCGTGGAGTTGACGAGTACACGGAAAGTACGTGCGTAGGCTAGTCCGTACTTAAGAACAATCGCGATTATCGCGAGAACAATTGTGTTCTATTTGGCAAACGAGAGGGATAAGAAATGTGTATATTCGCTCCAAGTTAGGTAGCTTACCTTTGTACGAATAGCGCGCACATGAAACTTAGCCTAGTGATCTACCTTATGATTACTTAGGTCTACTTAGGTCTAAACGCGCGCATCCTAAAATGAAAATATATATAAACCTGAAATGAAACGGATTAGTAAGAGAAAACAATATAAATATAAACCACAAAGGAAAACCAAACGGATCGATCAACCCCACGATGAGACATGAACAAGCCAACGATGAGATATAAACAAACTAACGACGAGACATTCGAATATTATACGAAATATTTGAATGCTCGAATAAAAATAAAATCTGACAAAAAAATAATTAAAATCTGAAATGAATCGGATTAGTAAAGACAAACAACAGAAAAATCGAGAGAGCAACCCAACGATGAGAAATAAAGAAGCCAACGATGAGACATAAATAACCCAACGATGGGACACTCGAATATTATACGAAATATTCAAAATGTCAAATAAAAATAAATAGAAACGAAGAAATAACATCTGAAATAAAGAAAAATAATTAAAATCTGGAAAAACAAAAAATTATTAAAACCTGGAAAAAAAATAATTAAGAGCTGAAAACAAAAAAAAAAAAATGATTAGTAAATTATTTAGGGGGGTGGAGTGTAGGTGGGGTGGCTAGCCCCAACCTCACTTCGAACCCACCCCCTTCGCGCACACGAAAAATTTAGATGTTACACTCCCGAAGTCGAACTGACAAATGAGTTATGCTGCGTCGCGTCGCCCCTTATATAGCCGCCGATCGGCCGAGTTCCCCCACCCCGATCGAAAATTTTTCAACTTTACCGATTCCATTATTTATTATTTTTCCGCCTTAACAGCTGATAATTTATTAATTTTTTCATTGTTATTATAAATACACGTTGCGTGCAATTTGTTAGTAACAATATTAATTTGTTATTAACAATCGGTGTAATAATTTATAAGCTTTTTGTAAATTATAGGTATATTTTAACACGCGTTTGCGTTAAAAGTTCTAGTAATACCTGGTAATTTATTAATTTTTTCACTTTTATTATAAATTCACGGGGTAAACAATTTATTATTAACAATATTTATTGGTTATTAATAATAAATTTGGTAATTTATAAACAAGTTTTATAAGCTAAAACTATATTCACACTTCTATAGTACAAATTTGCATGCTATGTATAAGTACGTCAAAATATTTTTATTTCCTCTATCTTTGGCTGAAACGAAAAATCCATTCTCATCTTAAAAGTGTGGTGGGTGTTAATTCTTTAACAACTTTCTATTAAACCCCATGATAAGGAGATCGAGCCAGTTGCATAGGGTTAATCTAGCATTAATCCTGTACATATATTTTGCCTTTTTAGAAAAACTCACATTTTCCAAGAACTTTCTGAAAATTTGTTGGACAGTGTTATCCATTGATAGCGTGAGACGATGAAAAGAGCCATGCATTTTTAACCATAAAGAAACGCAATGGGTAATAAAAACATCGACTTTCTTGAATGAGGTGCCCCAAGTGTACTTGTTTCCAATATGCAGCATTGGATGCCTTTCACGCGAACAGTCTCGAGAGCTTTCGTAAAATTCTGTTTCACACTTTTCATCGGAACTGCCATTCTCGCGATAAGTATTGCGTTCCGCAACAAGCTGGCACTTTTTTTTTTTTTATTATGCTTGTATTCCAACGATCTATTCCTTCGCGTGTGCCGCGATGCGTGTCGAGTGCATAGCTCGCGCAATACGGTACACAAACGATGCGCGCTTGCTTCGTGTAAACGAGAATTGCTTGAAACATCGATTTGCATGAGGTCCGCAAGGTAAATCCTTGGTTGGTCGAAGTTATTAGCGATTCAACCGTTTCGCTGGTAAATTAAATTAATGAACGAGATACCGGCATATCGTTTTGGTCCGCGAATCCCTTTTGACTCCGCGAACATAACAGAGTCAGCAACCATTTAAGTGAATTAACTCGTTTGCTGGCGTCACTTTATGCAATTGATGCATTAATGGAAAAGCAAAGGCAAATGAGTTTTTCCAAGTACACGCATTGCAATTCCTGCTCGAGTTTTCAAGAGAGAGAGAGAAAGAGAGAGAGAGTGATACAGACAGAGATGGAGCGAGAGTGAGAGGGAGAGATTTGATTCTGACTAGGCAATCTCCATATTCTTGCCTAAATGGACAGATTCGTTTGTTTCACGTCATCTGTTTGTTGCTACTGTTCTAGGGCATGTACGCTGTGGCTGTTGGTCCGTATTCCGGTGCACGTTGCAAGAACCGAGCAACTCTCTGGAGAGTACGTGTTCCGGCAGCCGAGAAAATTATGAGTCAACACTATGCCGTCGACAGTGTACCAGCCCTGACGGAATCCGTGCTCCTGGAAATTTTGTACGAGCTGCGAGAAGGGCGATCTATGAATTTACCGGCGAAACCAAAGGTGAGTCTTTAAGATGCTTTGGCAAATTTCTCGTTGAAAATCGCGCTACTGTTTTTTCGTAGTTTTTGCACAGAGATTCGAGATATTTCGAGATACGTCGCGTGCCATATCTGCAATCTTATTTCTCGTCGGATTTGCGACAGATATACGCTTTCTCCCGATGGATTTTATTTGAACAACTCAGTCGGGTGTATCGTTTGTTTCCTTTTCCGAGCGTCACTGACGACGACGACGACAACGACGACAGTCGCCTTAGAGATATTCCGGAAAGCTCGGCCTGTTCCTTTTGACGTTTTCATCTATGAGAATATTAGGTGCATTTCATAGCTTTGCACGTCGCGCAGGGGAACAACGGCTGATTTCGCGCGACACCTCGACAATAGTTCAACGCGCATCTAGTCGGTGCATCGTATCTGCACACAGGTGCGCTTGCATTCGCGCGATCTCCAATTCTTTGGCCTATTTCTGAAATACGAATCACCCCAGCTTCCGCACGAACCAACGCTTTTTTCCTTACCTTTTCCCAATGGCACGTCTTCTCCGTGACACAGATGTCGCACCTCGGGGTTCAAGCTGAAAACCTATTTTCCTCCGCCACTCCATTCTGCGCCGAACTATTTAATAAAAACGTAGTTACCTTGGATTTTATAATAATTCATCCGCTCCTTTGAAGCTGCTGTAACCGAACATGCAACGTCGATGAATACGTAATGAGAAAAGTTGAATCGATTTTTAAAGTTCGCATCTCTTTCTCCTACCCTCGGCCCCAGATTAATTGTTCTACTTCGAGCCGATCGTCCTTGCGAAAATTCTATTTGCCAAGAAATACGAATGAAATTTACTTAGGTAGCACGGAAACGTGGTCCTCCGTCGCCGGATCGTTTACGAGTAGTTTCCAGACATATCCTGAGAACCGTGCACCGGTGGTCTTTGGAAAGGGCAGGACCGGATCCTCTGACGAGCTGGGCGCCCGATACTCTTTCGTGTCATGTTCTATTAGCGTTGGACGAGTTAGTCGCCGCTCTGAAATGCCAGAACCTGAGGTGTTACTTTCATCCGCGTTGCAACGTGATGCTACAATGCGTGAGAGGTAATTCAGTTTGCATGAAAAAAAGTGTGTTAGAAGAATGGAGCCGGTGTTGTTTTCGTCGAGCTCGCTCTATCCAATCTCTGATTTCTTTTTCCTCCTATTTTTCATACGACAATCAATATCTCGACGACACGCGCGGCGCGATCGTCTGGTTTCCATGGAAATTCTTAATTAATGATGATACCGACGTGTACCATTATTGTGGACGTTGAATGTATCGGCAATTTGTATGCATTCATAAGCCGTTCGACGATACACTTCGATCGTATCACGGTTTTTCAACGCGTTTCGCTTGCCGACCTCTGGTCTATTCGCGACATGCTTGCCACGCTGAACAATGCATGTCATTTAATCGCAGCGCGATTTAATTAAGAGCGAAGATTTACCAGCATGCCTGGCTCGAATTAGTTTCATTCCGCGTTTCATAGTTTCAGCTAGTCGAAAGAAAGCCTCGCCATTTCCGCAGCTTATACGAGTTACGTGCCTTTGTTTTTCCAAGGTGGAATAGCATACCCCGAGGACTCTTACGTTTCCGATTGTCGATTGTTGGAGTCTTGCTTGGAAACGCTTCATCGTCGTTCTTTGTCCATGGCACGAGACGTGCCCGGGCCTTTGGATGTTATGGAGAGCGAGCTCATTGTCAGATGGCGGGACATCATGGCCTCGTTACCTAGAGGAACGACCAACGAGGATTACGGATATAGCCAGAGACAACTGGAATATTTTAGTATGATTCTGGAGCAAGTGCTGCGAATGAAAGACGCTTCGTTGCAGGTAGTACTAGGTTATACGCTGTTAGTTATAGCACGGTGTAACGGAGAAAGAATCGTTTTCTATGTCGACAGGATCACTCGGACAACTGCAGTTACTCGAATTTCCCGGAATTATCTTATTGCACCACGGACCAGGTGGAGAATCTGGTGTTTTTATTGAAACTAATTCTCACACAGGCCAAGAATCAGATTCACGCAATGGAAGTTCGTAAGATGCGCGCACACGATTGTCGCAAGGGATCGAAAAAGAGAAGGCGCTGCAACACGACGAGCCAGTTCGATTATTCCGTCGGACTTCTGATCGACGTTGTCAGAAGGGACAGAGAGACTGTCAACACGGACTTGGAAGCTTTTCCAATAATGGCTAAAATGCTTTTACAATGGCTATACTTTGGTAAGGAAATATTTGCTCATAAAATACGATGAACGTTCTTTCAATTTTCGGAGTGTTTTATTATTCAAGGCATGGACTATAATCGGAAGATCCTCGAGCCTATTCTGCGACCGTATCTGAATAACCTTTTTAACAGTCTTCACGAATACGGCTGGCACGCTACGTCTTGGAAGAAGAAGCAAGAGGTTTACTCTTGCGAGATGCAATCATTGTCGACGTTTTGTAAATCCGTGATAACCGAGCAAGTATCGCCTGCTAATGGAATCGTGGACAATCTATCTAAAGGCTGGCGTTGGGCAGAGGACATGACAAAGATGATCGAACGCTCGGGCAACTCTTTGCGCCTGATTTTTCTTCCCGGCGACAGGATAATCAAGTACAACCTAACTTTCGCAGAGAACAAAGGACTCAGTTCATTTTCCACGTGGAGCATGGCTAGAAACGTCAGCACGATCGCACGGAAGCGAAGTATAAATTCGAGGGCCAGCGAGCTATTCGATTCTCTCTCGAAATTGCAAGGGCAGTCGAGTGAAAATGAGGGTAAGGGGATACAAAGTGCTACTCCTTAATGCTCCATTGTGCTAATAAATTAGCGAACCGAGTAGCACAATAGCATAAGAAAGCTGTCGCGTTGCACACTTCCGTTTTACTCGCTGGAAACTTGTCACGTGGTAAGAACGTATCTCGGTAGAGGGTTCGAGTTTAGAGAATTAATTACATAGATTCGCAGCCACGATTCGCGAGTTTCCGTTTTCACGGGGAACTTCCAGTTTAGATTGTTGGAAAATATCGGTCTAAAGTTCCAACGACTAATAACACCTAGCGAAATTAATTATTACCGAGCTGCATACGGCGAGCACTTGGCATAGTCGCGCCGTGGACGGAAAAAAGCAATACCGCCGAGCACAGGTGAGAAAGTTGCCGTAAAATTTGTGGCGGCGTATCGCTCGACGGATTTTCATTTTCCTTGCAAAACGTTTCGCTCGTAAAATCGCGGAAAGATAGAAAACCGTATTAATCTGTGACGTTGTTCTCTCGATGAACGCTTTTAACGGGACTATGAAAGTTAAAACTGAAAGTTATCCGAGTGTTGGAGGCGAAATCGTAGCAACGGAATCCTTTCACCCGGCTTTCGAGGCTATCGAGTAAAATCCTTTTTCAACGGCAGCTCTATCTAGCCGTGATCGCGCATAGAATAAACGTGCCCGGCATTAAAAATTGAAGTGCTGTGTCGGTCGTGGAGCGAGACTAAACGCGCGGAAGAGACAAAGATTTACGTTGACGTCGCGAGAGAATATCATATAGTAGAGGGCACGTAAAATTCGAGCTGAAAATGCCGGGCGATAGATCAACCGTGTGCGGTTTGCGCTTTGCGTTTTAAATCAACGTCGCCATTCGGTGACGTAGGCAAATTTCTGGTCCACGTCTCGATGTTCGGTCACCGGATCACAGAATACGTAAGTTACGTACATGCAGAACGTGGCGCAAAATCAATATTTTCGTTAGGGGTTGCAGGACACACGGAATTGAGGGACGCCAGCCCTTTGACATATGTCGCGTCGATGAGTAGATCGCGTGCTCGACATCGTGGTCCTGGCGATTTGATCTCCGCCATGGTCTCCCTCGGCAAGTTCAGGGTGAGTTCTCAAACTTTCATACGATTCTGTCTCTTCTTTCTTTACATCTCTTCTCACATTCTCGCCACTTCTTTTTCCTCTCGTCGCCAGAACTTTTGCGTCTTGCTTTTTATTTCGACTCTACCTCGTTCCCATTCTACTTATTCTCCGACGTTTTTACGCGGCACGGTATCACGGTAAACATTTCAAGAGCAGTCGAAACTTCTGAACGAACTGTCGCAACGAGAGGAAGAGATGATCGAGCAACTTCCTCGCGTTTGTACACCTCCGACGGATTAACCGATCTCCCGTTCCAAACTCGTGCCACCACGCGTGTCACCGAATAGGAAATCCAAAGGATCGAGACTCTCTATGTTCCGCCTTGGTTACCTTGGTAAGTCGAACGTAAATCGGCGACCGGCGACAATTCCGATCGTTTTGACCAGTATATCATAGAACGACGCGGTCCAGGTTCGATGGCCGATTATTTGTCGAAGTAATTTCCGCGGCGAAACTTGCGTTCCCGGTCTTTGGCGACCCACTGTTTGCTCGGCTTGAAGTTTCGGCTCGGCTTTCATTCCGCGCGCAGCAGACGCGAGGCAGCTTAATTACACACAGTTCGCGCAGTTTCATTAGATTAGACGAGCACGGATTTCCGGTGCACGGAGGCAATTCCAGGACAGTAATTTCACCGGGGCGTCCGCCATGGGAACACGTTGGGACGACGTCGAACCGACGCGACGCCAGATTCTACGACAATAATATCGGGGGCGGAACTTGAAGGAGCTGCAGACTTCGTTGCTCGAGTTCCGCCATTTCCGATGATCCGCTTCTTCCCTAACGCGCGGCTCATTATCCTCTCGCTTGTATAATCGACTCGAAACCGATTTAATAGCTACCCTGATAACCGTATTAGACTCAGCTAGCTGCAACCGCCATCTTTACGCATTTGGGGTTCGTGAGAACGTTATAGAACCGGTCGTTAGTGCGTCTTTGTGCACAAACTTCGAGGCAAGAAAGGATCGAATCGAACTCGAATTTTCTTAAAGATAAAAGCAGCGAGGATCTCGAATATGTAGGATACCAAAAGAAATCGCGAATCGGCTATTGCCAACAAAAACAAATTGTAAACCGATCGATATCTTCTAGAAGCAAATCGAAAAGTTATTCTATATACCAAAATTAAGATGCACGGCTCCCCTACGGGGAGGTGAAGCGAAGATCAAGGAAATTATAAAAGCGTGGTCCTTGACAACCGAAACGGAGTCCTTAGAAATCAGTTGTGTCCAGCACAAGCGTGAGTCGCTTGGTGTTGGAAAGAGAGTTTTAAAAGAGTGCGTGTTTGTGTGTTTTCGTTATCTTGGTTTTCTGTCCCTAAGTTAAATCAGTTTACGAGTTTTGAGTTTGTGTTACTGTGTTCTTGTTCTTTCGTGAATTTTCGGTGTCTCAAGACCAGTTCTGCCATCCTACAAATATATCTTGAACACGTGCGACTCGTGACCGTGCGCGTATGTATAAGTGTACGACGAAGAAACGTTTATCTCCCTTCAGGAGACTTCTTTCTTGACAACGCGAATTAAACGTCGCTCACACGTCGCTGTTAAGAGACTGGGGGGCTCCCTCTTGTGTATCGCTCCTCTTCCCGTTCGCATAAATCTCCGACGAATATAAATTGACTTTTAATCGGTGCGCAAATAAGCGTTAATGGAACGTGTATATTAAATCACTCCCTTTATTAAATTTCGCACGCGAACCTTCGACCACGATTCGGTATCGATCGCGATTATCGCGGGTCGTACGAGTCGACGTTGACGGCGTCGAAGCCTCGCACCTTCTGTGCCCCGACGCGGTGCTCCCTTAATTTAAATAAAATAGCGTTTATTTCCCAGAGCGACTGCGCGCAGTGGCAATTGTTAATTAACGTGGAGAATAATTTGGCGAGGACGAGCGAGGAAAAAAACACGTCCGTGCAGGATGTCTGTGCTGGAGATTAAATTTGAAACGAGCGTAATCAAAGGGCTGGCTAAAAAGACGTTCGCTTTTTGCAGCTGGGTCCGCTTTTTAGTCCGCGTCAAAACGACTTCCGTTTTTCTTGCATTTTCGAGCGGCAGTTTGAAATCCGGTTTAATGCGTCGGGAAAGCCGGCGACGAGAAACTGCGAAGTGAAACCTCGGTTTACGGAGAGATCATAAAATCGGGCTGCGATGTTACTTCAAAGGATCGTGTTACCGTAATAACGACAAGAAGGCTGTTGCTACAACGATGCTCGTGCAGGTAGCGATGGGAACGATGCCCTCGCAAACGATATCGATAGTTTCGGTAAAAAGCTTGGTCGTGCGTGCTGCCTCGCGGCAACGCGATTACTTTTTCTCGCAAATAGCATGGATGGTTATCAAGGTATCGTGTTCTCCGCATCGCCTAAACTTGGCTTTCCTTGCGCTTCCAAACGCGATTACCTTTTAATTCGCGAACCTTTTCAGCGATATATATTTATCGGACATACGTTGGCGAATAATACCTTTTATTGGATAACAGAACGGTGGGAAAAATCGTATTAAATCGAAGTATTTCAGTGGTAACCGAATCAGCTCCATCGCTACAGGCAGAAGCTTCGTGTTTTCCTCGATGTCTTTCCCTATATCGAGCACCGGTGAAGAATAGAAAGGAGGAATTAAAAAACAGACAGACACCTGGTAAGGGAAGGCGGATAGAAATTCTGATCGCGTTAGAATTTCGTATGGAGAGATAATTCCGGATCCTTTGTCATATACCGATCCATCAAACGGGGAGTTTAATACGTCTTCGACGGTCTAATTTTCTCTGAGCTCCCACGAGAACTTCCGGCTAACCCGGGGGATAATTAGACAGAAGGCACTTTGCTCCGCTAGAAACAGATGAACGAAAGTCATGCAAATGCAGCGACACGATCCTGCACTTACGAGGAGCGAGGTTTTTTTGTTATCCGTTAGGAAAAATCGCCCCTTCCGCTCGTCTGCTTCCGTGTACTTTCTCGATGAGACTTCGCCTCGGGATCAAAGGGATTTTCCTAAAGGTTAGCGAGTCTCCGGAGGATCTTAAACGTATCAGCATTCGTGGGGCTGCGGAGGATCGAGTTAAACCAAACCTAATAGGTGTCAGCGAGTTCTCACGCGTTGGGTGGACGTTAGACCAATCCTGCCTGGTCGATATCCGTAAACCAGGGCAGACGAAATTCTTCGACAGACGTCTCGGGATCCTATTTTCCTCGACTAACGCTATTCACCGCGAAACTGTTCGATCCTCTTTTCTTCGGATGAAGTAACATCAGGCCAACCAAGTAACTCGGCGTACCCTTGATCGTAGCGGACGATTTTTCGGGTAAGCCCGTGTTTCTCTCTCTTTCCTCATTCCGTGAAATATCGCGCGGATTTTTTCCGTCGTCCTTCTCGAGCAGACGTGGGGTTGCGACGTTGAAGATTCGGGCAACGTTTCGGCGATAAGAGATTCCAACAATTTAGTGGATATTTCTGGTTCAAAAGTGGCCAGATCCGCAGCAACTACGACGAGACTTCCGTGTAAGATCAATAAAATCCTGCCCGATCCCTTCGTCGCGTACGAAACGGTGCAGTTAGAACGGAATTCTACTATAGAGAATCCGAGGTGGTTGCTACTTACCCGATTAACGTTCCCATCGTTTGAGGCATCGACGTCCGCAGCCATTCTCTCCAACAAAATAAACGACGCCCGATTCTCTCCTCGTCCCTCGCGAGAATCTAACGTTTTCGAAGCTTTTCAAAGTTCGCGACGCGACATGTCTTTCATCCTTCTACAGATCTTTCTAGCGACTGAATCGCTCCTTTTATTACTTCGTCGCGTAATAATAATTTCTATATCGACACGGCGGCGTTCTTATCACGCTGGATATTAAACTTCCTGCAGGAAGGACATTCTGGCGGCTCTTCCGGCCACTTTTCCGAGCAAATGAAACTTAAACGCGCGAAGGATCTTCACGAGAGAGAGTGGACTTTATCGAACTCGTACGTAATCGAAGTGAAACGAAAAGGCGTTATCGCATTTTTCGCTTTGTTTATTCGCAGTGGCGAAGAGAGCACCTCCTGGGTCGCGCGCTTCCATTTCAGTTAATTTCCGGTTGCGCGTGCTTCTGCCGCGGCGCAAAACCTTTTGGGAATGCGGCAGCGCTTCGACGAGGGTCGATCTAGAACGTTCTCGAGCAGAGTTTTGTTTCAGAAAGAAATCTCTCCTCGCTCGATCGATTCGAGCTTTCTATCTCGCCGACGAGTTCCCTCCGCGAATTTGCCGTGGAATTTCCGCGACCGTGACTGAGAAATTTTCATTCCGTTTGTCGTACCAATCAGTCCCGCGCGATATCGAGGCAGCTCTGCTCGCGGATCGCGGGTTTGTTTGCGAGAATCCTTGGAGTAGATTATGCCCGGGGCGTCAGCGATTCTTCCTATCTTCCAACCATTTCGCTGCGAATCGCTCGAACCCCCGATCTACGAAACTGTCTCGAAGATGGAATAAAAAGACGATTCTGGTCGTGTTCCTGGCACTCCGGATGTATGTATTTCCAGAGCCACTGAAGGCGAATAAAAAGGGAAAAAGTGGACACGTATTTACTTTCCCGAAGCGCCCTCGCGCGCTGTGCTCACCGAGCAGAGCTCTTGGCTCCTGCTCCGCGTCTCCGTCCTCCATGTGCCAACTAACTTTCTACTTAAAGAGCGACAGCCCGATTCACCGGGACCCCCTTATGCTTATGGAAAATGCGTTTTGCGCTTCGAAACTAAGTTTAATCCTAGCTGCCGCCGAACCCGATCTTACGCGCCGCTACCAGGCCTCCCTTTCGTTCGACCCTCGAATAAACGAGAGTTCCAGGCCGCCAGAGTTACCAAAGATTTAAGCAAGAACATTCTTTCTATTTAGCAACTTTACAGACTCTAGAGTATTTCGAATACCGTTCCAAAAACGGCCGGATAGTTTTTCCTTTTACATTACCAGACCTCTGCTACCCCTGCTTCTCCAAATATCCCCCCAGCCGGCTAGAATTAAAGCGCGGATCGGGCATGATGGAGTCTTAGAGCCAGAAACTTTTTCCTTCCCAGGTTCTGCAAGAAGTCGCCGCACTTTTGCCGCGGGAAGAGCAAATGGTCGTGCTGAACATGGTGCAGCGCGTGGCCAGAGAATCCTCTCGTCGTTCGAAAAAGACCAGCGGCACGTATACATCCAGCTCGCCGAGGCAGGTCTACAGACCAAGGTACGGTTTCCACTCCGAGAAGATCCTCGTTTTTAAAGAGCCGCTAATGGCTGCGGTTTCCTCCGGTTAGTCCCCTCGATGCATAATGGATACGTCTTTGTTCGCACCAGGCCAGAGTCGAATCTGCTGGATTCACCCCCGCAATTACCGTCAGGAGTTGGTGAACTGAGAATCATCGCGGAACATCAGAGACAGCTGGAAAGGGAGATACAAGAGATGCATGACACCTTGAGACGCAACGCGTTGATAAGACAACGCCCCTGCAACATCTGGGACTCGAATTCGTTGTCCTCTTGGAATTCTTCGATCGATTCTATCGCTGGAACGATCACCCTTAGGAGATATCGCGCTCCGATATGGGAGGCTATCAAAGGTTATTTTATCTGTACACTCTAGAAACGTGTTACGTCGCGATCGTCCTTTCGTGGACCGTCATATTTTCTTCCATCTTTTTTTGTTTTAAAAGTTTGTTACTTTATTTCCATTTACATTTTTTCGTTTCATTCGCTTTCTTCTCGATCTTTGATCGATCGCTTAATACGTAGCATAGGACGATTCGTCGCGAACGCAAGATTCGTTTTTTCGTGCGAACGGAAGCTGGTAATGGCGTGCAAACAATACGCGGATCGATTTTTCAATTTCAGGAAGTTCCCCGGCACGCTCTAGCCTGCGCACGGATGGTGATATCGAGAAAAATAAATTCGACGAGATGATCAGCCGGGAGGAGTCGCCGACATGGAGCACGCAGGACGCTCGAAGGAAGTTGGACTACTCCGGGTCGAAGAATGGAGATGAATTGCCATCTTGGGATACGCTCGAGGCGACTCTGAATAGAAGGCTGTGTAATTACGGCAACGCCCTGTCAGAATCCTTGGAAACGGATGAAAGTATTGGAAGAAACTGCGTGGCCAAGTCGCGAGAATGATTCCCTTGGAACAGTAGGCGCTACGAAGGGGAACGAATTTTTTCTCCTCGAGGCTCGAGCCCGTGGTGGAAATTGTTCGGAAGAAATGCCTTTATATTTTAGCGTATCGCGCATACGTTCGATACGATTCATCGACGAATACATCGCGTTTAAGATATATGTTCATCGATTCCGACACTTGGCCGACATTTTCGAGCTCTTGAAGCGGCCGTGAATAGCTCGCGACGCGACTTCGTGCGCTGTTGAAAGCGTCAAATAAATGTTTCCCTTGGAAGATATTTAGTAAGGGAGGTGGTATCGAGCTTTGCCGCGCTTGTTCAGCTCGTCGATGAAACTCGATGGAAACTTAATTCTCGCAGACAACGGGCAACTTCACGCTTCGAGAGAGTGCTCTCGTTGACTCGTAAGTATATAATGATTACGGAGAGAAGCCCTCGTAAAACTCGACAGAGCTATACGAGCATCCAGAGCATCGCCTTAAATTTTAATCTACGCCTGAGAACGATAGCGTTCTGTTCGGTCCTTTCTACTTTTCGTCCCGAGCCATCGTTAATTAACGAAAACCACCGGGTGCATGGAATCCTCGCAGGGCCCCGGGCCAACGTCGAGCGATTTCGGCAAATTCGACGAAAGTAAAATTTCCCCGCGAAACTGCCCTTCCTTGCCGTGCTTTCATCAATCTTCACCACCTACGGCTACTCCGTGACCGTACATTTTTATTAAGGATCCCCGGTACGACTCCGGCGCAAGGTTTCCGCTCGCAGAAGCCTTCCTGTGTACGCGGTCTCTTTCTCGGTTTCCATCTAACGTCCAAAGTTCCGAGTTCCTTAAATTGCGAAAAGATGTAACGTTGCTATATAGCGAGAAGCATTATCCGGTCGTGCAGCGTTTTGCACGATACACCGAATGAAAAATAAAATTTTACATCGAGTCTTCCCGATACGTCCAGTCTTGTTCATTCGTGTTTCGCTTACCAAACTCATTTATTCGCCTTTTTCCTTTTTTGGTTTACGTATCTGTGTTTGTTTACATACATCCTGGTTTCATTTATTTACATTCTCAGTTTGTTTGTTTACATTTTTGGTTTGCTTATTTACGTTTCCTCCGCCGGTGTGTACCACTGTCCAGTACACGCGGCATGTGTAGCTTAAATTTGAATTCGCGTTGCGATTATCGTACAGCCTAATTTCTATAGTCCCCGAGGAGGTTTGACGACACGCGCGAAGTATATCGTGCCACGCATACGCGAAGTTTCTAATTGTTCTTTCGAAACGACCTATGGGAAAGTCCGCTTGGCACTGGTCGGTCAGCGATTTAACGCGAATTCGGGAAACACGAGGATCGAGGGTAATTGGAAGTAGGCAGAGGCTCTCTATGAGAGTGCGATTCGATTAACCGAATGTAAAAAAGCACGGGGTTTGCCAACGGCCTCGTAATTGCCAATTAAAGTCGTCGGAATGAGCAACATTGTTCGAGCACTATCGATGAGTCATTGAGCTTCATCCATCTGGGCTCTAATCGCGTGAATTTCACTGGCTCGAAAAGCCCCGAGTTTGTTATAATATTCTCCACCCCTGTTTCGTTTTTGCGGCTATCCGTGGTGCAGGAATTCAGCGTGCTATGACGTACCGGGGAAAATTCGCGCAGTTTCCTCGCTGTGCGAAGCTTGAACCTACCCGGAGATAATCTTCGTTTCGAGCTGCCTGTCCTTCGTTTATCGTTCCTCTCTTTAAATTATTCGCGAAAACTTGCAAACAGCCTCGAGATAAATTCGAAGCAACCTTGACTCGATTCAAAGACCATACTCCCTTAATATTCTTTCAATTAACTCGGACTCGTTCCGCTCTCTAGACCGCTTTCCAATCGGCGGATCGATCGATCAAGAGCGCGGCAACGAGAAGAAAAAATGATATATCAGGCGGTGAGCAGAGACAAGGCAGGATGCATGGATTAACGGTAAGGGAAAAATACTGTTGGCGAAAGCGCGGAGGCTTCGGTTCGTACGTTTTCGCGGTCAAACAGGGAGAAGAAAGCCGTGCGAAGAAGCGGCAGGACAAAGGTACGGGATAGAGGAAAAATGGAAGCGGGAGCATCGTCGTCCTCGTCGTGGTAGTCCTGGAGAGAAGTAAGTGGGGACGGACGAGGGGTAGTGTTCGTTCGGCCGGGCTGCTTCCGTGTATTCCGGGGGTGGTTTTGGTGCGCGCGCGCACCGGGGTTGCGCCGTGGTTTCATCTCAGTTTCGCAGCCTCCCTTCCGCGGTCCGCATCAACTCTGTCGTCGCTGGCACAGAGGTGTGTCGTTTTATCCGCGTTTTCCTCGTTGTATCTCGTCCTCGATACGCTCGCCTCTTCGACATCTGTAAGCCGGTCATCGTACGCATCCGGACGTCTCGTCGGGGTTAGAAGCTGCCGCGAGTCGATCGGTCGAATTCGTATCGAGACGGTGTCGAAAGTTACGAAAGATCGCGAGACGAGTGAAAATTCTCTTTGGCCCGTAACTTTCGCGTTCACCGTACCACCGGAGTATGTTACCGTGCGATAGATGATCCAGCGACGACTGGCAGGACAATGGTGCGCGATGCGGAGGTCCCGACGCGTGTAACTTGGTAAGGATACGGTAGGCTTTTGCGTCGCAGTGTGTCTATAGCTCTATCCTGGTTCTATTATTTTCACGTATTCCTTTTCCATTCGTCGATGCATCGAGCGTTCGATCTTCGCGTGGGTAATAAATTCGCGTGCTATGTTCTCAGCTTCGAGGCACGTTGGATCGGTCATTGATTTTTAAACGGAACGCCCGTGTACCGTTAATTGTTGGCTAGTTCTGCGAGATGGAGTAGCGAATTCCGCGAGCACCGTTCTGTCGATCGTACCCTCGAGAGAATAGCGCATTCCCCACTTCTAGCCACTGGTTAGGACGGTAAAGCATCCTTTGAACCCCTTGCACCGTCATTACGCGTAATGTACTTAATCGTCGGAAAATCGGTCGCTGCTGAAACTGGCAGTGCAGTCGCAGTTGAAAGAGGAAGTCAAGATATACGAGGCTGGTATTGTACCGGAGATAAAGGTGAGAGGACGTCGCTGAAATATACCGCGCATGCAAATTGTATCAAACTTAGACTGAAAATCATTTTACGAGTTTCAAACGAGTTTTCTCTCGGTCCGTGAACTACTTTGCCATTCAGTGGTCGCTTTTTCCCTTTCGGACAACTTTTCATACCCTCTGCTGCGTTCCCGTTCTACCTACCCGTAATCATCGATCGATGAATTCTACACTCGTCGATTCCCGATTCGCTGTCCGTTCGAATTTCTCGTATTTTCCACCACCACCTTTGACGAGAGCGAGCTTATTATCGCGCGATGGGGCAGAACGCGACGGAAACGATTCGGGTGAAACGTATTTTATCGCCGGTGTGGAATATTTCGGTGACGCTCTGATCGATGAGCAACATGCGCGATAACGCTGATTTTTCGCGTGGATCATTTATAGCGTGTGTCTCAGATACGCTGGAAATACAGGCGAACGAACCGTGTTGCTCCCCTTTTTCCACGGTCTAGGGGTCATTTATTAAACCAACGCCAATATCGATGCGTTTGATTTATGGCGAATCTCCTCGATGCCTTCGTATTTTTCCCCGAACGATGTACATTCGCGCTGGTCCCTCCATATACGAGATCCGGTCTTCCGGATTTCACGCGTTCCTGAGTTTCATTCGTAAAAGTCGTAGGAAAAGAGGCGGAAGAACTTAATCCGAAAGAAATCTGAATAATCTCGGAGTAACAGGCCGATTAACGCGCGTCCTCGTGGAAAAAATGCCTCGGTCGTTTCTCGGGGAAATTCTACGTTTCGTACGCGGGATTCTAATTATTTCCTTCGACGTGGAGCAAAGAGAATTACAAAGTCCGTGCTCGAAAGGCAAAAAAGTTGACGAGCTACCACGGCCTCGATTAATTTCGAAACGGCGCTATTTTCCGTCGAATTTAACCGGACAAAAGTCAGTCACGTCCGACGATCGTTTCGTTAAGCGATGCATCGATGAGCGCTCGATGTCGCGTCCAGTCCCTCTGTCACTCGTTTCGAATAATCGGGGACGTTCGCTTGATTTTCCAACGTCTGCCTGGCACCGATCCGCGTCCGCTCGCAATTATCGAATGATCGAGGAAAGATAATCGAATTGGCGTAGTCGAGCAGAGAGGCCGCGTGTACTCGGCCCAGTCGAGTGTCGTTCTTCTATCGAAAGTGGAACGCAAACAGTCAGACCAAAGGCACGTAACTTACTAAGCGAATAATTCCTCTATGCAACGACGAATTTGATACCGAGCAGACGCGCCGAGTCAGCGCTGTAATAGACGCAAATGTACGCGCTCGCTATTCCATCTTGCTCCTTTGACGTATTACCGTTCCTTACGTTTAAGTCGATTTTCATTTGGAAAGACCTCCGCGGTCTACATAGAGGAGAACAACCTCGCTGGCTGCCCAGCTTCCCGTGAACCTCCGTGAGTCGCCGTCTTCCACTGCTCGCCTATCGCGTAACAACCGCTCGTTTTATCTCTCCGTTTACCTTTTTTAACCGTTCCGACGTAATTCCCTCGCAACGAGGAAAAGTTGCTCTTTATCGAAAAATATGAATTTTTCAACCGGACGATAAGTCCCTTATGCAGTACCGGTTGATCGATCGGTTTCTCCACGGATGCGACCGCTTTATTTATAACTTGGGCTGGAGGAAAGTTGCGAAGTAGTTACGGCAACCGTGCCAATATCCCCGGGTCTAATGACTCTTGGAAATGAAATTTCGTCCAGCACGCAAATACGCATTTGTCTTCGTCAAACGGACAAGTTCCGCGTGGCAGCAGGGTGCTCGGGTGAACGATATCGGGTAGAAACGTGCCAGCCTGTACATTTTCGTAGGGCCGATCGGCCGTGTCCGCGAACGGATCTAGCCTGAATCGAGATGGCGATAAATTTTCGCATGTTAATAGCGCACGGCTGGCGCACGCGTCGCGATTACCTTTGAATATTTCAACCGTTCATTTGCCGGCCGAATGGCTGACCCGAATAGAGAACACAACTCCGGGGGTTGAATCGTGCTCGGGCTGATTTTCGAACGCGATCGAGCGTGGAACAATTCGAGCGTGCTTTTAAACAGGCGACGTTTTCGCGATTGTACGAGTCACGGAGATTTATGCCGGAATTTATTCGCCATTCCAGCGCCAGTCTCTCGCGTCCTACGGGTCTTCTTGAAACTCAACCGACGGCATAATAGAACAAAATGGAACAACACCAACGCCAATAATAATAATGGCTTTACGCGCAGGGTGTCGGCTCGCATTGTGGCCGCATAGTACGCGAAACTGTTCCCCAGGAATTCCGCAGGCTGTCTCTAGCGGAGAATAACGAGCTCTGTCTTGTTCCTCGTTCCTCTCTCTTATACTTCTTCTCTCCTCTCTCAGTTTCCTCTGTCGCTTTCCGTTCTTCCCTCTTTCCCGTTTCCCCCCCCCCCCTCGCGAATTCGTCCGTTTCCCTCCCTCGCGCTTTTCATAAATTAGTCGAATTAATTACGATTCCTGCGCTCGCTTCGAAGCACCGGTGCGTGTACGTGTACGTGTACGAACTTTCCCCCCCCCCCCCGCCTCGCGAATTCGTCCGTTTCCCTCCCTCGCGCTTTTCATAAATTAGTCGAATTAATTACGATTCCTGCGCTCGCTTCGAAGCACCGGTGCGTGTACGTGTACGTGTACGAACGAACGCCTCGAGTTCGAAATTAATCCGATCGCCGTTAAGAAAGGCGAAAAAATAGTCGACGCTGGATGCTGCTTCTGCTACCGCTACCGGTGCGCTGGTCCGGGGTCGACGAGCAACTTGGCGGTTCGGTTCTTGTTCGCTTATCGAAATCGCGGCGCAGGTTCGGAACTGCTAGCAACAGCTTAGGAACAACAACTACGAGATCGCGTATACCGGTAATTTCTGTGCGTCGTCGGTGAAAGGCGTGGCGCAAACAGAGGCTGGCCAAGGAATTATCGAGCACTCGCTGGAAGTAAGTTCGTGTCAGTGGCCGGACGAGGGAACCGGATCGGAAGGGTGGTTTTGGTGTGCGGCGAGTTGTACTCCGCTCTTCAGAGGAGTACTCCTTGACCTGTACTTTCTCTCTATTATCATTCGCCACCCCAAAGTGTAGGGACGTTTACGTTTCTCAAACGGTGCACGGAAGCTTCCGTCCATTAAGTGTCGTTCCAAAGACGGATTCCTCGACGACGACGACGACGACGACGACGACGACTACGACGACGACGACGAGGAGGAGGAGAATCCGAGGAAGTCGTGGCTCGCGAATGGCAGGGGTACGGTGGTAGAAAAACGAGTGCTTTTGATGTGCAGAAGCATCTGTCGGATCGTCACCCGGTACAGTCAGCAGTTTGACTTAACTGGAGCAAGCGGCGCCGAGCACCCCTTGACCCCTTCTAACCACTTTCTCGCTGTACGATGATTTTCAGAGTGGTCGTCTCGTGTTTAACGTTCTCTCGTCCGTTTCTTTTCTCGGTCCTCGGCCGACCGACCGTTCTCCACCGGTATTCGTCGCGAGAACGAGCGCGACACGCGAAAACGACGATCGTCCAAGAGGGCCGAGAGACACTTTCGCTCTTCGTCTACGTATTTCTCGAGTGGAGCGAGCGGAGAAATTTCGAAATCTCCGGTTGAAACCGTGTCCCACCGCGATCGTGCGTGTTTCGCGGCGACGAGTAGGTAAGGGAGGAAAAAGGAAGGAGGAGAAAAATGTTTAGAGTCTCGTTTTAATACCGCCTCGCGTAAAAGGAACGCGATAAACCGAGGAAATTTACGGGTCAGGCTGATTTATTTTCACGGTGTTTAATGGTGTCAGCGCACGGGAAAAATTTAGTCTGGGGGAAATCTCGGCAGAGTCGTTCGCCGGTTACTGCGCGCCGGAGATGCTCCACGCCGATGTACACCGGAAAGGAATTCCGTAATTAACCGGCTCGAGTAATTAATGAAAACTTGGATGCTTGGAACGGGGAACGTCTTAAACTCCTGCGGGGATTGACGGTTTCCGGGAAATATTACCGAATTGGAAATATAGAGCAGAGTCGTAAACCGACGTCTCGTTTCTCTTTCGCTGTCGCGTCATTAACTCGATTGATACTTTTCATTCCCTTCCATCTTCTTCTCTTATTATTCATAGATATCTGGCGCGCGACTGCTTCCTTTCCGATGCATTCGATCTCGGTATTCGATGCTGCGTCGGGATAAATATCGACGATTTTATTTTGCTCCTTGGACACGCGAACGCTTCGATGGCATTCCTAAAGTCTTCCTCGAGATATCGCATAGCAGTACACCGCATGCACTTTGCGGCCTGTGTGTACACCGACCGACTTGGTCGGTATGTCTGGCAAGCCGTACACGTGTTAACACCTTGTGTCAAATGCTCCGTTTCACGGCGTTTGCTTTGAACCCGAGTTCTCCTTGTTCCTAGTGCGAATGTTCCTCGCATAGGGGTACCGAGTAGCTATTTAATTATACCCCTACATGCTTCGTTTCGTCTCGTTCGTTCAACGAGTTCGCGCGACTTTGCTCTCGCGAAACCTCTCGACGGATCCTTAATTTCGTCGAAAGGCAGACGCGTAACCGGGTTTTTAAAGAAGTTGCCATTCAACGAGAGCCCATCGACCACTTCAATGGGCCTCGAACAGCTTTCAGAATTCTATCGGAGCCACCAGCTCTGAGATGGCAACGAAACAGTTTCTCGACGATGCTTCTACTTATCTCGATACTTGGTCTTCCTGGCACGTTGCGAATGCCTTTTCTCTTCGCCCATTTTTTCCTCCCCTTATCTTTTTCGTCCGTCGCATCGTCGAAGTCGAGACGGTTATTTTCCGAAGCTGCAAGCGTCGGGGTTGCGGTGAAATTCGGGCGCGCCGTCTTCGATTCGATCGTCCGTGGAACAATCGGCGATGAACGATATCGAACGCGACTATTGTAACAAGCGACTGCCACGGTTACGCTTTCAAAAGGTCTTCGTCGGAATTGAGTGGTCTAACGAACCTTGGCGAGTTTCCCAACAGAGAGATTCAACCGGAGCACAGTGCACGTGCAACGCGTCATTTTCAGAATCGGAACCGGAAACTCTATTCCGGCCAGCCAATCGAATCGCGAATTTCTCGGAAACGTTCGTCAAGCGCAAAGCCCGCTGTCTTTCATTTTATTAAGCGACGGGATCTTAAAGGTGTACAAAGCTGCGGAATGTCGGGTGGAATTCCCTTCGAATTCCTAGCAAGCCTTTCGACATTTTCCTCGGATCGGAATGACAGGGTAAAGATTATTTTAACACGCGCGTTATCCACGCTTTTTCCTTTCCCAGACTTCCGTGGATCGATCTTGCCGAGGTATCTAAATCGGGATCGTTACACGGACGCGTGACGAGAAACTGGTCGGAACTAATTTCCGATCAAACATCTCGTCTCCGTGGCTCTGTTAATCCAACGGAATCCGAGTAATTAGGCTTGGTACCCCGCTGATAACTATAATTCGATGTACCGCTCGATCTTTATTAGATCCATTTAATTGGTCTTAGCTCGTGGCAGAATTTGTTTAGCCTAGCTTACCCGATTGCCTCAGACACGTTCGCGGATCAATCGACTTCCTTCCAAGAGCTCTCTCGCCTAACTTTCGTTGATCGACTTATCAAAAGAAGTTGTTAACGCGAAGACGAATAACTCGCTACGCGATATCGGCAAATTGCGAAACCGCGAGAAATAATCTACTACTTCGTGTTACTGTTTCTCTTCCGCGATACTTTTCTTTTTTCTCTTTCTTTTCTTTCTTTTTTCGTGATACGTTCTGCCGCGATGAAATTGGAACTCTATGGGAAAATTTCCATATCCGGGGTAGCGAGTTTACCAAGGAGAGGTATGCCAAGGGGGATTCCAGCAAGACGATTACTCGAGCTTTCCAGAAGGTGCAATTCCGTCAATGAGGGACAACGCGAGAATGGAATGCCAATGATGGGAATAAAGGTAACACCGCGAAAGGAGAGAAAGAATTGATACTCGGGGCCGAGGAAAAGCGTGACGTTTCCGCAAATGAAAATGCGGAAAACGGATTCCGAGATGACCTCCTCCGACAACGGTCCCTGCCGGCACGTACGCCGCCATCTTTCCGGAGTGTCCTAGAATTTCAAGGGACGTCTACCAGAAAGCCGAGAAGGGCGAGGCAGGGTGTAGTACGAAATTGTCAATGTAAAAATATGCTGTACACGTTGTACGGGAAAGACAGGCAGTGAACACGGGTATTCCCGCTGGCTTTTCAAGGCTGTGCGAGGCATCGAATAGAGAAACTTCGTCGAGCAGAAAGTCGAACCAGTGTAAATTCGCAAAAAGGTCGGTCCCGCGTTTCTTCCCTTTCCGATGCTCGTCGGGCCAATGTTTAATCGTACAACGAACAGACGGTGGAACGCCGGACGATACGCGATTTAATTAAATTATACCCCGGCACTGGCAATTCGATCTACCTACCCCGATTGTCCGATTCGGGGATCGTAAAGAGGCGCGGTTGGACGCGGGGCGTCCATGTTTCGACATAGGGATATATTTTCCGAGAATTTATAGCTGACGAAGTTTCCAAAGCCCGTTCGAATGGAACTCTATTGTAATCTTATCGCAGCATCCCATGATCGATATCCCCTGCAATCGTGCGCGTTTCGACTCGCTATTGGCAACATCCTAGACGTACTCGCATCTGCGCGCGTGCGTTTTACACGCTCGGTGTCTTGCGTTGTTCCCGGTATGCCGTGGAAACACACCGAGCACCGAGGCAAATGGAAGCAGTGCGTTTGTACGTAGGTAGAAAAGCCTCGGGAATCTCATTTCCTCGCGAAAAACGCTATTCGATACGTCGGTTCCGCGTTCCTCTTCTTTCTTGCCCCCTTTCACACGCGGAACCTTATCCTGTTCGTCTATAACGCGTTGATCGTCATTCCACGGAAGAAGGTTACCGCATTGTTGCATCTGATACGGAATGCGATAGCGATCTAACTAGTTGAAGCGGAACGCGAATTTTCCAGAACCCTTTAGCCAGCCGGCTGGAATGTCGCTTCGATTTCACGCGTTTCGGGTAATCTCCGTTCTCAGCGGAGCAACTCGCCGGCCAAAAATCACCGGGTTCTCCTTCGTCTGCCTCCGAGGCGATTTTTGGCGTCCACGGAAGAAAGGAGGAGGATCGAGAGAGGAGTATCGTTTACGGTGGGATTTTATGGGGCGCGAAGCAGGGAAACCGTTGCTCCTGGATTATCGTCCAGCAAATTTCACCCCTGTCCTCCGGCCGACCGGTGACTCCCTCGGTATCACGGGTACATAAATTTTCAGTTCGGTAAGCAGTTGGTTTGCCCTTTGACCAACCGATCGCATGAATCACGACGTCGCGATTCGACAGGATTCCGCGCCACGGGCGATTCGCTGTGCGGCGAAACATCCTGACGGCATATTACTCCGGAGAATTTTCCAGCGTCGTGGACAGGAGCTCGTATCGTCGGTGGCAAACACGCGGAGCTACGAAACTATCTTCCAGATTCGAGCATGGACACTGGCGTGCAAATGGGCGGAAACTTTACGGAGAAGTTTCGTGGGTTCAGCGTTTGCCGAGGAACGTCTATTAATTATTAAAAGAGTGGAAGTTTAGCCATCGGGATCGTTGAACTTCATCCGCTTTCAATAAGAAAGTACTCCTCGGCTTGCCCGCTGGTGTCGGTCGATATCTGCAACGAAGAATCATAATTCATGCGACGAGGGATTAAATTCGTACGTCGCGATTAAAGCGCAGAAAGAGGAACCTATGATTAAGAGGCGGAGCGAAAAATTCCCCGATTATTAGGTAACGAATGGCCAGGGACTGTCGCAAATTAGGTGCTCGTAAATTACCTTCATTTTCGGCGGCATTTTCAGGAGAACTGGTTCTTATGCCGGCTCGAAGGTTTCCGCGTCATTTATTCGAACAAAATGGGGGTAAGTCCGAGCAAAAGGTAGAACCGCGGGCTAGATGACGCGCCCTTTGTTCACCGCTGACTTTCACCATCCACTGGGATCCGGATTCCGGTTCGCCGTCGACTTTCTTTTGGGCTAATACCAGTCGAAGGGAACCATTCAGTCGGTAGACACAGTCGGCGGTGCCGCTGCCTTTTCAGGTTCGCATGCTACGGATAAAGTGCACACCGGCCACGCATTTCCCGGGTCGAGCAGCATACTTTAACGATTTATCGGAAAGTCGGAAAAGAGATCAAACGTCAACGCGAACCTTGGAAAGCGTTGTACCGAAATACATTCCTCTTTCACCGATAGAACGAACCGGTCTCCTTTTTTTTCCAATTAAGTCCGGCAAAGTTTGCCTTTCTTCTCTAACAGGTTATTCGGTTTATTAACCGTGGCGTAGCGTTCGTATAAAACGACGAATAACCTATCGAAATTTATTATATCGCGGTGCTTTTGACCGTTTTCTATATCATGCAGGCTTTTTACGAATGCACGCGATTAAACAGCGTACGTTGGCAGAAATTTACTGGGTGGAGCGCAGCTTTTACCTCGACCGTACGAGCGTAATTTCCATTGTGCAAGGCGGGTACAATGAGCCCGCTAAGTTAGTAATTAGGGCTATTAAACCGGCAAAGGTCGCGTAATTTAATTGGTCATTCGTTATTTGGCGTGTACCCCGCGTTCCACCGCGACCAACGATCGATCAAGGATTTCTCGACTGATCGAACGCTCGGAAGAATTGCGATAGAACTCTCGAATCCCGGGATCCGACTATCGTCGGAGAGATTTTTCGAAAAATATCGCTATCGGACAAGGAGATAGCTAATCGGGGTCAGTGCCGTGTCCACTAACGAGCGTTGGCTGAAAGTCGAGATGCAAAAGGGACGCCGGGAAAGTTAATTATAAAGCGCACTCTCGCCACCAAGCAGTATCAAAGATCAAAGTCGAAAATGTTTCGCGATCTTTCCACCGGATGCACTCGCGATGCTTATTCCGCGCAATGGTCGATAGACTTGTCGAGCCTCGGGGCGAATTAACTAATCGTGTAATTAACTAATAGCGAGTGAACGACTGTTAGTGCCGGTGGAAATTCGCATGACCGTTGACTCTGGCCGAGCGAACAGTCGTTTCCGAGCTGGCCGTACTGAAACAGTCGTGCGAATTTCGCTGCCGCCATGGACTGGCGTCTGTTTAACGAAGCTAACGGAATTAATGCCGAGAAAGTTTCTTATTAACGCCGCAGATGCCGCAATTGCGTTTAGCTGGCACACCGGTTAGTAGCACGAAAGGCCGAGTTCGATTATGCAAATCGCCATCGCGATCCCTCGCCAAGCCGCTTACCTTACGTAAGAATTACTAAACCACCATAACGGCCAGATGGCCGTCGAACCGGGAGAACGAATCTCGAAGAAGGCGGCCCTGCGTTCGACCCTTCGTCCACTTACGCGCGACCACGTCGCGAATCATCCTCTTCCCACACGGTGACCGAGTTAAGCTGATATTCTCGAGAAGATGCACGGCGTACAAAGTCTGACAGGTATTCCCGGGAACAGCGGCGCGGCGCGGCACGGCGAATGTAAATTTTCATTAAAATCTCGGCTCACGGGCACCTACGTTTCCGTGGTTCCGCGATTTCACCGCTGATTGCGACGAGCTAGGCAGCGCGTTCCGTTGATTACGCGAACTCGTGAAACTGTCGCGAATTTTTCTCCCCTTTGCCCCGCCGCGACAAAGGGAATATTTCGCTTTTCCTTCCATAAATTTCCACGTTGAACGGTTGTGCACGACGTGAACCGCGGTGGATAGCATCCGCGAGTAGCTTAGCCGTACGTAATCCGGCCGAGTCATGCTTTACAGGGACATACACACACCGGCTAGGAAAATAATTTCCAGGCCGAAGACGTCACGTTCATCGGATATTCTTGGAAGTTCCTGCGCGATGAGGTAAATGAGGGATGACGATAAAAGAGGTCGCGAAAGTACACAGCGCCGCGTAATCACCGTTACTCCCTTGTTCTCGTTGAACCGACCAACTTCCGTGCCAGAGGTCTGATAAATTAACCACGCCTGGCGTTTCGGCCATTCATCCGTCACAAAAGAAGCTACGCCCCCGTGGCAGCCACCACGCTGGCTTTCCACGCAACTCGCCGGAATCGCTTTTCGATACGATTAATAATTTTCGTCCGTGCCGCTCGTTACGTTAACGTCGAGTTCCAGTTCATTATACGATGTCAACCGCCTGCGAGGGTGGTTGCATCCTGTGACGACGACGCCCCCGCGCTCGCAGGAGTGTCCTCGAGGCAACCGCAGTGCAGTTGCAATTTCAATGCTCCGTGCCAATTAACGCGAAGTCGTGTTCGAACTACCGATGGCTCGTGTTAACGACGTTCCGCCACGGACATCGAGTGCCAATTATCGATATTAAACGTCCAATGAAATCGTGCGTCTCGTCGTTTCAACGGCCTTTTTACCCTCGCGCGTTCTCCAACCGACTTTCGCCGACTCCAGAACGCGTCCTGTCGATTTTCCAAGGAGTCACCACCGTCTTCTCGCGGCCGGACAGCAGCAGCAGCAGCTGGTGGTGTTTTTAGCCGTGTAAATTTCCACCGCGGTGCATACGGTGCAACGGGGACAGAGGGAAAACGAAGGTTGGTTGGAAATTGGAAAACACCGGGTCACCGAACTTGGCTGCGCTGGCCGAATTTCCAGCTTTCCACGGAACGCGCGTGCATACGTTCATTACGAACTTACGCTTATGAATAATTACTGCACGCCCGGAAAACTGTTAGCGGAACAATGCTGCGCTAACTATCGGCCAAGTTTAATTATCGAGCGCGCTCGCGCTGCAAACCGCTATTGTGACCCTAGCACGAGATGCGATGTATTCCGAAATTGTCCGTCTGTCCGTGACTGTTCCGAATCCGGACTGGATCTATTACTAATCAGCGTCAACTAGACGCACGATGGGGGTGGGTCGTTGCGTGGAAATTGGGAAAATCAGACCAGCCCGTTTCAATTCCTCGCACGATTCCGCCGCGATCTCGATGGGTACACGCGTGCGAAATGGGTTCTCGCGGGTAGTTGGACGCTACTCGTCCGAGAGACGAGAGGAGTAGAGACACGAAGGGTTCGACGAAAGGGCCCAGGGCGAGGCGCGTGAGTAGGACAAAGAGAAATTCGGCAGGTTAAAGATCGGGCAGGGATCGAAGGGTATGAGAGGAAGCTCCTGAATTTATCGACGACGTCGAAATTGCGAACGAAGGTCTCATTACGAAGTTTTATTCGAGAAATAAAATTCGACAGAGTTTCCTTCAGCGGGCGAGTACCGCGCGGTTACCTGGAAGGTAACGTAGTCAGAAATTGGCTACGCGACGCAGCGACGACGCTGGTGGAAAGAAGGAAAGGCGGTAATGCGATGTCGGTAATGGCGTAGAACAGCTAAAAACGGTGTCTCGGCGGTGTATTTTACGCGCGATAAAGGAAAGGGGGCGATGGCGACGCGGAGACACTAGAGATGATGAACCGACGTGAAATGACCTTGAAAAAGATTTCTCTCGAGCATAGCGCATTTAAGGACGGTAATGACCGAGCAAGTCGCCGCGACGGAGACGCGTAGACCGTAAACCGTGAGTCGAGACACGGTCTCGGAATCGCGGGACGGATTGCACGGTTCCTTCTGAACGCGCCCCTTAACGTCTCCCCAACTGCGACGGGAGTAATCTTACAACGGTCGATGAATTCCCCGGCAGGAAATGAAATTACACGGGCAATCCGCTACGAGGACTTTCTTTTTTCTGTTTCAGAAGAAGGCGGTTCTCCCGAGAGGAAAGCAGCGAGAATGAGCGACACTCGGTCGGCCGCTAACAAATACCAGCAGAATCGTCTTCTACGCCGGTGAAATTGAACCGAGGAAGCTCGTCCTGTGGCTACAACACACGGAGAGGGGTCGTCGCTACCGTAGACCAGGACCAACGAGTCTCTCATCCCCCAGCGACGTGGATTTCTTCGTTTGGCCGGGCTTAATCCACTGGTGAAACCCGGTCAGGGGTGAGAAATCACCGACGGAGGCCGGTCACGAGTTATGAGGGATTCGTTCGTTTGTACTGGAAACTAGTCACGATAATAATCATTCCCGTCGTTTCCTCGGCGAACAGGTATCCATCGGATACACGCGGTGGTGGATAGAGATCGGACGTTTGTCGTAGGAGATTCGGATTGTTCGTTCGCTTACACGGACGCGAATGATCGTTCGTTAATTGGTCGGTAGGATGTCGGTGAATCCGATTAACTGGTCGTCTTTAAGGAGATCGGGGTCGAATTAGGTTGTCGGTTGGAGGCAATTCCGTTCGGCTCGCGTATTTCGGTTTCGCCTGTTAGACGATAGGAGAGATGCGAAGCGCAGAGATTCGGATTCGCGTGGTAGCAAGGAACTCGATTTCAGGTCCGTCGACTCGGTCCGAGATCGTTTGCATCGGGAATTCGGAGAGGTTGTCGCGCGGCAAACCGGTCTAATAGACGCAGCTCGAGTCTAGATCGAACAGTAATCGTAAATTGGACTCGTTGGATCGTGTCCATCGGGCGAAGAAAGACCGTCTCGACCGATCGATCGAATCGATGACCCACGGTGCCAGTGCTGTCCGATAAGCCCGGAGTAATAACGGCGTTGCGGTTATTCGAGTCGTGAATTTTCGACAGAGGTGATATGCGAGCATAGGGCGAGACATCGAACGGTAGAACAATGGCGAGCGAGCTGAACGCGACGACAAAGGTCGAGAACTCGACCGGCACGATGAATCTCGTATCTACGATATCGTCGTCGCCACCTAGCGCGGTCGCAGCCGCGATTAGCGCTAGCACAGCAATTCCGACTAATCCGTCCACGACAGTAACGGGTGGAGCTGCGGTCGCCAGTACCGCTAAACCCGACCATCACGTCTACAACGCGACCGGCTACCTCGTGGAACACGACGAGCTCGATCACAGTAAGTAATAAGAGGCCGTGAATACGGTTAATGCGCGTTACACACCGGTCAAAGCCGAACCTAATGGGACTGCATTAGGCCGCTCTCGCCCGGAAACGCCACTTACCAATCATCTCGACTATTTCTCCTCGCGTTGCGTCGCCAGTCTCCACCAGTCTCGTTTCTTTCTCTTACCTTCTCTCGTCGCTCGTCCTCCTCTTCGATCGCGGCGCACGTTTGCGATTCCCTTTCAACCACCACCCTTCCACGAATTATTCTATTCCAAGTATGGGGACCATTCGGATCGCCGAGAGGAAAGAATCGATAGGTTTCGATCGTTCTTCGTCCACAAAACCGTACGCATTGTCCGCTGGAAAACAGTTTCAACGTTTGCCAACGACGGCGCGCCGCAGTTTCCATTGAATTAGGGCGCGTGCCACGCGCTAAACGTAGTCCACGCTGTTCCATTCCACCGACAACGATTTTTCATGCGAAACGTACAGGGCGATAGCGGATATTCCCCGATTCGTATAGCATAGCTCGTTCGAAGGTCGAACCTCTTTCGAACGGCCCCACTCGAATCCCGTTTCATCCGGCGTCGAGGGGATTTTGGGAATTGGTCTAAATGTTGCCCGCTCGTTCTACCTTCTCTCGATGGCCTGGCCGACTACCTACGGATTCCCAGCTCTCCCCTTGTCCCTCAGGCCGCGCGCGCGGTGCGCAAAACTGTTTCCGGCAAAGCTTAATCCTCCTAGCTCGCTGAATTTATTACCGCATCGCTAAGCGACTCGTTTTTCCACGAGAAAAATACCTGCTCGCGAACCGCGTCCGCAGCAGTTTAAGCCGGAGATCAAAGGGTCGAAGAGTCGAAAGTTCGTCGATCTCTTTTGAAAAAAAAAAGAAACAACCACGGCTGAAACGTTCGAGCTGAAGATTCGAAATAGAACTCTCTTCCGAGGAAATAATTAATTCGGTACGAGCCAACGAATTCTTTGTCAATAACGAACGAGACGATTCGATACAACCTTTGATGACCCTTTAATCAGCGAGGCGCTTTGAGGATCTACGCGATCTCGTCTGATCGCGTTTCGGCTTAGCGTCGATAACGGCAGGGACGTGTAGTTTTTACGAGAGTGCTTTCGATCAAAGGATAACCCGTTATCAGGAACAGGTTGCGTAGCACGCATCCTCCGTTTTGCCACGGCAAATCTTGCCATCTTCGTCCTTGTCCGACCGGCCGACTGCGACACCGGCTGAATACTAATCGTAACGCTGCGGTCTACCAAAGTCGGATCGATACCATCCTCGCGCTAGAACCATGATATACAGCGAAATTCAGTCTCCGATTGAAGCTTTTTGTCGTTAGATATTCATGCTCCTCGCGAGAGCTACTCACGCCGTTGGGATTTTTTGTAATATTTATGAGAGTTACCTGCTATGCATGAACGAAGCTAGGTACCGATCGAACGTTGCACTCCTTCGACACGTTCCCTCCTCCGTCCCGGGTCTCAGAGACTCGGAATTCTTAGCTCGACGACTCTTCGAGTATTTAGATCGCGGATTCACCTCTCCCGGCTCGTTTGCGAGCGCTTTGTCACGGGTCGTAGAGCGAGTCGTTCAAAGGGTTCTCTTTACGGGGCTTTTTTCTAAGGGACAGTACCGGGTAAACGTTCTCGTTCCCACGATTATCCGTCTTCACCGATTACCTTCGATTTTATACTCGTGCTCCTCAAGATCCGCTCGATCTCTGCCCGCGCCTTCATCGCGTAAGGTCTGCTCAGCTTCTTCAAACATCGGGTCCGAGATACCGAGAAAGCCTCTAAGTGATCCGATTCGGTCTCGCAAGTGTCGTCACTCGACGCCGTGCTGTGTAATCCGCTGATCGCAAACTCGTGACACTTTTCCTGTTTCGACGAATATCATACGTACGTGCACAGCCTTTGGATCACCGCGACGCGAATAAAATTAACGCTTTCTCTTTACGGGCAATTTCGAGAGACCGGATAATAAATTCGGGCCCCTCGACATAGGCGCGCGTTAAATCATGCGAGGGGAAATAAATTTCTAGCGACGCGTTACTCGTTAACCTGTCGCGTCTCCGTTAATTTGGCCTCGATCGTGTCCTCGTGGGATTTCACGTTCTCGCAGCAGGAAGAGGACCTAGCGCGGGCAGGATATCTGTCCAGCTGTTTCCTAGCCTCGGAGATCCTGCTGCAGGAGCGGGGACAAGTTCGAGGGCGAGTCTTGACCTCTGGCAAGGAGACGGCAGGGGAGCTGGTCGAATTCGGGATAGCTCGTGGTCGCCGTGTCGAGCTGAAATCCACCACGCGGCTGTCCCTGTTCGATATCAGGCATCGGACGCAATTGCAACTCGAGCGAGACGATCGCGACTTCTCGGCTTCCTCCGGCTCGACCACTCCGTGGTCCACGTTCTGGAAAAATGTCGTGTGGCATCGTGGGGTGATAACGTGGATATCGGTGGGAAATGAGAAATCTGTTTTTAAATATTTATGGATACCGGATTCGTGTTCCGCGTTCGTGCACGGGGGCTCCACGCCAAGAACTCTCCGCACCCGGCTATTTCCGCGTATCGTATTTTCTTTCAAGAATTCTCTCATCCCTCGTGAACACCATTTTCGAGGAGACTTTGTTAAGCGATAAGCTGCTCGAGTGCCTAGACTCTCCTAATATTCGTCCGCCCTATTAACTACGCCCGATCTACTTTCTTCCGGCCCATCTCCGGCCATCGGAGCTTTCCATTAAAACGACCACCGGGTACATCGGTTTCGTTCGCGTCGGATTATTGGACGTGTCGTTGTAATCGGAGGATTAAAAACGTTGCACGGCGAACGTCTGGACGCGGAGCCCCGTAACGAAAAGCTACAGCAAAGTTATCGGGAAAACCGTCGAACACCGGTCCATGCTAATGGCGTAACGAGTTCATCGATACAAACGTGCAACTCGACCGCCTCGTCGTAATCCAGGTACGGGTAGAGGAACCGATGCAGATCGTAGAACCAGGGTAGCGAGATCTCGTAGCTACGGCCGCAGGATTCAGCCGCCAGGAGGCTCTTCAGCTCGTTCACGTACAGCCGTCGCATCTGGCGGATCTTCAAGACGATCTCGACCAGAGTCACCCCGGGCAGGTCCATGATTCGATGAATCCGAGCATAGGCTCGATGCCTGTGCTCTTTGTTCAGATAACTCCGCGTGTCTTTCTTCCACAGGCAGGGTGACTTTCTGTACAGAGTGGCCAGCTTGCGGAAATAACGGCTCGTCCATTCCTCTTCCCTTATGGTCCTCCGTGACAGTCTCCTCGCGAAACACTCGTCCATTGTACGCTCGGGATTCGGGGCTGTCCGCTTATCATGGCTTTTAGAGTCATTGGAAACGAGATGAACGATAGACTTATCCCGCTGGGACGCATCGTTGACGTTGCAGTTTAGGTTAGGTCGTTGGATAAATCGCGAGTTGAGGTTATAACCTTAAAGTTGGTTCGACTCTGTCGCGAAACGGGAAGGAAAAGCTGGCGAGTGGAATCGAAAGGCAATGCTCACTTATCGATTAGTTTACGCGAATGTGGTCATCTTGCAGCCTCCTCGAGACGTTGCTCGTCGAAACGAAGGGAACATGTGCGCCGCGCGCACTGCTGGGAAAGACGTACATCCGTTCATTACTCTCGTTTGCATTGTTCATGTATTTTAATTGGCGAAATCGAAGTGGCCATGACTGAGGTCCGAGTGGAATACCCGGCGTATCAGTTAACTTTAATTGCTTCATTTTTACGACCTATTAAAACGCCATAATTTCACGTACCGACCATGTTAACGTGTACACCGTTTACAGGTATACTCGCTGGTTTCTCAGATATACAGACAGTTTTTCTAGCGTGTATCTCGACGTTGCTGCCGTTGATCGTCGCGCTGGGAATCGCCTTCGGCGTCAGGTAAGGAAAATACAGTTTTCCCGCAACGTATGCTTAGAAAGATGCCGCAAACTTTCGTCCCTTTTCCTTTAACACCACTTTCCTACCTTATCGTCGGAGATTTTATATCGTGCAAACAGCCCGTACTCCTTCCTCGCGTGTAAGAAGATAAGAAGAATTCCCGATACACCGGCGTGTGTTGCATTTTACTTGGCCCGGTGTTGTTCGCCTCGTCGTTTTGACAAAGTTGCGTCGATTTTCCCTTCGTCGAGGATTATCGTATAATTAAGCCGGGCCTGTCACGAGGACAGCTGACGCGCACTCGGCGTCTTTAAATATTCCCGTGTTCGCTCCATTTTTGCAAAACGCACCTGCGCAAAGGCCATTCCGTCGCTTTGTACCGTTTCTCGTTCTCTAAGTTCGGCAGCAGCAGAGGATCGCGTGCACGCGAGGCGGCGTTAAGGGACAGAAAACGAGATCCGCATCTAACAGCACAAAGAGCAGCACGGAAAACCGTTAAGTCGGCGAATAAGTTAACGGTACAGCGTCGGTCGCGTTATAACTGCGAACAAGACGACTCTGCTCGCGGCTGTATCGCGAAAGCGAAAGCCCCGACGTTGATTAATGGGGCAATTAAAGACAAAGCCGGTGTGCGCGTCGCACGCGACTCGATCACTGTCGAATCATCGGTACTGTAACACCTACCCACGCTGTACAGAAATTCGCGAGCTGATCAATTGTCGTCTTGGCTGCGACGTAATCCCTAATCCCTCTCGATCTATCCACACCTAAACTCGCGCCATTCTTGCACCCCGTTCCCTGCGACGACGATAACGAGGGGGGCGAAGTCAACAAAGGGAAAAGGGATAGTTTCAATCGTGGCAACGATAAACCGTGACTCGGGTTCGATTCCCGATTCGGGATCGAATTTTCTCAATCCTCGATTTTCGGCGTATCGCGTATCGATCGATAACGTTCCTGTCCTCCGATCTTCGCGAAACCCGTGGTTCGCGTTGTTCCACTCGTGGAATGTAAATTTTCGGCGGATTCGTTGATACGGAAAAATGAACTCCGACCTAAGTCACGGTTCGGTTAATGCCGTCCTTACCGGCAAAAAGCGATTTTACGGACCTATCCCCGGCTGCAGCGACTCGCAAATTTTCGCCGTAACCGAGGAGGGTTCCCGGGGGTCGGGTAGCGCGGAGAGGGGACAATAATCCTGCGTTATTGCCGAAATTGCGGCTGCGAGAGGATTATGCTCGGTCCGTTCCAGGAGAATTGAAACAATTTATTCGACAGTTGTTCAACTGCTCGTAGACGCGTTCGAATTATTTTCGAAAGCTCGCGCAACCCGGGCTAGTTCCGGTGGAAATTACGCGGCACTATAGCGGAACGATTCCGGGACCCGCCGTCGTAGCAATTGCCATCGCGTTCCACGCAAATACGAAACGCTTATAAACGCTTCGGAGATCGATTAACACGGTGCAGCGGTGGCCATGCGCAAAAATGACTACTAATTAAAACAACTATGTGTCACCGATACGTTAAAAGCTGTCCCGCTGCGCGAAACAGACGAGATTCATTTTTAACTATTTCAATTTTCTCGCTGTTTCGCGTGCTCTCAAACGCCATTCGCGAAGAGTTGTCCTTTGTGGCTGGAAAGTTCTCCGGTCGTTTCGTCGTCCCACTCTCTCTCTCTCTCTCTCTCTCTCTCTCTCTCTCTCTTCCCCTTTTCCCATTGTACGAGCGAACGCGAACCAACTCGGCAATTGAAATTTCTTTCGAATAGCTACGTATGTTCCACGGTTAATTCAAAGAACTCTGACCGTTTTTGAAGCTCGCGAAATTCTACTTTCGAATGCCGGGTCAAAGTTTCCTTCTTAATGGCCGAAACACGGACGACACGGCCGAACGCGACGAATAGAAAGCGAATATTCCGAGAGAAAGACGGGTATTGTTCTGTTTCGCAGGCATGTGTGGAGGAAATATCGAAACAGACGAGATAGCTCAAGTGGATTGCCCTGGTACAGGAGTGTCTACTCTCGAGACAATACCGCCGAATCCTTGCATCATCGACCCCACTCGGCAAGCACGACCATTCAGTCTGCCACGCGGATTCTCTCTGCCCAGGACGTAAGTATATACGCCCCTGTTGTACCCGGAATGTACGCGCGTTTACCCGCCGTTGTTGCTCCGGCAACTTTCCGCCGTGCAATTTTCAAGGGATCGTCAGGGTTTAGGTCAGTGAACACGCGGCTGGTCGCGAAGTGACCATGACGCGTTCGGAAATCGATTTCCCATCGATAATTTGGTAGCGCGCGATGCTAATTTTGACAGTGTTCGTGAATAAATAAAACGCCAGGCTCGCTCGAAAACCGAGCCACGTTCTCGAGCGTGGAAAACGGAATTCTCACGCTCCAGTTGCCCCGTATCTCGGTCCAACCTGCCTCCTGACTGTTGGGCTCATTTTTCTTCGCGAGTTTCAACAATAAAACGCGCCTGCAACCAAGTAGAATTTTCGGAGCAAATTTCAGGCTCGTCGTGTTTGACCGTTTAAACTTCGGATCGGGATCGTTCGATTTTACTTCCTTTCCTTTTTCCCGGTTTTTCTTCTTTTCTCTTTTTTCTCTCGCGCCGCACTTTCCGCGCCGCAAATTAATTTCTCGAGCCTCGACGGAAACGTGGAAAAGCGGAAAGCGAGTAGTTCGCGCGACGTTTCGCCGAATACTCCAGCGTGAAAATAACGAGGGGTGTGGCGGGTGGTAGGTGGCGAGCGAATGGAAGAAAAAAGGTAATGGACTACTCCCTTGAATCGGTTGTCCGATGAATGGACGTGACACGTACAACAATGCGGTGTACATTGTTTTTCCATTATGCGGCATCAATGGCGGATCCAGAGGGATCCTTTTTTCGCGTTTTGCATCGGAAACGTTGCGACAGGCGGTGCACAATTTTTGCCCATCCGAAATCTCATTTTTCCCTCTGCCACTTCCATTAATCACCGCAGGTTCGAAGCAAGAGGCTCGAAGAACGTTGCCGCGGTTAGGTGCAATCTCTTCCGGTTCGCGGCTATTATATTCGAGATAAACGCGCGCCAAGTTTGTCGGGGCGCGAGCGTGGCGATTATGCTCCAAGTTTGCACGGCCACGCAATTATCCCCGATTTAGCTTGCGGCCTGGTATCTCTAAGAAAACACTCGCGCCCAGAGAAAGCATCGGCTCTCACAGTCGTAGGTGAATCCTTCCTTCCGCGAGCCCCCTTTGCGTTCACGGTTACGCAAGCCGTGATATTTTAAACAACCCTCGATAAATTCGGCCGTGAATTCGTTCGCGTGTGTCCCCGTGTTTGACGAACATTTTCCGCTTGAATTTGGAAAGCCGGTTTCAACTTGGCCGGCTTTCAAATCCGATGAAAAGTTCGCGCCCAACTTCGGCCCCTCGTCCTCGACCACTTGGTCCGTTCGGTCTGCATCGCTCAGGCGTTGATCGTGGATCGTTTCGTTGCCTCGTTTTCCGCGCTTGGTCGATCGATTAATCTCGAGATCGCGGAGGGAGCTCGCAACGGGGGAACGAAATTCAACGAGGAAGCGATGCACGGTGTTTATCGACTCGCGTCGAGGTCCACGGATAGCGGAGTCGGACGCGAGCAGGGCGTCGAGGGGGTGGTGGTACACGCGTCCATTGAAAGCTCGAAAGCTCGGCGCGGCGCGAAGAGTGTCCCGGTGTGTTGTACAGGAGAGGAGAGGAGCGAGACTGCATCATCCATCGACCGCAGCTGACACGAGGCTCCGTTAGTTCCGGAACCAGGCGAGCTTCTATCGGACATCGATCGAATATGCAAAACATCGGCGCGCGATCGCTGGCGAAACCTACCATCCGCGTGGTTGCGGTGCGAGCTCGGTTTTTAACGGCTAACGCGTTGCTTGCTCGCAACGGCTACGACCGCTTTGCGGCCATCGCGAACCTCCGCTGGCCCTTGCATCGACTTTAAGTCCGAACAATGTAGGTCAAATGACTCGCAGGCACGAGCCTCGCGCGTCGCTGAACACCCGGCTCGGTTCAGCTTTACGACCAACCGTCCCGCCCTTTACGATGACTTTTCACGTCCTCGACGCCTCCGCTTATCTTCTTCCACGGTTTCAAACATTCATGCCCGTACACGCTCGTCCCTTTTTACCCTACGACACGATTCGCGACTACGAATCGGGGTTGTCGGCGCAAGCTGCGGTGACAAAAGCTAGGCCACTTGTAATAATTCCTACGATTCTTTTCTCCTTCTCCCTTTTCTTCGTTTTCTTTTTAGATTAAAATCCGAGTGTCAATTACGAGAGGCACCGGTAGCGGGTAATTAGAACGCTCGTGCGTGATTCGCAGGGGTAGAATAGCGGTAGGCAATGGTGTTTTTCAAGGTTTACAATGACACTCGAAACCGTAACCCCTTTGCGCAGCAGGGAGTACTCGCGGTTTATGAAATAAAATCTCGACTCCGTTAAACACTCTTCGAGTTCCGCTTTCACGGAACCATCGGTCTGAAACGTCTAGAGGGAATTTTTATTTTCCAACGAGCCTCGCGACCAGCGAGAGGACCCGCTTTGGAAAAGCCATTCACGCGCGGTCTAGTTTTATTACAACGTGGAATCGTTGCCGAGTATTTCTTATTTCGATAGCAGTCCGTACGATGTTGGCGGTTTACGATTTCGTGCCGTCGTTCAATTGGAATATCGAAAAATAAAGCGTGACGGGGATGGACCGCGGTGATGCAGGTGGTGCGTTCGGCGTTAAACTCGGTGGATCGTGACGAAAAAGCGTTCGTCTACGATACGTACAGCTATCCATTAATTTTATCGACCGTTCGGTGACACGGTGCACCGCTCCCGACCAGTGTGAGCGATCACACACGTATATAAAGCACGATCGTTCAAGTCGGGCTGAAAATACCGAGAGCGGTCGTTCTGGCGGCAGTCAGCGGCAGTGACCTGATTTTAATTTCACGCGTGCTCGATAGCAGTCACAGCGCTTAGACGAGTTGCACGAGAGGAGGAGCACCTTTCCCGTCGACGTGTGTTTCGCTTACCTCGACTCGTTGCTTCTCTCCTCCTTGCCGTCGTTTAATCGCGTAGCTCGCCGACCGGTATGCAAAGCGAGTCTTCGCTTTTCGCAGCGCTGCGCTCCGTCTAGTTCAAAGAATTTCCCTCTTTTCTGACCGGTCCACGTGCCAACGGGGCGCGTTGCGCGATCACGGAACGCTGTCGGGCTTGTTTATCGAAATTGCGCAGGAATAGGAACGAAGTTGCCCCAACTTTCGGTTCGCTTGTCTCCCTTTCAGAGTCCAGTGGGACCGTGGACCCTCGCGTCGCCGTGCAATCTCTATAAACGAGCAGGTGCCCCAGATGAACGGGGGGTGGGCTAACGCTTAAAGAACGCGTGCCAGGCGTTAGGAAAAGCGACGCGGATACCTAACGAGGCTGCATGCAAAAGGCTGCCGGTATATACTTGGTTTTTCATGCGCGGACGGACGCACGACGTTACGTAGTCGTCGGGGTCAAGGAAAATGTGGCGTTCCAGCTGAAATGGGAATTGCTCGCTGGGAAAGAGGAGGAACGTTTCTTGACTAAAAGGTGTCCGCTTTAAGCGACGAGGATGACGAGTTTTCCGAGGTAATGAAATTACCTTCGTGCCCGGGCTCATCGCGCGACGATACACCGCGGGAAAATTCCGGTGGAATGGCGAGTCGCGCGAGTCTCTTCGAGTCGGAGAGGGAAGAGAGAAAAAGGAGAGGAAAAACGTTGGCGACCTTCGTCAACGATCAAGCGCGAAATGTAGCGGCGGATAATCGGAGAACCGGATCGACGTGACCTCACTCGCTCGTCGCGATTTTATCGATGTCATAATTTCAACGCGCATCCTCTCACGATTCGCCCGGCCGATAAGCTTTTCATCTCGTTGCAAGTTTAGCGACGTTCTCGGTTAACCTTCGGCGCATCGACATCGACATCGACTAGAAACGAGGTCGAAGCGGAGTCGCTGGCAGAAAACCGTGGCGGCGCGAGTTCTCGCGGGGGAGAACGGCGAACCCCAAAGTCCTTTTAAACGAGACGCGAGGCGAAAAGACAGCGTCCTCGATTCTTACGTGGCCACGGCGGACCATAAAAGTTCACCGGCTGCCAAGCACTTTGCCACCGCCCCTTTTGCCACCGTTTGCCCGCCCAGCAGAAACCCGTAGGGCATAAGGGCACCCGCTGCATTGGCGTCGCTCGCGGTTGCCCGCGATTTCTCTCCTCTTTCCAAGTCTAAGTCTCTTTGTCGGTGGCCCGTGCCGATATTTCTTCGCTAAACGATCGAAATTTCGCCTTTCTATGCCCGCAAGTCGGAAACCGGACGGGAATAAACCGCATCGCGTTCCCTACGCGAGTATTATCCTCGAATTCGACCGGCGGTGCTCGCGGATCGAACAGACGAAGACGAGTCTCCGTAGGAAACGAAGCTGCGACCGCAAATCCGTGACGTGCCGCATTCGGGAACACTGAAACGACGCTTTTGCACAAAGTACACCGCGGCCAATGATGATCCACAGAAACGCGGACAATGCATGCCAGATGGCGACGTGCACTCACCGCGCTTCTTCCTATGTCGTGCATCGCTCTCGAGTGCTCGAGTTACCGAGTAGCCAGCTTGTACGCTCATTATCTATCCCTAACCTTTTCGTAATTCCGAGAACATACCCCGACGTTGGCGGAGAATCGCGTGCGGTAGAAACGCTTTACGATTGGCGTCCATTTGCTGGCCTAACGCGTTCGGTAACGGGTTAGGTACATCGGTCGAATCGCGCATGCCCGATAGTCGCGTTAACTCGTCTGGCTTTTATCATCGGATTTCCTCCGTAGCGACATAACGTATAATTGTCCGGGCCGATGATAATCCGTGTAATCGATTTAAGGACGATAAATACTCGTTAACCGCGGGTCTAAGCACGGATTTCGTTACGCGTACCATCGTTATCTCCCGCGTGCTCCATCATTCGTAGCCTTATATCGCGGCTCGGACCGGTGTATCAGGTGTATTAGTCGCGCGAGTGTCGTTTTAATCCCGTTTATTCGATCAACGAACGTTTCGCGATTGTTTGCGTACCTACTTTCTCGACCCGTGTCTAATTGGTTCGCTCAAGACGCCGAGTCCAATTATTCCGGCCGGTATTCCTATTCCCCGCGAACGCACGAACAATTACAAACGTCCGGTAATTCGAGTCAGTTTACTACGCAGTGATCACAATCGCTAGGAGAAACTCCAGGCTATGAATAGTTATCGATGCAACCGCGATCTCTCGCTGGATAGACGCCGGATTTACAGTCTACGGTGCACTGATTTCTCCAATGTGTCAGTTGGTCTGGGAGATCGGAAGCGCCGTGGGTATCCTCGTCTGGCACGTACGGTTCAGGCGTGCATTCGATTTGCATGCAGGAAATTCGAGCATCGTTCTAACCAGAATCGATTACGATACTCCCATTTACAGACGGATTTCTCGACTTTCCATCTCCCGTGATCATCGCCCGTTAACGTTGCTTCTACGCCGGAAAACCCTTCCGAGATTTTCTTCCGCTGCTCGTTCGAGTTCGTTCGAAATTAACCGCGATCTCTGCTATTTTTCCGCGGAGGTACACGGTCCCGAACCGTAAGACCGCTATTTCGAGTATAATCCCGAAAGCAAAGCCGGACGAGGCGCTTCCCTTCGCACGAAGGCGTTCGAGCGGGTATTCGTTTGCGCGAAAGGCATTAGGGGATTTTGGAAATCGTTTTAAAGGATCACCGTGGCAAATTTATGCCCGCATTAACCGTAGTCAAGGCCCAAGAACTCGCGATAGATCGCAAAGATTCGGTTCATCTCGGCGGATAACGCGTCTAGCCAAGTGGCAGGGAATAACTCTCGCTTGATGCATGGTGTCCATTAAGTTTCCGTTTGATAGCTTAATCACGACCAACCCTGCCTCGTCCTTTCTCGTTCGACCTACTTCCAACCCTTTAGCCCGCAATTTCGGACGCGCAAACGCTTCCCAGGGAAGATGCAAGGTGTGCCGTCGAACGCGTTAAACTGCACCCCGACGCCGTGCTTGCGGAACGGCGGAAAGTCCCTTAATCGATTACGCAGATTCGCTTATGGCCTTTCCTCCGCTATTTTTCATTCCATACTCCTTATTTGCCAGCAGTGCCTTACCTCTGTCCATATTTCAGCCGATAAAGGGTAATATAACGAATTCTCGAGGAATACGAGCGTCCTATGCGCGCACGTCGCGTCTCCCTCGGTCAGCTATACGTCGAACTCGGTTCCCCTTTCTTTTCGAGCAACCCCCACGACCGATGTCCCTCTCTCACTCGCGATACCGATGCGCGTTTCACTCGTTCACTCGCGTTCCACGCCACTGTTACATCGACTGGAATGCTCGCGAAACTGTTCGCGCACCAAACAAAACTGCACCACCCTTTGGCTAGCTCTTCACGCGTCTATGCGACCGATGAAACATCCGACGAGCGAAATTCACGCACGAACACTCGCGAATCCTCGAGGACGAGCTGCATCGTTCGCCGTTTTCCAAGCACGGTAGGGTGTCGGCGGAATCGGCGCTATTACCGAGATTTCGGTACGTGCCGCGATAAAAGATCAGATCTCTCGGACGTGCACGGCACAGGCAGAGGCTCGGCGCGCCATGGTAGGTGCACGGAACTGCACTTTAATCTCGCAAATGATGCGAGGACATGGTTCGCCAATCTCGCAGGTGAAGAATTCCGGTGAAAGAATACCGACGGTCGAGGAGGACTTTGAAATCTTTCGAGCGGTTTATCGCGAGCTTGTTCTAGGCGAGAGGATACCACGCCGCTCAGACGCGTATGCGCGTATCGTGTACGATGGAATCGAAGCGACGACGATGGAAACGCTGTTTCGCGGTGGATTGAATTTCGGTGGAAATACAAGGGACAAAAGGAAGGCGAGGACACGGATATCCAACGCTGTTCCCTATCGCCGATAGAGCCGGAGATAACGATGCAAATGACAACGGCAAAGAAACACGTTCGAGAGGAGTTTTGTAAAGGCAGGATGTTCTTGGCTGCGAGGGGAGTGTCTACGGAAACGCGTGCTAGCTATGCGCCAAACCGTACCTCCGACGGCCGATGTACCTTCGAACAAGCGTGCGTGCGAGATACGTGCGCAACATACACGGAACGCGTGACACACGTGCGAGTTATGTTAACAATGCTCGCATACGTACGCTCGCGATCCAATTTTCCACGTGCTCCGGGAGCGTATCGCCACCAGGGTAAGCGGTTTACGGGCTCGGCATGTCATAACGTGGCCACCTGTCTAAATGCAATTGCGGATCGCGCGGTGAACCGACCCAGGCCGTTGAATAATTTTACGAGCCTCGGGTTTATAAAGCTCGGCCGCAAGCTTCGAACTCGAGCGTATCATCGGCCTGCAGCCTGTCACCGACCACTCGCGTCTCTCGTCGCGTCGAACCGGCATCGGCTACGGCGTAGAAATCACCGGGTCGCCATCCAAGGATAGAATAGACCAGGAGGTGGAGCAAAGTCGAATAACGCCGCGACGAGTACAAAAGATAGACGTTTCGTCTCGGGAGGAGACGCAGGAAACGTCTCTTCACCGCGACGACGCGAAAGAACCATCTCTCGGATCCACGACGGTGGAACACCGTGACCGGGAAGTTGGATCGCGTGATAAATTACCCGTCAATCGAACGCGTCCGCCCTTACCTTTCAACCCCTGAAATTATAATACGAACGCTCTGCCGATAAATCGTGCAACGTCGTTAAACGGTTGCCACGCGCACAACCGAACGGTAAATCTCGCCGCTTCGACCGAGGATCTAATAAATCGCGCTTCACCGTACCGGTGGTCGGAAAAAGTACCCCTACCGAGAAATATTTTCGCGTTTTAATCGTCGCTGTAAATCGTCCGCGATCCCCACCGTCGCGCACTACATCATCGAGACACAATTCCTCGTTTCTATTATACACCGGAGTGATTTTTCCCCGGTGACGATAAGTCGAAAGGTGGAAAAGATCGATGGGGGCTGCCGGAGATACGGAAAATTCAATTTCCTACTCGCGACTGGCCATAAGGAGGGGCGAGTTCCACGTCGTTTTCGGTGTGCCAATGGTGCGTGCCCAATTCCGAAGATGGTAATTGAATTTCTACGAAATCCCCTCCGTTCGTTGCGTCACGCCGAGGATTACCAGGGGTGGATCCGCGTCGACGTTGTCGAGGACGTCGCGTTTGCAATCGCCACTTCTGATCGAGCTTATCGCGACGATTCCGTGGTCGATCGAGAATCGGATCGAGGTCCGCGAAAATTGCCGCGCGTCCCGTCTCGCCTCGCCTAGGCAAAGAGTCGTTAAACAATCGGCGTCGAAACAAATTTCCCGATCGGCGACACCAGCACTCTCGAACGTCGAATCGCGTCCCGATGATCTTCTAAATCTCGTTTAGCCAAACGATGCCCAGAGCGTTTGCAATCCCCACGAGTTTGGCGAGGCTTCTCGTTCAACGCCTACTGTTTCTCTCCCCCCGGTTGGATTTTCCACCGATGCATTTTCTGCCGCCGATGCGTGCATCGTCCGTTGGTTTTTCCGACGGCGATGGGAATCGCGGGCGAACGCGCGGAATCTCATGTTTCGCGGAACGATCGGCGAATCGGCGAATCGGAAAACGTCCTTCCGTTAAAACCGGCCGACCTCGCGGCGCGGAGAACACTTTCACCGTGGATCGATTTCCTCGAGGATTTTCCAACGCGATCCTCGACCACTTCGATCCAACTATTTTCCAGTAATAGTAAGCGCGAGGCTTGTCTATGTCTGCCGCTAGTTGCTCGCGTAGTACTCGAGGGTGGGGGGTACCGCGCGCCTTCTTAAAGCTTTGCGGTTTTTTCAAAAGCGGCGCGCCGTCCCCACCACCGTCAACTAGTTCTCCCACCACCGGACGTTGCACTTCGTTCCTCGTTCGACTTGCATTCCCGTCCTCTCGCTTACACTCGCGCGTTCATTTGCGTCGCTATTCCTTCGTCTCTCTTTATCTCCTCTTATCTCTCTCCGGTTTCCTCTTTCTCCGTTCCTCCGCCTCCCGAGGCTGACGGTCTCTCTACCTCTACCTCGGCCCCCTCCGCTTCTTCTGGTCCTGCATGCCTCTAGCTCTTTTTCCGACACGATCGCCTGTGCATCGGCCGCAGCGGAGCTTGGCTATGCAGCTTCGCACGGTGCCCGCGCTCTCGTCGCGGTTTTCGAATTTTATCATCGCCACGGATTTCGTCTTTTTCCTGCCCCAATCGAATTTCCATGACCCGCATTCGCCGCGAGAACGCGAAGGTATTTCGGTGGAAATTTATGGTACGTCCGGTTCGTTATTGCCCCACGGATTTCGCGAAGAATCGCAAGGTTGAGATTTTTACGAGCATGAATAATTTATGTTCTAGCGCGAGGCGAAGATGTCGCAAGAGTTAGCGATCGGTTTACTGGCCCCGTTGCAGCGCGTTTATACCGATTACCCAAGGTCTGCCTATACAGCGCGAAATCGGCAGAATATCGCGCCGTCCGTTTCTAGAAATCGCTCGCATCGATTTTCGTTCCGACTCTCGGCTTCGGCATTTTCGACCAACTTTTCCAGTTGGTACCTACGTGTTCCACACGTAGACTGCTGCCTACGCTCGAGTAAGCGTAAGATAAATAAGGGTAATTATTTCCGCTACCAGGTACGCTTCCGCGGCCAGGTCACGCGAACGTTTCGCGAAAACGCCGAGTATCCGTCCTCTCCGCAGACGGATACTCGCGAGCGTTCGCGCGAATATTTCGATTAATCCCAGTCTCGTCGATGGGTCCATCGGCTTAATTCCGGCCGATTTCAGCCGATTTCAGCCGATTTCAGCCGATTTCGCCTCGAAGGAATATATATCTATCTGGCTATCGCGCGACGGATTTCGCCTCTTCGATAGGCGTATAATACGTGGCAGCGCAAGCTCTGCATCCGATCCGTTCGGATCGATTCGGTTTCTTCGAAAAATCGCGTTCGCCGAGTCGATCGATCTTTCGAACGGGATCGCGTCTGTTCGCTTCGCGTGAATTTCGCCGATCCAGCGAAATTTCGATACGCTTTTGCCGTTTGCCTCGCATCGGCCGAACGGCATCGACGACGCGCGCGGTTCGAGAGCCTCGGTTAATTCGTGCGCAGGGCCCAAGAACGCGGTGATTCGGGGGTCCGAGGAGAGATAAAATCCTGCCACGGGATAAAATAAGCGGACGGACCGGCACTCCGGAGAGATGCACTTGGCTGCAAGCGGGGAGAACTAGCTGGACGCGGCGCTAATGCGCCTGCTAACCTTACTTTCGCATTGCTAGACTCAATTCATGCCAAGGCTGACTGGGTGCGTTGCCCTCCATTGCCCCTATACTGCCGTCATTGGTGGCCACCTCTCGCCCCTCGAGAGCCCTGGCAGTCGCCGTCGCCCGATGCCACGCCGCCCACCGACAGTTTCTTGCCCCCTTAGCCCCCGCTTCAGCCCCTTTCGTGCCTACCCGCTTAGCCCCTGCTAGGCGACTTCGTCTTCGGCTGCAACTCCGGCTCCAGCCTCGACTCTCTGCCTCTCTACCATCGCTTTTCGGCTTCGACTGACGCTCTCCGGCTCCGGGCCTCCGACTTCGGCTTCGACTACGCGCCGCGACTCGCAACCGGCCTCCACCAGCCGTCACCGCTGCACCGCTGCACCGCTGCACCGCTCCGATCGCCTTAGACCTTAATCGCTCGCTTACGGCCTAAGTGTCCCAATTTCTCTTCTCTTCGTTCTTCGTCCCGTTGCCATACCACCACCGCCTCGCCGCGACTCTAATTGCAAGTTCCTTCTCCACTCGTTACTCTCTTTCTCTCCGTCCTCTCTCTCTCTCTCTCTCTCTCTATCTCTCTCTCTCTCTATCCCGGTCCCCTCCTCTTAATCTCCGTGCACCGACGCTATTCGCCATAGACGCGTACGCGTTTGGACGTTGCTCGGAAAATATTTGGCTAGCGGATGATCGTCGTCTCGTCGGTAGGTAGCGAAGCGAAAGGGGAACACGGGAACGGTCACGATTGATAGGCAAAACGGTTTCTCCAGCACGGAAATAGAATTCGGAGGAACTGTTTTTGGATCGAATACGGGAAAGCTATTTCCGTTTGCGAAAACGCCGTGCTCGTTCGCTCTTTATTATTGTTTCGTCGCATGTTCTGGCGAGGTGCTCCGCGAGATTTGGCGGAATTTCGTGTTTTCGACAGGTGGAGGGCTACTCTGTCTAGTTATCTACCGACCTGTCCGACTAGCTCTACCCAGCGGGGGATTCGCGTGACACGCGACGAAACTCGCGATCGGCCCTCTCTCCGATCCACGCTCCGAGGTGCATTCGCGTCGAGAACAATAGGCGTCGCTCGTAAAATTTTTATACGTCCGGTCCTACTACGTAGCCGTGCTGCCATCGGGTTGGCAGAGCTGCAAAAGGTTAGAGCGCGGAGCTTGCGTCGAGTCGCGTCTAGTTGGCCCCGAAAATTTTCCATTCCGCGGTTAAAACCGTTCGCATTATCAGGGACCGTGGATTGCACGCGCATGTTTGATCTTTGATAACGTCACGGTTGGCCGCGGTTCGCGCGTCTACACGCTCGCCTACTATTTCCAGCGAGAAACGCTCTCGATTTATACGACGGGCTGCACTATTTCGCTCGACCCCGCCCATAGAACCGCTGCCTATTATTAAAATCCTCGAGCACGGTATAAACTGGCCCCAAAAATAAAACTGCAGCATCTCGCGCTCGGCGCATCGCTATGCGAGTTTTCGAATCCGTTTGCGCTCTCCCTCTCGCGTAGCCCCGCCGCGAGATCGTTCGATTCGTCGTCGCGGCTGCAACGAGTTTGCTCACGACTGCGGGGGGACTGGTGACGACGGTGTAGATCCGATTTCTAAACGCCAGGCGGAATTTCGGAATCCTGCCGGGATAAATAGAGGAGGGAAAATGACGAGCGAGATCGCTGTCAGGAGAACCACGGGTGTGTATTTGCATTAGCAACCAACACGTCGTCGAACGCAACGCTTATTTATAACTTTTTCATCCGGCGAGTTCTCTTATCTGGCGCCTTGCCATCGGTGCCCCTCTCCCTTTCTCTTCATAGCTGCTCCTCGTTGCAACTGCACGGCACGTTGATCGCGACCGACACGGTGTGGCATCGCGCGCCTTCCCCGGCTCGTCGTCGCGGTTACTTCGTGCCGATAGTCCAGTCCAAGTCCAAGTCCAAGCCGAAGTCGAAGTCGAAGACAATGTCGAAGAGGACGCGACCAAGACGAAGACCGTGGTCGATATATCGATGCGCCGAGTGTCTCGCGGGCACGCGTTGTTGGAGGTCCCGAGACTCACGGTGGTACCCTCGCAGATTTCTCCGCAGGTATCGTTTTTTGCCCGGGACCAGGTCGAAAGAACGAGAAGACGTTCTGGCTACATCGGGCGAGTAACGAGAAAAAGGTCGCGGCGAAGAGAGACGGGACGAAAAAGGGAGAGATCCCCGCTGATCGTGGCTAATCGATTTTCGCGCTGTAACGAGCCGATTGGTATCAGCTGGCTCGATAAACTCGACAAAGCGTGACAGGAGGTTGCAAAGGCCACGACGTGTGACGCACCGTGCAGTTTATGTTCCACGCGAAACATCGTGTAGCGTGGTTATCGTATGGGAACTCGTTACGTAACGTCTCTCTCTCTCTCTCTCCCATTCTCTCTTCCATTCTCGTCTACGAATTCTGGCAATCGATAATTACGAGCGATATTTTAAGGAGTCTAGCGGATAACGCGAGAGTAGCGCGACGTAGGTCGATGCACGCGCGCAGCGCCAAGGATCAGGTCCGTGATTACTCGTCCTGCGCAAGCTGGGACGATGTACAAGGTAGAGTCGTGCAAATTGGCGTGCACATTGCCGTGCACATGCACGTTGCACTGCTCTCTTTCGGAAGGATACAACCCGTTCGAGCTGCCGCCGTTCCGTACACCTGTTTACATGGGCGCAGCGCGCGGCAGCGTCGGTATTAAAAGGATTTAACGCGGCGTATATCGCGCGTCGAGAGTCACGTTCCTGGGTTGCGGATATTTCGCAGATCGACGGATATTCCTCGTTCTTCGACTTGGTTTCCTCGCCGTCGCTTCTCACCCGTGTCGTCCGGATAACGTGCAACGTCTTGGCTTTATTCGCGTAATTTCGTTCGAGTATGCGACACACTTGTACGCGCATCGTTACGACGAAAGCGCCACGTGGCCTTGCATCTTTCAAGGCACGCGCTTACGTTCGAACGGTCGTCGTGATTCACGAGGAAAGTTATGCGGACCCAGTCAAAATTCTATACACTTTGCCCATTGTTCCCCATTGTTGCAATTAAAATACATCCTATGCAAGTGTGTTACGATCTCCACGGCGACGCGATTCGGTGGCGCGCGTTTTCGCAGCCGGGTTCGAACGAGCGTTCCGTCGAAAGTAGTTCGAGTCGCGGTTTTCGAAGCGGTCGGGCCGCGTTCCGTAATTCGCAGACGGCCGATGAGTCGATCTTTGCATCGCGCGCGCGTCTTCTCCTCGCTGCCCGATACGTACGTCGATAGCTCGGCCTCGTTCCTTCGACTTCCGTCGAACGGAAACCAATAAGCGAGCTCTTTGTTCCACTTAAGCGGCCGAAAATTTCGTTTCTGGTCCCTGAAACGTGGATTCGGGAAATCCGTGACTCGATATCGAGCTTCTGCCGGTGTTCCTAACCAGTTCGATTCGCTCGTCGTAACCCCGGTCTTTGGGCGAAACCACGAGAAACGATGGATATTTCGCAACTGTCAAACGCGGTTCCGATACCATTCGATCCGGTATCCGAGGGCTTGGTTCTACGTAATTGGCAATGTCGTTGCGAAGGAACGAAGAGAACGGTCGGTTCGTCGAACCTCGCCATGCCTCGCTTCGCTTCTCTTCGCCTCTCTTCGCCTCTCTTCGCCTCGAGATGGAAACAAATCGCGAGGTCCGCGAAGGAACTGATCGCGGTTACTCTCTGCTCGCGCGATTACGCGATTCTCCAAGTTCGTCCATCCGACTGTGTGTCCATTCGTCCGTACATCTGTCCATCCGTATGTCCGGCCGACCACCCGTCCGTTCGTCCGTCCGTCCGTCCGTCCGTCCGTTCGTCCGGTCCACTCGCGTTGCTTCGTCCGTGGGGTAGCTGACCTAACAGAAAGGGTCGTTGCACTCGGTTGGGCCCGCTTTCATCCCCTCCACGTCTCTGGTTCTTCTGGTCAGCCTCGCGGACCTAACCGCTCGTCTTCTCCTCCGTCGTTTCCTTCTCCTCTCTCTCTTTTCTTTCCGTCTCCACGCCGCGGTTTTTCCTCTCACTCTTCTTTGGCCCGTTCTTCCTCCCGTTTCTTCCTCCTCTTCTTCTGGCCGTTCGTTCGCCGCGGAGCAGAGAGAGCCGCTTCTTCTCCGATGATCCCCCTCTCCCGCTCTCTCGCTCTCTCTCTCTCTTTCTCTCTCTGCCGCGCGCGCGTCCTTCTATCGTCGTACGTGTGTTGGCCAACCTACTCAACCCCCGAACGTAGCCGGGTCCAAAAGAAATTATAGTTATTTACCGTCGGCTCTTTCGGATAGTCGGTTATTTCGCGGTAGTTGTTCCCTCTCGTGTAGGCATAACTCGACTTGGGAACCGAGAGACAACTTCTTTGCTCGGCCCAGCGGAGGGATGAGAGTCACGATAGAACGAGTCGGTCCGTGCCGCGAAAGAGGGAGACGGATAGACGAACCGAGGAGAGAGGAATACGGAGGAGAATCGGAGAGGAGAGACGGGGCTGGTAATGCCGGTGATGTTGCTGCTGTTGCTGCCGCTTCCACTGATGCCAGCGCCGATGTCGAGGAATGAGGAATCCTCTTTTTCTTCCCCTTCTTTTTTCCTTTGACAGGGGATTCGCGATAAGTATCGTATACGATTCGCCTATCTCGTCGCGCAATCTCGAGGAAATTATGATTCCCCGCTCGGGATTTCGCTGCTTTACCGTCAGTCTCTTCTTCTCTTTTCTCCTCCTCTCCTCTCCTCTCTCTCTCTCTCTCTTTTCTCCCTGGAAGTATAGAAGAGGGACGAATTAAAGCGTACCGGGCGGAATTAGACGAGGAAACTCGTGGGTTCGCGGTATCGCGCGCAATTGTCACCGGGGGTTAAAGGAAGGAAAAAGGAGGGATCGGTGCGTTGATGCGCGCGGACACGAGGCGATAGTCGGTTGGAAAGAAAGAGGAACGAATCGCGGTGGCCGTGGATGCAATAAAAGCAAACGGAGGGCAGATGCAACGACTTCTAGATCGTGGTTCCTTCGGTTTCGTGATCCACTCGGTAGGAGTCAATGCCTTCTCTCCCTGGCGGACGGAGAGCCGGGCCCGGGGAAGGGAAAAAGAGGCCCAAGGAAATCACGCTGTTTCGACGGGATTCACGAAGCGTGCATGACGGAAATGCAGCGGCGCGGTTGTGCAGCGGTGGCACGAAACCTGGCCAAGACAAAAAGTTCTCTCCGCAGGGGAGGAAGAGAAAGGAGGAAGCGCATAGAATGAAAACGAGAGAGGAAAGAAATCTGCCTGGTTCGAAGGGGGGTATCGGAGGAGAGGCCAACAGAGGGGAGCCAGGAGAAAGAGAGAGAAAAAGTTTTGGCGAATCGACGTTGTCCGTGTGTGTGTGTGTGTGTGTGTGTGCGTTTGCTGGCACGTTCGCGCGCGCGCGCGCGTTCACACTCGGAGGAGTCGCGACCGGCTAGGTATCTTCGTCCAATCGTGATTATAGCCCTCTCGTATTTTATTGCAGCATCGGTCCACTCTCTCTCTCTCTCTCTCTCTCTCTCTCTCTCTCTCTCTCTCTGTCTCCCTCTGCCCTCCTGCAATTCCCATTTCACGCGCTCCTGGCGAACCTTGCCGCCGCACGAAAGCACGCTCGGACAACACGGAAGACGGCAGTGATGGCAGTGGTCGGCCATAGACGAGCCATAGTCGATCGCCGAATTCGGTGGAATCGATCGGACCGACGGCGCACCTACCATTCCCGCTGCCATTTGCTGTCACCTCTCGTTCTAGCTACGTGACTAATCTGTCCGGGTCGGGAAGCGCGATTTGCCGGTTTGCAGTCGTTGAAAACGCAACGGAAACAAACGGAACGGACGTCGGCGGGCAAGAGCTATAAATTCTTTCCGTAGACGGAAAATGGGAAACGCCGTTATCGATTCGCGCGACGCCATATTCGACGAGCGAGCTGCAGATGTAACGGGCCACGCGAACTATTCGCGCGCAGATTTAGGTTTTTAGAACGAAATGGCGCAGTCTCTGGTTATCGGGTGACGTAGCAGCCGCGGCGCGATAAGACCGCTTGTTTGCCATGCGCTCGCGAACCGTTCCAGACTATGATAGAGATTAACTTATCTCGACTACGAGCCACAAGGAAGTCTCTGTCCACTCGCCAGTACTATGTCAATATTATTTCAATGACCGGCGTCGTGCAAACAGCCAAGCGGAGCTTCGAAACTGCCAAGCGTATTTCGACGGGTACACGGTATGTAGCGTGTTCGATCTAGCGGATGGGTAGTGGATCGAGACGAGCGATCGACCAGCGATAGTCTCTTAGGATCGAGCGTAGGAAACCTTGGAGTGCCGCTTCGCCCCGACTTTCGTACTTTGCGAGAATTAACCGATAACATCGCGGTTGATTTCGCGATAGAAACTTGCTCGAGAACCGTTCCCCCTGTTGGAGTTTCTGCCTCGGCCGTTATCTAATCACGCGTCGTGGCTCGTTCTCGAAAATCAAACGTTTCCAGGTGTGTACCGCGGCTCTACGCTCGCCACCGACCATTTTATTTCCCGACGGCTAGAGATCCGCGGATTACTACCCCAAATGAATCCGGCCGGCATTTGCATGCGGACCGTATGGAATACGAAACTCGGATGCCAGGTATCCGAGAAGGGTGGACGAAAATTTATTTCATCGCGTTCATCGAACTGCCGGCGGAGGGATAGAGAACGGAGGTAGAGAGTAAAGGGATGAAATAATTTGTCCGGATAAAATGGCCGGAATGGAGGAAGAACCCAGGTCTCGATGGTCCAACGAACCAGAGCTGCTTCATTCACGGCGCTCGCGACGCTTCAAACGAGTGCGTCCGCGTTCCTTTCGTCATGAGACTTAAATTATTAATGCCAGTTGCTTTGGGCACTCATGCAACATTTATAGGAGGCGGCGGTTCGAGAAAACACGGACGAGAGATTCGCCGATTCGCCGTGAGCGAATTCGCTTGACCTTTATAATAAAAGCGGCCCGAAAATAAATCTAGTAGTGGATTCAGCGAGCACCGCTCATTATAGTTCGCCGATACGTTTCTCTCTTTTAGCTTCCTTTTTTTTTTTTCTCTTTTACAAATTTACCATTATACCCCACGGATCACGCGTCCCTCGCGTTTGCTCCCTGATCGACCACGCTGATTCTCCGCTTTTTCCACGTTTCCCCCTTTTTCCGAGTTAAATCACGTGTAATTCGTAGAACGAAGTCTCGATTCGCGCACCGCTCCACCCCCTAATAGCGATTGCTCTCGCTCCATTGCAGGGACAATTACGCGTGATTAAATTAGAATTTTACGAATCGCCACCCCTTTCTTTGACTCCGACTGTAGATTCCGTTCGAGTTTCCACTCTTGAAACGTTTTCGAAAACTCTTCGACGAATATCAATCCGTGCGTGGAACGTTCGCGAGTGCCACTCGTCGGGCGACGCGTGGAAAGCGTAGAGTGTTCTCCAACAGAGATATTTTGCCGAATTATACTCGACAAAGCGGCGTTCGAGATGTCTGGATAGCGTCGACGACGCGACAGGTTCGATCTCTGTCAGAGACAAACGGTTATTTAATCTCCATCCCCGTTTCTCTTTTCCATCTCCGTCGCCTGCGTTGCCGATCCTGGAGCCGATCGAACGTTTGCGCTTAGAAAATCCTATTGTTTCCCGGACGCCGTGACATTCGACATCGGCAACGTTCGTTATCATCCGAGAAACGCGTGTCCGAGCGAATCGTGTGCCTCGGGTGTTAGTTTCGATAATTGGAATTATTATCCTCGGGTCGTCCCGTTGGACGGGTTCCCATGGTCGTTTTTCGCCTCTCGATCGCTCGTTGTCCTTCGATATGTTTTGCTAAACCATCGCTTATGCGACGTTCCCTCGGAGCAACTGTTGTTCCAGTCACGGTATGCCGCGCACGAAAAAACGCGACGAGGAAGCACGGAGCAAGCGTGGAAAAAGCGAGCGCAGTATCGGGAACTGCAGCACGGCCGGCGTCATTTAATTAAAGCTTCTGAGGAGGCGAACGGCGCACCGGGCAATGTTTGAAAATTTAATTTAAAAACTCATTTCGATGCAGCAACGAGCCGCTTCTCTGACACGGCGATTCTCAGATTAACGTTTCCGTTTCTCCTTTTCTGGTCGGACGTTCTTCTATTTTTCAGTAGTTTCCGCATAAATTCCTCCGGGCCATCTCACCGCCCCTGCCAACAATTTTCTTTCTCTTAACGCACCCGGCTATTTCATCCGCTCTTGTTATCTCGCGAATCGAGCGGACAAACTTTTCCATGTCCGTTATGAAAGCGTAGCGATATAAATTCGTGGAAAAAGTTATCGGACTCGTAGCTCACCGGAAATAAACTAGGATTAGTACGAGACCGGACACCGACTGGCCTCTATATACCCTTCGGAAGCGTACTCTCTCTCTCTCTCTCTCTCTCTCTCTCTACCTGTCTCTTTCCGTCTGCGTGGAAAGAAGGAAGTGGGCGATTATAAGGAAGACAATAAGGAAGATGTCAAAGGGGTTGGACGATATTCAGGGGGTTAACAACGGTTCCTCTGGACAGAAATCGGAGATTCGCCATCCGGGAGTAGGATATAATGGCGTGGACGGTGCAAAGCTGGCGGCGGAGTATCGCGGCGGGCCATCTTTGGTCTTTGTCTCGGTGACCTCTCCGACGCAGATTGCTTTTGGGTATTATACGAGAGACGTGGGCATAATACTCGCACTACCTGGCCGCTGCTCGTGCTACCACTATTCTGTATACTAACGGTATACGGCGCACCGTGTACTCGCATAACGGGCGACTGGTTTATGACGGCCCACTAAGAGAGAACTAAGTTCCCTCTATCCGAGCTACTAGCCGGTTCTACTAACGAGGCCTCGAGAAAGCCAGATCGCGATTTGATACGTGGCTAAAAAAAGACGCGCTACGCTGAATCCTTCCTGACAATTCCGGCATGAGGTCACGGCTTAATTATTCACGCGCGCCTTGCCATATTTTATCGACCAAATTGCTAGCGTTAGCGATGTCTCCTCGTTCCCAACTTTAACGCCGGAGTTTCTATGGAATAATACATCCTCGGCCGGAGGCTGACGGGACGTGTTTGTCCCGAACTTTCTTACCGTTCCTTACCGGCAAGTTTCTCGTCCTAGATCGTTTTTCCTCTTCGTTATCATCGATGGCTTCCTCGAGTTAGTCGCGATATTTTCGCCCGATCTCGGACGAGTACGATTTATATCTAGAAACCTGAAATACCAGCGACGAAAATACCGTTCGCGATAGTCCGAGAAATCTGATCCCGTCTACCTCGCTTCCTCTGGATTACTTCGGCAGCCTCTAATCCGGTCACTTCCTTCCAAAACGCCGGACGAGGGAAAGACGGAACGAGCTTTTAGAGGATTAAGCTCGCGCTTCGGACGATCGAAGAGGAGGAACAGGCGAAAGAGAAGATTCCGGTTCGTCGCGATTTATCGCCGAGAATATGCAATCTCGCGATCGGAAACGCGACATCTCGACGTCCCGTGGAACGTGCGGATTAACGAGATAACGGGCCCCGTACCAGTATCGAAAAAGCACTCGTGTCCGATACGAATACGCGGAAAACCACGGGGTCGTTGTCTGCAGCGGACCTCGGTAACGAATATACCGCGTTACGTCGTTAGAAAACGACCTCGAGGAACGCGGGTCGACGACCGCGCGAACATTAGACGACCTTGAGCCGTGGCGAGCATGTCCGAAAATTTGGTCAAGTTCGAGTCGTGGCCTCGATCGACGCATTTCTAACTCGAACCAGCCTTAGAACCGGAATAGAACGGAACAGACGGCCGGCTGCGTGCGTGGAAAAGTCGGCCAAGATCAACGAAAGGAGGAGTGTTTGTAATTCCTCGACGCAGAGGCTTAGCTTCGTCTTCCGTCTTTCTCTTCCGATCGAAACGCATCGTTTTACCACGAATCGCTTTTTCCCGGAATTTACCGCCGCCATTATGCACGGTCTCCGAAGGAAAACTTTTTCTACGACTTTATTTTCGATCGCGGAAGAACGGGTTCGTTCTTCCGTGTGATTTAGACATATCCGCGCCTCCATCTCGTCGTATTTTCTTAATCCTACGAGTTATTTTCCCCGACGAGAGAAATCATTGTTCTTAACGACGCGGGAATACGTTGGAGGCTTATCGAAACCGGTTATCGACGCGTGCTCGTCGAATAGCGTTGCATTCGCCACCTGGCCGAACGACGAGCTGGAAAAAGTCTGTCAAACGCATTCTAGGCACGCAGGTAGATTATCGCGGTTTCTAGCTGACCGGAAGATGAAAATTATCGCGATCTGTCGTGAAACTTTGCGGCCACCGCGATTACCTACGAAACGCGTGCGCGCGTGAATTTCGTATTAAACTTTGCGGTCTATCAAAGCCGATTTTATATTCGCGCGACGATAAGCCGGCCTTTGAAACGTCGAAATGAATAATTACGTTCTCACAATAATGGTAATGGGAACAACCTGGCACGCTATTTCCGTCCGTTTGTTTACCTCTTTATTTCTGACTGCAAACCGGTCGGCCGGACGTTTCTCTGCGTTTTAAAATTCAAAACCAGACCCGGCTCGCGGTCTTTTGTTCCTCCGTGTTATCTAGTCGGTTCGTGTGTTTGCTCTCCTGGTATCCCGGCAGATCTCGTAAATTTCCGAAAACACGGTAAATTCGAAAGAAGAAGAAGAAAAGAGGAGAAGAAAAAGAAAGAAATAGAGAGTGGGAAATGCAGGAAACGAGCCGAGGACGGTGTCGCTATGACAAAAGAGGTTCCAGTTAATAATCGAAACTCGGGCAGGAAATCGCTGTACCGACCTTGCCTGCTCTGGAAAGTGTGCTAAGCAACCTCTTTTATTCCTCGAACGCCCGTTTCCGTCGAATTCGTTAGGGAAGAATATCTCTTTCTCCGCGTGTCCTCGCGTGGACGCGCGGGATGCTCGAATTTGAATTCACGGAGATACGTGGGCGAACGTTAATGGGCGACATCGGGGAAAGGAGGCACGGATTAATTAATCGGCGTTTATTACGGAGCCGTACCGTTCAACGTACGATTTCAGATATTCAACGGCGCCTCTTTATCGTTTGATGAAAAGAAATAGCGGGACGTCGGTGAATACGCGAAAGAATGGGTCCTCCATATTTCATGCGTCGCCGGGATGGAACGAACGTGACCGAGACTCGATATTGGCAGCGGGAGAAATGAAAAGTCGATGCCTCGCTGGAAAGGGATACAGATTTCCACGGTGGGAAATATTTTTAAGTGGGAAAGCAAGTGGTCGATAAAAGAGAGAAACAGGCGTCCGCCGGATAGCGCGTAGGTATAAATCGCATCGGATTTCCGTTTTTCAAGGCCACGGGGGCATGAATAAAAGAAAGACGATGTTCGGCACTGCTATTTTCTACGTTATTCTCGCTAGCCGAAGAATCCAGTTGGCATTTAAGGTTTGCCATTGCGGGGCCAGATTTGCAGCCGCTTAGGCTTGCTTAGACGCTTACGTAACGTGTTCGAAACCGGTGTTCGAGCCGGAGTTACGGCCAAGTTGCGCAACTAAGCCGGAATAATAAGGATCCTTGATCGTTCTAACGAGCCTAGCTCGAAGCGACCGTCTGCGACCCTACCATTAGAAAGCAAAAGTTAAGGCTGCCGCCTCATTCTAGTCAATCAAGATTATTTCCTCCCGAGACGGCCTTGGTTCTTTTTCTCTCCGCCGGTCTATTACCACGAACTACGCTAGCAGAATCCCGTGCCCCGCGACCAACCGTCTTCCTGACCGCGCCGAGCCTCGACCGATGCCAAATTTCCAGGCAATCGTGATGGAATTTTATAAACTAGCCGGAGCGACCGCCAAGCTACGCGATTCGGCGAATTAATTGCCGATGCAGTCTTTCCACCGGTTGCATCCACTGTCGCAATCGATTTTCGCTGATAACCTCAAATTCGTTCCGATACGCGATTGTCGTCTGCTCGACCACGTCGCTTTCGTAGAACGAATTAGAAATTCCGATAAAGAAAAAGTCCCGCTGGCATTCCCGTATTCGTGGAATAAAATTTCCACGACTCGTGGTTGCATCCGCGAAAGACAGTCCAACAATTTGGCTAATTTATAACGTACAGGCTAGTCCATGATCGAAACCGTTCCCCCGGTTGCCGCGCGTATCGGCTATACCTAACGTTCACCTTTGAAATTTAAAAATTTAAAATAGCAATTTGAATAATTCGCGTATCCTCGAACGCTCGGTTGGCAAACACGGCAGATCGCCTGCGTCGCCGGAACCTTGACGGGTTAGAACGTTTCCTTCTAATTGCGAGTGTCCTCGAAAACTCCGTGTGACCGTCTGTAACCTCTAACGGTGTAGGTAAAAAAGACTAGTCGTTAAGCATCGCTCTCTTCACTAGTCTGCTAATGCGATCGACGGGATTCGCGCTTCGCGAGACGCAGCGCCATCTGCCACGTTTCTGGAATCTTCTATTCCTCGCGACGTTTCGCGCGATTTGGTTTAGGTCTCGTCGAGAAGGAAACGGGGAAAGGGAGAAAGGGAGAAAACTCGATCGATCTTTTTTCTCTCCGCGAGTACATCTGTTTCCCGCGCGTCCCGTTTCTCCGTTTCTTTTTTCCTGCCGTTTCGCTCGCCTCCCTCTGCATTTCCTGCAGAGGCCACGGCAGTGCCATTTTTATAGACGCGCGCTCGAGGAAAGAAAATATTTAGTTAAAACGCTGGCAACGAGAACGGTGGCGATGGCGAGGCGGCGGGTGCGCGTTAGGAGAAAGGAGAGGAGAAATTCGAAAGTAGAATGATGAATCGGGGAGGTGGACGATCATGGTCAGACACACGATCGGTGGGCAGCCATGAGCCGTGACGAGTCTCCTCGTGGGCGTAACGTAAACACTCGTTCGCAGACTAAGCAATCGAGCAGCGTTCGCGACGCGTCTAATCTTGCGGCCACTTGCACGGCCTCGTCTGCGTACATACTCGTAAAGCCATCGTTTATGCACAGCCCCAGACCGAACTTTATCACGCCGTCGTTTCCGTGTTTCCGGGAAACGAGTTCCTACTAGTCGCGGCACCCCGATAACGTCGGCGAAATCGAGCTACTTAGACGCGTATAAATTAACGAGGAGAAACGAAACGGCACCGAGTCTCCAACGCGGTTGTTTCCTCGTTCGATTGTTAGCCCGATACGAAGTTCGCGTCTAAGTTTAGCCCACGAATATCGTGAGTCACTACGAATGTGACTCAATCTATTTTTCTCTGCCATCAATTGACTCATTGTTTGAGCTACGCTGCATCAAACATGGAAGAAATTAAACCACTTGAGTCGCGATTGAACGAATCCAGACCGGTTAAATTCCTCGACGCACAATCGCGTGTCCCGAATCGTAGTTCGGATACCTACCCGAAGAGCATCCGTGCCCTTTCGTCCGCGATTTGCCACCGAGCGAATACACGCGGAACGCGTATCCGGTCCCGTGACGTTTTCAAATGGTATTTAAAACCGCGGACGGACGAAACGCGCCACGCGGTCGGAGCAGCGCGCGAGGATTCGGCGACGAGGAAATTCCGAAAGGCTGGGAAGCGCGTCAACGCGCGGCGTGTACTAGCTAAACGCTCGATCAGACGTTGGAAAATTCCGTTTAATCCGCTTTGACGGAGCGCGGCCGAAACTTTTAACCGGCCGGGCATGCAGGCTAGACGGAGCGAAGGAGAAACTTTGGAGGCCGGGATCGACTACGCGGATGCCTTAAAAATTTCTCGAATAACAAAACCGTTTGTTAATCCGTTGGTTAAACAAACCGTGGAGTCTCGTAAGATCGGTTCGAGGATGCGTTAACGCGATATTTTCGAGGAAAAGGCGAAACTATCGGCTGAGCGAATGCATATTTTTAAGCGGCTGGCGTAAACGCCATTAGATCGCGTCACGATCTATGACTCAATTCCTTTTGACTCCGCTTGACTCACGGCTCGGTCTGGCTGTGCTAGGCACGACCTTCGCAGTGTCACTAACCTATGTTACCGCGCAACTGACCAGTCTAATACGTTCCCATCCGCTGGAGGAACGCTTTCGACGCGTTAATTCCCGACGTATTCCTAACACACCACAGCCAGACTTCCGCTTCGTATCTCTCAGCCTTGAACTAGCCCCGGGACTAACCTCGAGACGCGTCCGACGTTCTTAGAAGCTACACCACACTCGTCCTATGAATAGTCGTCTCGAGCTGCCAGAATCTACGCGCTGGAACGCGCGAGGCGAAAATATCCTTTCGACGTCGCGACGTGCGTCGTTTCCCTTTTAAGTCAAAGGATCGTCCTATTCTTTCCTTTAACTTTCACCGTTCCTCCGCGTGCGCGTTTCCTCCGATGAAATTTCGCGATAACTCGGACATTCCCGATACTCTCGATATTCTCTCCAACGATTATCCGTTTAACGGTGAACGTTAACCGAGAGATAACGAAGAGTCGACCGCCCGGGAGGCCGGGGAGACCGAGGCAGTCGGGTAATTAAAATTCTCGAAAGTTTTCCGGCGCGTGGGACAACCTCGAAGGCGGGGAAAAAAGAAGAAAACCGATGGAACTCGAGAAGAATTCGAATGGATGTCTATAATAGTTTCGAAGCTACGTGGCGAATTTTTTAGCCGCTGTCGAACACGGAGCGATTGGCAACGGACGTTAGCCGGGGTCTGTGACCAGCGGTCAACGACGAGGATTAGACTCAAGGCCGAATTAGAGCGAGGGTATAGTCCGTCTGTGACGTATCACGTATGAAAAGCGGACGCTATCGCAACGATGCGTTTGAAACGTTAAATCGAAGGCTCTCGAAGGAGTCTATTTTTACAGTTTCGCATGGTCCGCGCTGGGCTCGCGGCGAAAGGCGTGGCTATTCGCGAGATAATCCGTCAGGGAACCGGACAAAAGATTACGCGGACGAATGGCAGCTGGTGGGAATTAGCCAGCGTTTGCGCGAAATATTTTTATTCGCTTTTTCGCGCGAGTTTCTTTATCGTCATCGGAGAACCGTGCAGCCCCGCGGCGGTAGCGACGATCTCGAGGCACGGCCGATCGATCCATCGATCGATCGATCGATCGGGCAGTTGCGTAACGAGAAACCGCAGGATTTCTGAATACTCGAAAGCACGCTGTTTACAGCCTACGCGATCGTGTTTATCGCGTGACTTCATTCACACGTCGAATGCCACGACTATTTTCATTCTTCGAACCGGCGAGCCGTCCAACGTCGCGAGCGCGTGCACTCGCGCGAAATAGCCTGGGTGGTCGCGCGAGAGAGGCATTGAAAGAAATCGCGAACGCTTCGATCGCTCGGAACTCGACGAGGCGGCAAACGAGCTCGCGACGACGCTCATAGTCTCGTCGGACGATTCCTTTCCGCCCGATTCTCGCCGAGCGTTACGGTATCGCGAGGCAATTTCTCCGCGAGATACGTGGCAAAAAATCGCGCGGACCGAGCTGCGAAAGATGGTAGTCTGGCGGTCGCGCGACTCGCCGATTCGCGGCAAAGGTGAAAGGCCTGGTATATGGGACACCGGCTGGCCAGAACTCGTCTACGTGGTATCCTTTTCTTGACGGTACGTCTACAGCACGCACTGGAAGGGAGAGGATCGCGCGACGAGGGGCCACGGGGGGCGATCTTAGCCGAACCTTTTACGGGGAAGGCGAACGACCACCGAGAAATCGGAACGCGAATCGTTGGACTATGCTCCTCTTTCCATCGGCCCGTTCCGATGCTCTCTAACAAAGATGGGATGGGACCGATCGCGAGCACCGATTCGTCTGTCCTCGATTCCGAGCCCGATTCTCCTTCTCGGATAGGGGGCTCGCGTTTCGAAACCATTTTCAACCATCCCGTGCTCCGGTTGCTCCGAATCGCGCGAGAGAAAAGTATAGGTATAGGAAGAAAATATTACGATATAAGAGGGAACGCGTTGGAAAATAAACGGATCTAAAGGAATATTTAGGAAATCGGGTGAAATGTACGGCGAGACACCGTGATTCGTGGAAGGGATTAAAAGCTAGGAATGCCATTGGCTCGTGGTCCCGCGGTTAATCGAATTTGGTTAGATCGGTACACGGACGAAGCGAGAGATACGCCGAAGGCGCGGAGAAGAAGATTTAGCGAGCATTCCAATGGAGAACTGGTGGCGGGAGCATGGTCGGGAGTGGCGGTGGATCGCTTCCTCGTTCTGTGCCGGTCTCGAGGAGAACCGAGCCGTGAGAGGAGGAGCGACTAGTTTGTCGGGCAAACCGTTTAGCATCCGTGTAAAAAAGATTCCCGATGATGCCCGGACATCGTTACTAAGCCGTCGCTACGCGCCGGTGTGAGCGATCTAACAGAAAAGGAACGGGAGAAACGCACCGTAGGAGCAATGCCCCTTGGGTCAGGGTCAGTACCCTTTGGCACAAGCCACTCGAACCGCAGCCACGCACGTACACGCACACGCGCTTCAAACTCGCGCCTGCACACGCACACGCACACCTGCGTGCCCGTGGTCTTTCGGTACCGATAGCTAAAACCATCCTAACAGAGCATCTCCGGCACGCGGACATCGCGGAAACCGTGCTCGATTTCGGCTCCACGCGCGCCATCCACGCCATCCACGCCATCGCCTACCTTTCCGGGATCATCCTTTTCCAGGACCAAGAACCCCGTTCGTCGGTTAGACGTTCCACTTTCCACTTTGGATAGTCGAGCGACCAGCGCCGTGCGGCGATCTTGTTATGCAAAGAAGTACGCCTAGGTTTCGTTTCTCATTCGACCAGCTGTGTGTAGAGAGGCCGACGCGATCTGAAATTGTAATCGTAATGCCGTCCTGTTCTGGATTACCGTTTGCCATCGGGACCACGACGACGGTCCCTTTGACCGGTGCTATCGCGATTCGAAGACCAGCTAGACGACCAGGCACGCGTTCACCTGAATGGACTCGGACAACCTTGACGGACCGGTCTAGGAATCTATGTCTATGTCTATGTCTAGCCTGCGTCTAGACGAGTCGAGCGTGACTAGGAACTATCGTCTTTTCTATCGTTCTTCTCGAGGTCGTAGTCTGGGACCTTCGCGAGCGTGAAAGTGCTCGGCGATACACACGCGCGTACGTGATTTTTATCCTTGCCGGATAGCTTGGCGGAGGAACTGGTATCGGAACGGGCGTTAGACGGCCGGAGAATCGGCAACGGCGAGAGGGAATCGTTATCGTTTCCCATCGTACCACGGCCAATTGCACGCTGGCGCGCGCACTGCTCTCGATTAATTATTATCGCATCGAAAATTACCGCACCTCGCGACCTGCAATTTAATACAGCTCGACACCTATTACGCAATTACGATTTAAATCTAATTCCGGCAACGCCGAACAAACTCCGCGTATCCGCGACTCGCGTTGCGCTGTCCGGATCGATAACCGTTCGATCGCAATTAAATCGGAGACGAAGGTGCCGACAGGGAAATTTTATACCGCGTTACGTAAATCCGGCCGCGTATCGATCCGATCAATCGCGTATCCGCGCGATCGGCGAAATTCGTTTGCTCGGAAAGTTGTTGGTCGCGCAACGCCGGCTAGCGCGAGCATTCGGCTCTTGCACGAGCAATGCGTTCGCGAAATTGCTATCCCGCCGGTAATTTCGTTATCCTTCTCTCCCCCAAAGGATACGTTTAATCGGGTAAACGAGTAAAGCCCGTATCTCGTGCGCATACCGAGCATTTTCGCCCGATAACTATCCAATGGCAATTAAAACGGAAAGCTAAGATCATACGCGAGCCAACAGCTCTGTCGGAATGAAACGTATAATCAGGCTTAATCGCGTTAATCCTCGATCTGGTACGCGGTGGCAATTAAGACGATACGTGCCCGGTTGGAAGCGGTCCGCGCCGGGTTCCCCGAAGCCGATTCGCCAGCAGCGGAGCTTGCGACTCCCGCGAATAAGGGCCGGGTAATGGTCGAAAATCGATACGCGTGTCGATAAAATTGTAGCGAAAATTTCCGGTAAATTGCCGGTTACCGGGCTACTTTCTTGCAAGAGGAGTTTCTGCGTAATCACCGCCGCGTATCCGGCTCATAGGCGCTAACTTTCTTACGCTAACCACGGTGGACGTCGACCCGACAGATGGCCCGGTTCCAGCGAGGTAATTAGGGAGGTAGCGATTGCTTATAATGAGGGATCTCCCCCCTTCTTCGTGCTTTCGATCTTTACGAAATCGCGTCCATATTCCACGCACAGGGCCCCGGGAGATCGTAATCCGCCTTCTGCGTTCCTCTTCGCCCGAGTCGCCGGATAACTCTCCGCGACACCGCCTCGAGACTCGACTTAGCCCTCCATCCGCCTTCCCTCCCTCCTCCCCCCCGGATTCCGAGAGACTCATGGAGTGCCGCGTACTCGATCTACCAATTATTTCGATCAATCCACCACTTTCCTCGGATACGGCGTTCCGCTTTGAAGCATCGTCGTCGGCTTTCGAAAGCCGACGGAGAATCAGCTTCATCGACCGGTCGTCTCGGGGCTCGTGGAACTCGCGTCGCGTTCCGTGAACCGTATCGGTTTATATTCCCGGAGAGAACTCTCGAGTAAAGAACGATAAAGGAGAGAGAGATAAGAATTTCCAGGAACGGGGAAAACGCGCATACTCGCTGGCGTATCGCGCGTGCAGATGGTTAACCGGCGGCGCCCTCGATATTTTCGCTCCCGATGGCGCCAACTGCACGCGCTGCCACAGATGCAGAATTCTCCTAACGATAGCAGAGAACGCGCCTCCTAACGATGCCAAGGATATCTGTGTTTCGCCGGAGTGGCGTCGACGTCCGCCGGTAATTTCGACTGCTCTCGTCGGTTTCGGTGCACGGCGAGCCTCGTAAACGGAATAAAGGAGTAGTTAAGAGCGGACTGAGAGGCCGGAAATAATTTCCCTCTCGATGTCGCCCCTTTAACGAACCCTCGATCGTGCCCTCGCGTTCACCCTTTCTAAATCAGTGACGATCATCGAGAGGCGAACGAGGCAATGAACCAATCGGGCCTTCGATCGAGAGGGTTGAGAATAGGGTCGCACCCCATCTCGCCAAGACTGCCGCCGAGGAGACAAAAGGCTGCCTGGGACGCGAGATGCCACTTGCTTTATTCGCTTTCGAGGAATAAGGTGTTACCCGTTCGAGACGCTCGCGAGATTGATCCAGAACCCGCTCCTCGGTGTGGAAAATCCGAGGATCGGTGAAAGAAACGCGTCTTCCCGTCGTCGGTTTAACTCGCGCGTTAAATTTCCATTCCATCCGCGGCGTGACATCCCGCGGGAATACAGGGGCGGATGAAACGGGCCTCTCTAACGAGACGAAACGTCCACGACGGCAGGCGAAAATCCACGGGAAAACGAAGGCTCTAACTAGCGACGAAAGTCATCTCTGTCCGTAAAGAGGACGTAAAAGATCGCGTTACGCTGCTTTGAATTTCCTTACCGCGTCAGACCTCGGAGAAATCTGCCGAGCGCAGACGGTACCCCATTTGTCGGTCGCTAGCGCGAACCAGGGAAAAAGAGAATTCTCGCACGTCGGGCGACGGGCTCTTACAATGGTACCTGCCCTTTACGGACAGATAAGGCGCGATAAGCACTCCTCGTTAAGCTCGATCCGCCGATAACGCGATCGACGGGTCTGCGACGAAACCGTTCAACGTTTCCCGCGTGCCTCCTGATATTTCATTCTTCGGTTATCCGTTCTTATCGGACGTCGTACTTGCCTCGTCACCCAACGCCCATTACCGAACATCCTCGACGAATCGGCTCCAACGGGATGGGAATAAAACCGTGAAACGACCGGCGTCGATTTCCTCCACGAGCAACCGCTCCTCCGTCATCCCGGATCACACCGGGGACCGAACTCGGGATGCCTATGCGTCCGTCGAGTAGGGTTGCGAACGATACCTGCGAACCTATAAGTCGCCCATAGTCGATGCCAGCCGTCGACCCACGTTCCCGTTCGACCAGGTTTCCCAGAAAAATTCTGCCCGCCGCGGAGAATCGACATCTCGCGTGCTTTCCGAGCGCAAATTCCCGAGCAAGCGTTATTTAGCGCAGGTCCAGGCTCGTAAATCTGCCACGAATTCTGCGAATTAGTCGGGTTCGCGTCGCTATAAATTCTCGGATTAAAAAGTTTTAATCGGCCGCTGACTGAAGCTACGCTACCGGTACCCGAACCTTTGCAGCTCCGCGCAGCCCGACTCCCACGCGAGCGTAATCTCGGTTGACCGATTTCGTCGCTGCGCGTGTAGGTATTTGAAAAAGAGATCGATCCCGGAATCGTAGCGTAGCTTTCGGATGTTACTCGTGAACGAGAATACCGGGGCAGATATTTCAGCTACCTTTTCTTTCGGTTTCTAGCTGGTGAACGGCCTCGACAGACCCAGGTACATCTGCGAGACCGAGGTCATGGAGGAGGTGAACGTGGCCAGCGCCACCTCCGTGGAATACACCTCTCCGGAGAATCACGCGAATAAGAACGCCAATGGGACCATCATCACGCTCACCCTCAAGAACAACCATCTTATCGTGGAGACGGAGGAGCGAGCAGTGAGTAGAGCATCTCAGACGTGATCGGGGACGGAAAAAGTGGCGTAATCGCGCTACCGATTTCCGCGGGGATGCGTTCGAGAGCTCGATTCGGCTCTGACGTTCGATCGATGCAAATTATTTCGCGGTCCAGGCACAGCGGGGCCAGGGGATTTGATTTTGTCGACGGACAGAGGACTTCTTCCGCGGATCCAATTAAATGCAATTCGTCGATAATTGGAAGGCTGCTTCATTAGCGGTCCGCACGGCGGGACAGATAGGGGTGAGGGCAAGGTGGTGCAGTTCATGGCTGGCGTAATAACCGAAATGTTAGTTAATCCGCGTGGAAGATGAAATTGGTCGAGATTGGTGCGCGGAACGCCCGTTAATTAGTTATTAAAGGGAAAGATGAAAAGGAGGGAAAAAGAGTAATATATCGCGGGTGCTTGTAAAATCTATGGTGAAAAGGACGGTTGCCGGTAAAAGAAAAGGCTCTCTGGAGAATCCAACGAGCATCGATCTACTCCCTTTACGACCAACTCTGTTCCAGAACCGTCTCGTCCTTGGAAATTTTCCCTCGTCCTTTCCTTCGGGCAACGAAGGTCCACGATTCGTCTGCGACGCGACGCGTAACTGGAGGATCGGGGTGATCGGCATGCTAGGTACGATAAAGGCGCAACAGGTGCGGAAAGGTGGACAAATCGAGAAATCGGGTGGAGGAGACGAGACGATAGCTCGTCGCCTTAAACTAATTAACCCGATCGCACGCGAGCGTTTACTTCTATCAAGATCCTCCGAGTCGTATCTATTATCTCGATAAACATCGCGGTTCGCCACGCAGACGATAGCGTTCCACGACGATTCGAGCGAATCGATACGCTTCGGGTACGCTCCTGCACGCTGTTACGCGTTCGTTTATCGCGTTTTTCGCTCGCGTATTCGCGCGATGCGAAACGGTAACGGCTAGAGGCCGGACAAGAGTCATGCCGGATTAATATCTCCCTTTGTTCGAGAGAGTGTACCTGAGGGCATCGTGAAATCGATCCACGAGCCGGAGATTCGTGCAGCTGGGTCAGCCAGTGGCTCCTCTTTGACAGGGATAACAGGTTCGCAATTATCGGGACTCGTACACGGCCCTGTAAGGTCGAAGGTTACCAGGCAATTTCGCCTCCGCCTATCGTCCTACTTACGGGCTCAGACTTATCCGTGGAAACTCATCTTGCCGGGGATTCGGCAAATCCGCTGGGTTAGCGCTTCCACTCTCTTCGCCTCTCTCTCTCTCTCTCTCTCTTCGCTTCGCTTCGCCTCCCTCCGCGCCCGGATTCCGACGAAATTTCATTGGAACAACGTTTTCGAAAATCGAAGTAATCCGGGCCGTATGCTCGCGCGAGATGACCTGTTGCGATTTAATTCGCTTTCGGGGTGATCCCCTGGTCGAATAGACCGGCGGAGGGAGCGCAGGTACGACGGGCGCGTAGCGTTTGCTCGAGGAAAAAATTTCCTTCCACGCCCGGGACTCTTCTTCTTTCTTCTCCGTTCCCTCCCCTTGGCCGCCTTTAGGTCATATCTCCCCTTCTTTCCTCCCGGTTGACACGGATACACGAACAATGTGCGCACACCCTAAACCGTCGAACGCGCGATCGAACAACGAAAGGGCGTGGATCCGTGCCGTTGGATCCCGGACAGAGTCCCTAAACCCGTGGTGAAGTTGGCGCGTAGCACGTGCTGGACGTGCTGCACGGCCAGCGAGTCCGTGATAATCGACAGATAAACGAAATCAACTCGCCTGCAATCGAGTCGCGCGCTTACATGGGAGTTGAATGTACCGCGCTTCCGCAGCGATAAAACGATACGGCTCTCGATGATATCGCCGGGATAAACGGCTGGATTATCAGCGAAGAAACTCGTCGCTGAATTATCCACGATAAATCGCCGGGCTGCGTCGCGTTCCCGTCCTAAGCACCTCGAGTATCGGGGATCGCGAACCGATCGCTGTCGGCAAAGAAAGGGTGGAGGGTGGCGCGACACGTCGGGGTTGGTTGAGTGGCCGCGCGCACCATTCCGTGGAAACGGGAATATCCGTCGTCGGACCAGTCGTCTAAGAATCGATACTTTCTCGATACGTATATCGGTCTACCTTCGGAGTCGGCGAGTAACCGGCAGCTGCTACCGGGAGAAAAAGCACCAGGCAGACTAAACAAACGAACGGACAAATCTGCCGGGCTCGTCGATGGTTATTTCAGCCACGACAAGCGTCTTAGCGCACTTCCTCCGTAAAGGAATGCAAAAACCGCGCGCTGCGTTTGTTCGGGATGTGGACAGATAGAAAGGGGACAAGAAACGGAAGGGGGTCGAAGGGGTGGATGCTCGGGATGCTTCGACGTAATACTTGGCTCGGCGCCAAATCGCGGAGTTCACCCTCGGTCGCGTGGAATACCCTCAGAATTCGAGAAATACTCGCACTATCGAGGCTACGAGTGCTGTTTCTTTCGAACGAAGTGCGCTTCGTCGAAGGGCATCCAGTTCGTTACCTCCTTCTATCCAATCGACTCTCTCCCCCCCCCGTGTCAGATAAAATCGACCAATCGATCCCTCGAAATACGAGCATTCTTCTTCGCACCTTCGAAACACCGGGTCGACGAGTTTTGGCTCGTCGTAAATCATCGCGAGGGAAAAAACGGGAAGAAAAATGGGAAAAACGCGAAAGTCGACGAACGCGTGTCTGCTTTAAAAACCTTCGTCGTGATCCGGGTCGATGCATGCATCGAGAGGCGAGCGGTGGTGGTCTGGTAAAAAGGAAACTGCGCGATGCAGCGTGACCCAGTATGCTGCTTTGCCGAACCATTTGAACTTTATTCTACAAATTAGCCGTCGGGTACGTTGTCGCATAGCCCGCTGAATCGTCTGCCTGCATTACCGTTGTCGGTCTGCGCAGTTTCCACGAAGATGCAATTGCATCTGAAGTTTAGGCGCATTCAAGACCGCTGATACGGTTATTGGACACCGGAACGTTTCCACTTGCCGTGCCGGAGCAACGGCATGCTCGAGATGTTATTGAATTTTCTTCCGCTAAACTCGATCTAAACTTTGCAATTAACGTTGCAGCTCGCGATTGTTTCCAACAACATTTTCATCGAGTCCGTATTTAATTCGACGACTTTCGATTACCCCCTACGGCGCGGTGAATAATTAGTTTCAATCAGCGCCGCCGTCCGCGTTCCGTCGTTGATCCCGTTTCGAGGATAAAAAAAAATTTGGGTTATAAAAGGTTATTAACTAGCAACCGGGGTATAAATAACAGCTAGAAGGGGCACGAACTACGCGTCATCCGTTTAGTGGAGCATCCGGGATCAGTAACGCGTGATCGGTAATCTCGCACCCTATTATGCATCGATTAATTTATTACGTGGAAGATTAAATTCTCGGCGAAGCGTTTCCCCTGTGATCTCGATAAGCAAACATATTTATACGTGCAACGAGGTAATATCGTCGTACCCGCCGCGTTCGCTCCTCTGCGTCCGAGTATCTCCGAATTTTCCCTGCCCCAATTTCCATATCAATCTCGCCGTTTGACCGCTCGATGGATCGTAAAGAGCGATCCTTAATAATCCCGCGACGGGGACGAAGGCATGCCGGAAAGCAAGGTTGCGAGAGACCAGGGTTGCACGGGGTCGGGAACGCGCGGAGACGGGGCGAGTTACCCTCGAGCTGCAGTTGTTCGCGAGCTACTCGGAAGCGGTAGCGGAAGCGTACGAGTCCCTGAATTATGGCCGTTTCCAGCGACTCGGCTTTTCCAAAACGGCCCCGGCCGTTCCGAGACCCGCCTTTTCTACCTGAGATTTCGAGCCAGGCTTTTAAAGTGGAACGAATGGCCGTCCCATTTTCCTTTCCACGTGGCACGCCCCTTCTCGTCCTCCAACGCTTCTCCCCTCTAGGTAAAATGCCTCTCCTCCTGCCACCCTCCTATCGCGCGTCATCCGCAAATCTGCGTCGCGTCTCTGGTGGACGATTCGTTGGCCGATCTATCGAAGAAAGTCGCCGCTTTCTCCGTCCGGGGATGGAGAAAAACTGCGAGACTCGCAGTCCGCTTATACGACGCCTCGGGGAGCCGGTTTTCTCGAGGAATCGAGAAGTAGAAGCCACTTTGCTTCTGCCTTCGACCCCACCGTCTCCAAACCTCCCTTTCGAACGTTCGGGGACAAAGGTTCTATCGGTTCGACCGACTCCCTTCTTTCTTCCAGTCGCGCCAACTCTCGCAAGTTTCTCGCGGAACGCCGCGAGGTAAACGCTGCGCGATTCGTCGCTAAAAGACTTCTCGTTTCCACACCCCGGAATCGCGCCACCTTTCGAACCGGCCAATCCCGAGGCGCCACGGAACGGTAACCCCTCGACGCTGGCATGTCTCCCCGAGATCGGTGCATTTCAAGGTTCACGCTCTAACCCGGAAGAATTTGGGCGAAAATTCGATACGAGTCGCATACTTTCCACGATCGGAATCTGCCGCGCGTCGAAGTAATCCGCTCGGGCCGAGGTGTCGAAGCTTGGACAGCCTAACTCGGTAGTCCCGGACGTGGTAACCGCGAGATCAAGGACGTCGCGAGATTCCAGCAAATGACAACCCCGTTCCGGACTACACGCGCCTACGTGCGATGCCTATCGATCGCGAACCACCGACAAATGGGGTGGCAAACGTCGCCACGCGCGTTCGAGCAACCTTGCTCGTAGGAGATAGTCTATGGGATTTATGCGAGTCGTAAAAGATAATTCGTCAAGACGACGACGTGTGCACTTTCGATTACCAACCGGTCGACGTACCGACGATCGTTCGGAGGATGCGTTTCCCTTCTGACGTATTCCCGATAACTCGGGGCGCGTGAGCAACGTGCCACCGAGTGGGAGACGGGTCGCGAGGCGAAGCAGAGAGGAACGCGTCGGAATAGGAGAAACTGGAAACAATAGCGAGAACTAATTCTGCGGTCCGTCGACTCGAGTAACTTCCATCGCGGTTGCGTTTGTACACGGCCCGCGGCTGTGCGGGTCACGGGTAAACTGGAAACATCGGCGAGCAAATTCATAGGGTGGAAATTAATTTCCTAGTCTCCGTGCGTGCCACCGAGTACGCCGTCGTGCCTTTGTTAACAGTTAGCGACCGTCCATCTTCCAAATGCCACTACTGTTCCGATCGTTCGAGGTCTGTCTTTCTCGTCTCCTCGCCCCGGTTCGTTCCTTTGTCCTCGCTGTCGTCTCGAGTAGATAACCGAAGTAAAGGAGCCGATGATGCATCGAGCTCGTAATTGCGAGGTGCTTTGAACCGTGCTGCCTGATCGTGTTGCACCGTTTCAACGCGGCAACCAAGGGTCGAGGTGAGATCGCGAAGCTGGCGAAACGAACCCTTCTAATGACACGATCATTCGTCAAACGATCAGTCCCCATCCGAGCATTTTGCTCTGCAAGCAGATTCAACCATCGCCCTTTTCCTCCATACTTTGTCGCGATTTCTCCTCTTTCCCCCTTTTCCTCTCTGCCTTTTACGAGACTGGCAATAAACGCGCTCTCGTGCCGACGTAAAAAAGCCGTGTACGCGCTGTTTGGTTGAGAAGACAGCGAAGAGTAGCTAACGAAGCTTGGTCGTTTGCTTGTTTTAGGTGACGATGGGGGACAATAAAAATCGCAGGTACCAAGATAACGGGTGCTCGTTCGTGGTGGAGGTGCAACCGAGTTATCAGAACGAGGACAGCCAGGCCATTCTTTCCCTCTTTTCCTATCTGCCTTTTACGAGACTGGCAATAAACGCGCTCTCGTGCCGACGTAAAAAAGCCGTGTACGCGCTGTTTGGTTGAGAAGACAGCGAAGAGTAGCTAACGAAGCTTGGTCGTTTGCTTGTTTTAGGTGACGATGGGGGACAATAAAAATCGCAGGTACCAAGATAACGGGTGCTCGTTCGTGGTGGAGGTGCAACCGAGTTATCAGAACGAGGACAGCCAGGCCAACAAAGGATCCACCGACGACGTGACTGCCGGGGTTACCGATCAGCAAGCGCTGGTTCACAGAGAAGAAATTCCGGAAGATCGAGCACCGGGTAGGTGACCGTTTCCATCGTAGCTGTTCCTTTTTGCCCGCGCGCTGTGCGCAAACAGCGCGGATAAAAAGCGCTCGGCAAAGAACGTTTCACGGCAATTAAGCTCGTATTACGCAGGTTTCGAGAACACGAGATTATTTGGAAGCACGAACACGGGATTGTCGCAGTCGGATCTCTCGATCTCTAGCCAGGGCTCGGTTAATCCCAGCTATCGTTATGGAAATCAAGTGGAGTACGATGCGGGCCATCTGGGTTACCCGATGTACGGGGGTAGCTACGAGTCCGATACGTTGTCCCGGAAGCTAGAGGGTGGTTCGAAATGGGTGGAATTCGACAAGTCGCCGGACACCGAGAAGGCCTTGCTGAACGTGTCCAAGACGTCGAGCGTCGAGAAGGACGCCGAGGAGAGCGTAAGTGACGATTTTAAGCGAGATGGAAAATTTCTTAGCTCGATAAGATAAGGAAAAGAGAGAAATATTGGCTGAACGATGGCGAACTTGTTTTCTTTCAGCCATCGATGACGGGGAAACAGAACAATCTGGACGTTTCCCAGGGATCCGGAGGATCCATGGACCAGCAGGATTCCACGGACGCGAGTATCTCGACGGACACGGTTCGCTCGAACCCGAATCTCCAAGTGAACGGCGCCACGCCGAACAAACTGGAGATCATGGAGCAGAAAGCGCTGAACAACGACTTTGGCAAATCGGAGGCTAACAAGCCCGTGATAACCGGAGCGTTGCTGAAAGACGACGTCCAGGAGGACGCTTTTCAAGAACAGCAGCGGAAGTTGGGTAACGGGACTCTGACGCCGGAGCACAAGGAAGACAGGCCAAAGAGTCAGAAGCCCGAGTCGACTTTTGTCCCGAGTCATAAACGCAGCGGAAGTATTCCACCGCGACTGATCGAGGAGACGTTGGAGCTGGAACTGGAGCCGAAGAAGTCGTTGGACATTTACAGTCAGATCAAAACCAGCACCAAGAGCATACTCCCAGGCTTGAGTCCAAAGTTCGAGCTTCTTCAGAACGAAGTCAGCCCTATCGAGGAGAAGGAGAGTTAATAGGGATGGTTAGCGACGTCTCTAACGCGAACCATCTCAAAGGACGACATCGAACGACGGAACTGAGCATCGAAAGACGTTTCCACGTGGTCCGTGGACAAAGGGAAGACGATTTTCTACCGAAAGATTTCAATGTCCACGGCGATTTCGCCCCTCGAGTACTCGCGCAGAGCCAAATCAAAAACTCGGCCACGGGTGGTGGCGAGTCCGATCCTGAGTCGAGCAACCCGCTCCCATCCTCGTCGACGGCGATTTTTATTTAACGAAAAGTCCAAAAACTCATTGTAGATATCTCATCAACGCCGATACTCACCGACGTCCCCTTCGGGGCGTTCCTGGAGATTTTATCCGAGGCTTTTCGAGAAAAAGAAAAGAAAAAAAAAAGAAAAAAGAAAAAATACCGGGATACCGACGAAACAGCCATGTTTATTCCACGCTCGAAGAACTCTCCGCGACGAAACGAGGAACGACGAGAAGAAGAGCGACAAAGAGACGTCGCGCGTCCGAGTTTGGCCACGATAAAATCATCGAGGGAGAAAATCACGGCGGCGGATCGATGGGACAGCAGCGTGGTGGAAGTTGGTTAGAGTGACCAGGGCAAATTGGTCGTATCCAGGGGAAACCGTGCTTCATAGCACGCTGCCGGCAGAGGCGCTCGGAATTGACAATATATCCTAATGACTCTCCGCCAGTTCCCAGCCCTTAACTCCGCCACCCTCCCGCAGCCATTCCTCTCTCCACCCCTCGTTTCCTCCTTCAACTCACCGCCTCTGTTCTCTCGGCGTTCGTGCGCTCCACGAACCCTGTCCGCCCGCTAAATTTACCAAAGCGAGGATCTACGAACCACGGAGAACAATCGTCGACTAACGAACTCGACGCGCCACTGCGGATTCCGCGCCCGTGGCTCTGTGCGCGCAGCAACCGCAACCGCATCCACGGCCAGAGCACCGCAGTCGGTTCATCGCGCGTTCTCCAATGGACCGGCCCGCTCGTGACGCGGCGCGGAACGCGTTTCACGCGTCTCACCCGCTGCGATACTTTTCGCACGAGGGAAATACCTCGTCGCGTTACGAGAGGTGTAACCTGGGTGTAGCCTGGGTTACATTCGGACAGAGGGAGGGTAGAGATTTCGGCTAGAGGCAGACGAGGCAGAGCCAGGTGATGATCGTCGCGAAAACAGAAAACCGTCCTGGGCGCGAGCGATTCGCTAAATACGCTCCGTTTCCATTCTCCTCCGCGTTCTCCCGTCATTTGTCTCCTTGTCCGACCACGCACGGCTTTCTCCCCTTTAGGATTTTGCTCGCGCGACTTTCAGTGCCGACTTTGGCGAGAGCCTTCGAGCGGACTCGTAACGTTTTTAAAGGCGCACCGCGTGCGCGCAACGAGAGCCGGATGACCGAAAACGTATGCCGAATTTTGTAAATGATTCTGGAAATCATAGCGCCGGGTTCCACGTTCGACTAAAACAGTTTTACAAACGAACCAGATTTGCTAAGAATTTTCTATTGTCCGAGAACATAAGTACGAAATAGCAGATAATTAAGCATCGTAAGTGGAACGTTATTAAGTGTCCAGATTGGTAGAACTTAAGGTTTCGATCGTGATTCTCGACCTTCGACCAAGCACCGCGTTCGATCCATCGATCGATCGACGGATCGATCGTTCGTGGGTTTGCCCGACGAATCTCGTGGATCACGCTCGTTCTAGTAGATCTTGTACGCCCGAAGCACAGAGCTCGATCTAAGATTTTACTCGGAAGTAATCAGAACCAGTAAACGATCCTAGGTACACACAGTATCCGTAAAGACATATTTACGTTAAACGCGAGTGTTCGCGACTCGAGCAAGTCGAACAGAGGCTTAAGATTAACGTAACGTGGATTCTAGTGCCAAAATAGTTCCTTAAGGTTTCTCGAGGGCAACTCGACGAACGTATGCCGAACGACTATACTCGATGATCTTATTATTACTCGTACGTCTCGAGCAAATGCTGCGTTACCGATATTTCAGATTTTATACGCTTCCGTTACATAGTGCGAACGTTGTTGTTGATATGGTGCTATTGCGCGTGGATCTACGCGACGAGGATGTAGCCTGCGGTTTATCCCCATAGCCACTTTTGCTTCTACATCCTCGTTTGTTTGTTCGTCGCGCCTTATTGGCACTCGCGCGTCACCACGTCCCCTGTGCGAATCAGCCTGCCCCATCGCCCCCTAATTGTATCCGGAAAATAAGAATTTTCGCCGCTTTCGCGAGGTCCTGCTCCGGCGAGAGGGAATTTCCGTGGAACTGGACGATAAAACCCGATCGAACAATGCCATTGCGAAACGACGAGATTCCGTTCCCGCGATACAGCTCGTCATCTCACACGCGCACGAATGCGATTACCACGAAGCACGCTCATCGAAGATTATTCACCGGTCCACGTAAGAATAAATAGAGTGTAGCACATATCTAGAGATTAAGTACCGTAAGTAAGAAGTTAGCCGTACTCACACGATCCCCGAACAGAATCGATTCATTTTCGACTCATACGTACTCCTATGCCCGAGTCTCACCCGCTTTTACATCGCTAACGTGTAAGTCTAGTTTCCAGGATTAGCGATTCTCGTGTGGCTGTTACTAGGTGGTATTAGAGGTCTAACTGTGGACAAGTATAAATTTTATATAAGACCTGAATGTTTCGCAATTTCTAGAAATATTCTCACCGCAAGTAGCTGGTCGCATAGCGGTCGATCGACCGACTATTTAGCTCGTCCTCGCGCCGATTTCGAGACCTCTAAAAACGCTCCTCGCCAACACGCGCAGGCCACGCTCCGCGTCAAAGGGAGACCGATTCTCGAAGGTAGACGGCTAGAGAGAGGGAGAGAGAGAGAGAGAGAGAAGGAGAGAGACGCTTGGAGATCGACGCGAGGTCGTATGAGTAACACTTTGTAAGAGGAAAAACCATTCTCCGTTCTTTGACGTAATACGCTCTGGTATTCTATCGCATCGCGCATCATCGGCTCGTAAGGACACTTTAGAGATAATTACTCGTAGAGTCTGGTCGAAATAAGACTTAATTAACGATTAAGCGAGACGCGGATCCCCGAGATCCCGGCACACAACCGTTCCATATGATCAATTAAATTCGAATCGTAGTAATTAAGCGAACGGCGACGGAGAGCAGTCAGCTGAAACTTGGGCTTGGACGATATCGAGCTTTCGATCATGGATTACGTTCTTCCCCGTTCATACGAGTTCCCAGCACCGCCCCTGCCTTCGTTTGTCCCCTCGCACCCTTCTCGGGGGTGGATCGGAACGAGTCAAGGTCCGAAAGTAACATTGCCCATCGTGTGCTACATACCCGTGTACGCTGAAGGCAGATGTGTAAGTCTTTCGGAACGAACGTGTGTGGACATTCATTTTCGCTAAAGTACCACGTTGTATATGTCAATTTATTTTGCAAAATAAACCATTGGACACGAACACTGAGTCATCGTGAGTCTCCGTGGCAAATTCACCGCCCATGCTAGTCAACCGCTCACTTCCGTTCCTTCGTTCACGCAACCGAAGCTTTACCCCGTTTCATTCCCGGCTCGTCGATTAATATAACGGGCGAGACGTTCGTCGATCAACCATCGACGTGGTTAACCACGGAAGATAACATCGCGTCGGTAACCTTGTACCGCGAGCGTTCGCCGGTATCACGAAATCGATGACGGCGGGTGTGTAGGTAGGTACGCGGACCCTCCTCGGAGCACGCGAGAACCGACGAGCGAACAGGGGTGGTAGCAGTGGTCCGACTACTAGCCAAGGGTTGAACTGTTTTACTCGTCGTAGCACCGACGGTACGCGCCATCTAGCTATCGCGAGCTCGGGGGGTTAAAATCTCGCGGCTCGGCGGATAACGCGCGCAAAGAGGGTGGAAAAGGCGGAGGATCGAACGGCGAGGCTGGCGGCGCCAATGGTGAATCCGGCGAAACGCGAAATATCACTGAATTATACATGCGCGTTTTTAATTCGGTAATCAATAGTAAAAACCGCTAATATATCCCCACCATTTTTCCGCTATTTAGAATTCACCAATGCCCATCTGCCGACAACCCTTTCCGATCGCGTGTGGGAGGAGCCGCCAAATACCGGGTTCTCCGTTCTCGCGGTCGATCGCGGGGCATTTCCAAGGTTCGACCTTTTTCTTCTTTAATGCGACAAACGAGATAACGAACGGAACGAGGATTCGCGAGACGAGAGAGAAAGAGAGAGAGAGAGAGATAGAGGCGCGCGTATCGCCTAGAAACGCGAACGTTCTGCCGATAAACGGGGGAGGAATTCGTGCCGAGAGCGAGTTTTTCAGCGGCCAGAATTTCAGAGGATAGAGAGACGTATCCGTTGGACCGACAACGGACGGTTTGTTCGATAATTTCTCCAAGGCGAGGCCAAATTACCTACGCGAGAGACGGCAGGCACGCGGCTACCTCGTTGTACCGCGACCATAATTGCCGTTTATTAAAGACGATTGCAAAAACGGGGACAGGTGTTCGGGAGAAGAGTAGCGAGGGAGACGATGGCACGGGGACTCTGAAAAGTCTGCCACGTTCGCATCTACGAGAGTCGGGTGGCCAGCGTCGGTCGGAGCTTGTGACAGCTCTCGCGGCAATTTCGTTTTGAAAGAGCGCAGCACGACGGTGCAGCTTCCGCGGGCGGCTGATGGCTCGCGGGCGTGTGCTCGAGGAGGAAAAATCGGCCCGCTGGCGAGGAACGGGTCGCTGGTCCGGCCGACGAACTCGCGACGAACTTTCACACCGACCGACGTCCCACCATCGGCGGCGATGCTGACGCAGGCCGCGAATGGAGCGAAACGGGACTGCCCACCGACGCACGGCACCGCGCTCTTGGCCAATTATTTTTACCCGTGGAATCGAATTATCGGGCGCGGCGATTAACGCGGATTTAATCGCACCACTCGTGTCGTCCTTTCGCGACCGGCCGAGGAAGGACGGCGAGAACGGCGGCGGTCGGGTGAGCGAGGCAGACGGAAGGAAACGCGCGGGAGATAGAAAATAGAAGGAAAAAGGGGTGGCATAGGGCGGGAGCGTGATATCTACGCGTGGGTGACAAGAGAGCGGGGCTAAACAGGAGGTTAAGGGTGAGCGGGAGGAAAAGAAAGGAAGAGGGGTAGAGCGACGGGGCGAAGGAGCGAGCGGGACGGAGATAGGAGAGACGGAGGTGGGCCAGAGAACGGCGAGGCGAAAGAAAGAGAAAGAAGAGGCGCGCGGGGTGACGGAGGGCAGAGAAGGGTGCGCTTGAGCGTCGGTATTGGGAGGGCGGGGGGCGGCAGGAGGTGGCCGCGAGGGGTGCCGGAGAAACGATTCAGCCGGGTGAAAAGTACGAGCACCGGTTACGGTACTGCTCAGCCTCGTAACGAGAACGACGCGCGTTGCACTTCCCGCGAGAATGGCTTTTGACAGCGCGATCCGTCCTCGTCGACGGCTTTGGAAGCGTCTCGCTGCCGCGGGACGGTTCGTCGTTAATCGTCGTTTGCCCACCGACGCACCGCGTCGTTCCTCCTCGTCGTCCTTCCTTCGAAACAAACACCGGCGACGCGTGCCCAGAAGCGAAACGGGGTACCGCGACTTTGCGATCGCGTTCGCTCGTCGCAGGTTTCCATCGATCGCCCCTTTTTCTCCTTTTTCCCTATTTTTTTTCTTTTTTTTCTTTCCCTTCCCCCCCCCCCCCCCCCCCTCCCCGTTCCCTCGAAAACGAACGGAACTGGGACGGTAGTCGCGACAAACTCGAAATCGATTTAATTCGGTCAGCTGGATTTTGATCGATGCGCGACAGAGAAAGTATCGGGGGATTATTAAAAAATAGACGGGTGAAAAATGGAATAAAAAACAGAGGGAGAAAAAAAAAGGAGAGAGGGAGAGAGAGACCGCGCGCACGGGCGCGAGAGAGAGAGAGAGCGGGAGAGGAAGAGAGAGATAGAGAGGGAAAAAAAAAAAAAAAGCGAAGCGACGAAGGTTACTTCCCACGCGGTGCACGGGCAAACGCGAACAAATTGGCAGAGAGGAATATTTATTTTCAATAATATCGATGTCGCGATTCTCGATGTACATTTCGTAACCGTTTTAATACATCAGCGACCGGCCAATTTATACGCGACGCGAAATTAGAGTTTACGTTAATTATTTTAATTGGTTTTGCTAATTAAGCACGACCATTACGTAGAACCGGACAATGGTCACAAAACGGACATATTATTTGCTAAACACATTATCGTTGTCGATTGGCTGGCCGAGTGACGAGGTCTGTCAGCTGCTAGTCGATCGGCCATCCGTTCTCGTCGCGGCCGGTTAATTACCAGCGATTAGAAGGTTCCTCGTGCTGGACGAACGGCCAAAGTCGTTAACCTACTCGCCGGACGTCGCGGAAACTCGACGTCTCGTTGGCGACGTCCAGCGTCCGAGCGTCCCGCGACCCGGATCCCAGGAGTCCGACGCACCTGATGGAAATCGGGCATAAAGGATTCCCATTCAACCACCACCCCCTCTCCGTTCGCCGATCCCCTTGTTTACAAACAGGACACACGAGGTCGCCGATCTTGAGGGAACGGAATAACAGCGTCGTTCGACCGGCTGTGTCCTCTCCGCCCCTCGGCCGAATTCCTTCGCTTCGAACGGGGTAGAGAAGGGTGCAACGGAACAGGCTGTTCGCCGGATGTGTCGGCCGGGGGTGGGTTTTCCGATACGTAACCACCGGCGGTAGCGTCGGTGGCAACCCCATCGTTCGTCGACGGTTCTCTCGCAGCTTCTTATCCGATGGCGGACACACTCGGCGTGCGTTCGTCTTCGTGCCGGTAAACATACGGCCGTGAGCCCCACGGACACAGTCTCGCGGCATGGACAACCGCACCAGCTCGCACACACGGCCGCACGTGGAAAGGATGATGAAAGCGTGCTCGGCCACCTGTATGCTTTAACCGTGGATCGAACCTTACCTGTTACTCGTCCGGCGGCGCACCGAGGTAGTCGGCCCGAGGCCCTCGACCGGGGATTTCCGTTTCCGGTTAAAGACACCACTTACCCCGATTATTCTCTCCTCGGTGGATCCCGGTTTTTCCCCGTTCCGGTGTAACCACCGAAACCGTAACGAGACTCGAATTCGAGGGTGGACGTCGCTCTGCAGCCATCGACATCGCCGCGTGCAAGCTCGTAGCGGAGATCTCTCGAAACGCGAGCACGCGGATGTTCCACGATTGTCGGAGGGAAAATTCGCGGAGATGGGAAAGGAAGAAGAAAGAGGAACACGAACGACGAGGAAGAAGACGGAGAGCAAGTATCTCCGATGAAGCGAAGCGATTTGACTAACAAATCGGATCACCGACGTGCCGGTGGAAAACGCTTCGATTTAACGAATGGCTCGCCGTTACGCCCGGTACAACAGGTACACCGATTATCCTTCCGTGATTCCGGGACCGTTCCACGGGTCCGGAATCGAGGCGGCTTGTTCTCGCTTCGATCGCGTGTATGCAATAATATTTCGCGTTATACGCACCGCGGCTACGGCGGGGATTAAAACCACCGCTCGCGGTCGCTGCCAAACGAATTTTAACGAAATTCCACGGCGAAAGCGACGCGACACGGTGAGGGAAAAAAGAAAAAAAAAGGAAGGAGTGCCGCGCGGAGGGAAAAAAAGAAAAAAAAAAAACAAAAAATGGGGGAAAAAGTGGAGAAAAAAGGAGGCGGCGAACGGGGAGAAGGACGGGAGATGGCGCGGAATCGCGTGGACGGCGAAACGACGAGGCGACGCGACGATCGAGAGAAAGTGCATCGATACGAGCACTATTTCCAAGCACTTTTCAGGGTTCGAGGGACGCGCGAGGCTGCTGATGAGGGTGGCGGTGTTCCTGGCGGGGTCCCCGGGCACGTGGTGCTACTATTGATTTTAATTTTAGTGAAAGAGGTGGAAAAATTAGAAGGGTGGCACGAGGAGGGCTGACACACGGTAGGAAGGAAAAGGGAGGATGAGCGAGAGCCGAAGCGAGCCAGAGATACACGCCGAGGGAGAGAACGAGCCAAGAGACGAGCGACGCAGGGTAAAAGAGGAAAAACCAGAGCCCGCGCGAGAGACCGAAAGAGAGCGCGTGAGAGGGAGAGAGAGAGAGAGAGAGAGAGAGGCAGAGGGAGCTAGAGAGAGAGGCGAAGTCGGGTGAGAGCACACCGCTGAACAGTTTCGCTTTCATTTCCCTCTTTAGCCGAAGGCAAAGGTAGTCGCAGAGAGGGTGGGAGGGATCCGGATGCCCGAGGGAAGGCAAGGCAAGGCAAGGCATGGCAAGGCAAGGCACGGCAAGCCAAGGTATGGCAGGGCAAGGCAAGGCAAGGAAAGGAAAGAGGGTGAAATCGTATCACCGGAGGACGAGAGAGAGTCGGCGAGCGGGCTGGAGAGCGAGAGAAAGCGTCGGACGGATAGAAGGTCGAAGAAAGATACCGGAACTCGGTTAGAAAAAGAGAAGCCCAGGCTAAAAGGAGGGTGGTACTATTGAATGAGAGGGTGGGACGGTGCAGGGCTCGCGAAAAAGAGGAGAACATACCCTCGACTGTGTAAAACACAGAGGTTCGTGGTGCCGAAGCGAGTTCGTGTTTAAAAAACGGCTTCTCTCCCTCTCTCGCACTTTCTCTTCCTCTCTCTCTCCCTCTCTCCTTCGCCGATATCTACCGACCCCTCTTCCGCCCCTTGTCCTGCACGAATCTTCTCGGTATGCCCTTACCCCTTTCACCCCACGTGGCGGTGGCTCTATTCGTCAGCAACCGAGGACGACCTCCGCGATAATTCTCGCCGCGCGCTGCTGGTCGGCCCTCGCGCGCGAGTTTCCTTTCTTCCTCCCTTCTATTTTTTTTTCTTTTTTTTTTTTTTT
>NW_016908357.1:661687-686330 GCF_001483705.2 Eufriesea mexicana | reverse complement strand
TTCCCTCCTCCTCCACCTTTTTTTTTCCTTCTTTTTTTTCGCTATTTTCCACTGGCAGCAACCGCGTGCGCGGGGCATGCCGCGGATCACGGACAAATGCGTGCTTTACGGGTGCACACGCGTACACGCGCTTCCACGTCGAGGAACGAGAAAGCGAGAGTGAGACGTAGGGCGAAAGAGAGGGAAGGTATATGTGTGCGTGCGTGTGTGTGCGCGCGCGCGAGAGAGGGTGAAGGATGAGTTCCTTTGTGGCCGCCTAGATTAAAGGCAGACGCTGATGGGCCGTCAAAGGAAACTATTAGCGTAGAAGGTAATGCAATATTTTTTCCCTCCCCGCAGGCTGGATTTCTCCGAGAGTAGGCGACGCTCTCTCGAGGAGAAACGACGAGATGCGCGTGCACGTACGCGTGTATATTGGCCGGGCGAGCGTGCGAGCCGGCGTTTTTTAAGGCTCTCCTCCAGGCTGCGGACAACGCGTCGCGGCCGAGGAATTTTTCTCGGCTAGCGCCTGCTAGCTATTTATTAACATCCGATTAATAATGGCGTTACGCATCGGAACTCGTTCGAACGAACGAACGAACGAACGAACGAACGAACGAACGAACGAACGAACGAACGAACGAGTCGCGACGGATAATTAATATCATTATGCCCTGTGAAACACAAAGAGCGGAGTTACGACATTTAATTAACAATATTACGAATCGCAGGATGGTGGGCTCGGGTTAGCGGCGAGGGGATATAAAGAGAAACAACGGTGTGTTTTTCCTGGTGATAGGCGAGCCAGGTATGATCGAGGGGGTGGAAACGGGGGCCGCCTGTATAACCGGCGTGTCGAGAGGGAGGAGGGGCGTAGAGGGGGGAAAGAAGAGCGACAAAAAATTGACTTTGCCAAAAGCCGGCATCGGTCGTGATCGTTCTCATTGGCCGGCAGCGAAAAAATCCCATCGAATCAGCGGACGAGGTGAGATTTGCAATTAAAACGCGGGATGGTATACCACGGGCGGAGGGTGACGGAGGGTGGCGGAGAGCCGGGGCTGTTAAGCGGGAAGGGGTAGGCGGATACCGCCGACCGAAAGGGCGCAATAAATGTACGCATTGCGCAGAATTAGTTGATTAAAATATAAAATTTTTTTTAGCGGTGGGGATGGAGGAGGGTTCGGCACGGGCGGGGTGGCGCGGCGGGAGGGGTGGCGGATAGGCGCCAGAAGGAGAAATCTCTTTTCCCCTCTCGCTTTTGCTCCTCTTCTCTCTGGACCGGCAACAGCAGCGGGGAGAAGGTAGAGCGCGGCGGAGAGAAAGAGAAAGAACAAGACTAGGCGGGAGAGCGCAGCAGCCCGGGAAAAGAAATAATCTGCGAGCTGTATTGACGTTTCTAGTCTAACTCTGATTGAATTATGCATGAGCACACCGGAGATGCCGAGAGCTGCCCTTCTCTTTTCCTCCCTACGCGCATAATTTTCTCCCTGCGTACATAAATATAATGTACGCGCGCGCGTACATGTACAGGATGATCGAAAAAAAAGAGGAAGGAAAGAGAGGGACTCCGGTGTCACCGGGTGCGCGTAATGGTCGCGAAAATGGACGGAAAGGGTACGCGGAGTCGATTGGCTACCGGAAACTTTCCGAAAGTACCGGGGGGAAAAAGAAAAAAAAAAAAGGAAAAAGAGTGAAAAAGAGGAATAAAAAACGAAACGGAAAGAAAGGAAAGAAAAAGGGAGAAACGTGCCCCGGTCGAAGACCGAGATTTCGCGTCCGGTTACTTTTACCCCCCCCTCCCTCGTTTGTTCGCCAAATTCTTCCACTGTCCTATCGTATAGATACGTTCGCGTGCAACTCGTACGCGGGGGTACATCGCCTCGTCGCGCGTAACAATACGAATGGAACGATATTCGTTATCGCCGGTTGCCATCCTCCCTCTGTCCGTCCGTTATCCAGCGAAACGATCGAAATCGCAGTAACGCTCGCGCCAATTTTCTTTCTTTTTCTCCTCTCCTGCTGCTCTCCTCTTCCTTTTTCTTTCTCCTTTGCCAAAGTTGAATTACGGGGATACGCGAAACGTCGTCGTAGCCTTTGATTTACGGGGAACGCTTTCAATCGGAATCGCGGCGGTAAGATCGACGGCGCCGCGAGAGGACGAGCCACTCGTAGGTTCCCCGACGCGCGTCGGTACGCGTGCCTTTGAAAATGGCAGAGGGAAAAGCCGCACCGATATGAGCAAGCAACGAATATACGCATCGTGCCACGGTACGAGTTGAAAAAGTTGAGGCCTCTTAGCTACCCCTGGCAACGTCGTCGCCTGCGTGCGTTTCCCCTTCAACGTCCTTTCCACCGTAGCAGTCTCGAGTAATGCGTTTTTTTTCTCTTTTTTAACGTTTCCCTAACTAATTTGCCGAGAATACGTCGCTGTCCTCGCCCGGCTTAGAATCTTACTGGAAACGACCGCTTTTATCCTCGAGTGGCTTCTTGCCTTCCATCTTCGCCAACGTTCATCCTTCGCACCGTAACTCGCGCGAATTTTCTCCTCCCTCTCTTCCTTCTTCTTCGACGTGTAAAGATTTCTTCGACGATTCGCGCGCACGGGCGCGAGAAATCGGTTTCCGACCAGGTGTGTCGTTGGGAAAAAGGTTTATCTTGCGGAACGATCGCGTAACATTAACCGCGCGGCATGTTTTCTAGGCGGCCATCGGTCCATCGAAACACGGCGCGTCTCCTTCGCCACGCGGAGGAAAGGAAAACTCGAGGTTCCGCTATTAATAGATAAAACCAGGCCAGGGGAGAATGCAACGCGCTGGACGGTCAACGGTGCGTGCAAGAAGGGAAGGGTAGAAAACGGCTCACGGTATCGGGGAAGGGTTGCCTGACGGTGCGTGTATCCCGGATACGCGAAGAAACGCGCGAAAATCTTGTCCGTCGGTGTCATCGACACCTACTCTACACGCTGCTGCAGCGCCGGCCGATGATCCTTTTCACAGCCGATTGGAAAAGGATCCGATGAACGGCAATACCGCGAACCATCAGTCAACCAACGTGCCGTAAGTTTCGCGTGAAACTCGCGACGGATTATCGATAATAAACCGACTGACGCATCCCCCCCCCCCCCACCCCCCCCCCCCCCCCCCCCCCCCCCCCCCCCCCCCCCCCCCCCCCCCCCCCCCCCCCCCCCCCCCCCCCCCCCCCCCCCCCCCCCCCCCCCCCCCCCCCCCCCCCCCCCCCCCCCCCCCCCCCCCCCCCCCCCCCCCCCCCCCCCCCCCCCCCCCCCCCCCCCCCCCCCCCCCCCCCCCCCCCCCCCCCCCCCCCCCCCCCCCCCCCCCCCCCCCCCCCCCCCCCCCCCCCCCCCCCCCCCCCCCCCCCCCCCCCCCCCCCCCCCCCCCCCCCCCCCCCCCCCCCCCCCCCCCCCCCCCCCCCCCCCCCCCCCCCCCCCCCCCCCCCCCCCCCCCCCCCCCCCCCCCCCCCCCCCCCCCCCCCCCCCCCCCCCCCCCCCCCCCCCCCCCCCCCCCCCCCCCCCCCCCCCCCCCCCCCCCCCCCCCCCCCCCCCCCCCCCCCCCCCCCCCCCCCCCCCCCCCCCCCCCCCCCCCCCCCCCCCCCCCCCCCCCCCCCCCCCCCCCCCCCCCCCCCCCCCCCCCCCCCCCCCCCCCCCCCCCCCCCCCCCCCCCCCCCCCCCCCCCCCCCCCCCCCCCCCCCCCCCCCCCCCCCCCCCCCCCCCCCCCCCCCCCCCCCCCCCCCCCCCCCCCCCCCCCCCCCCCCCCCCCCCCCCCCCCCCCCCCCCCCCCCCCCCCCCCCCCCCCCCCCCCCCCCCCCCCCCCCCCCCCCCCCCCCCCCCCCCCCCCCCCCCCCCCCCCCCCCCCCCCCCCCCCCCCCCCCCCCCCCCCCCCCCCCCCCACCCCTCCGTCCCCATGAAAGCTCGTAGTAGTTTTCGTTTCTTCGAGCATAGGAAGAGAGAGCGAGAGAGAGAGAAAGAGAGAGAGAGAGAGAAGGAGAGGGAACGGAGTCCGAGATGAAACTCGGGCGAAAGGCTTGGCCCGAGGAATTATGCTTCCCTTTCAAGTATTCGCCACCCTCCTCCGCGCCCGTTTGAAGCGAAAATGCCCGGTAACCGCTTTGTAAATCGGATTCATCGATTCGTTGGACGAACGTAAGGATTAACCGGATATTTCAGATGCTCGGAGCGCCGTCCGATATCGGCTCACCGTTTATCGCGTAGATATTGCGTCGATACCGGCCGAACGCAATTAATAGTCGTTTTCCTTCGTTTAATTTATTAATCGAATATTTACGACAAGCCCCGACAACCGAGCACCGGAGGGTGAAAAGCAACGCGCGGGGGTGGACGAGAGGGGACGCCATTATCATAGAAACAGAAAGACCTCTCTCTCTCTTCTCCGTGTTTGTTTAACTGTCGAGATAATTATGAAATGCATTCGTTGCTACGGCAAAATAACGATAGGTATATACTTTCTACGGTAATGCGACTAATTATTATAAATGGTCATGTTAATTTATAAACGAAATTCATCGAATTACGCGAACGCCGGAGGCTTCGGAGGGGGCGAGGAGGAGGCACGAGGAGGTATAAAGGGTGGTGGAGGTGGTGGCGGTGGTGGTGGTTGGAACTAGCGCGATAGGCAGTCGGGGTGAAACGCGTCAAATGGAAATGCATGTTTTTTGCCGCTTTAGTAAAATCAGGGGTGCAGGAATTACGTCCCTCTGATGCTCAGCGCGCGAGTTTTATTATGCATTTACACACTTATACAGCCAGTGTAACTACGCATCGCTCTCTGGCAAGCCAACCCGCGACAGGGGCTGGCTGCCAGAGGGATGTTGAATCTCCCACCATCGCGGTCCAGGTACATCCCCACCAGCCGACCGCCGATGAGGGAGTTTCGCGTCTAGTACTAAAAACGAGGATCGATACTAAAATGCTTTAAACTCCTGAATTTTATATCCGACCGAGAGTTGCCGGGCCTAACGCGCTCCACCCTGCCGGTCGTGTACTCCGTTTTCCTCGTTCGGTTCAAGGACACCCGAAACTCGCGTCGTTCTCCATCCCATCGCGCCCCAGGGGTTACCCTCGCGGATCACCCTTTTCCTCGCGATCCACGATTTTCCGACCGATCCTTTCCAAACCGACCGTATCGCGGCGGCACCTCCAACCTTTCGCACCGTTTCCGTCTTCTCCGTTCTCACTTTTCTCTCTTTTCTCTCTTTTCTCTCTTTTCTCTCTTTCCTCTCTTTCCACTCTTTGCTCTTTCAGCGATAGCGGAGAGGAGAACTCGCGGTCGATCGCTCCGTCCGATCCATTCGCGAGATCGACGGGCTAAAAGCGCGTCGCGCACCTTCGACTCTACTAGCCGTTTCCAAGGGGTGATTTCCGCTCGGAACAAAGAACAGCGGAACAGAGTTTGCGTCATTAATCGTCGGCCTATTTTCTTCGTTCGACGAACGAACAAAAGGACGAAAGAAAGATTTTTTCAACGACAAGAGCCACAAAGGTCCACACGCTACGACGATCCTCCACTCTTGGGTGGGCCTCGTGAGAGAGAGAGAGAGAGAGGGAGGGAGCGAGAGGGAGATTGGAACAGAGAGATAGGGATAGAGATAGATATATATATATATAGAGAGAGAGAGGTCCAAAGGGCTGCCGAATGTCTGCCACCCGCGCGGCTACGCAACTTTTCTCCCTTGCCGGCAAGCAGCGACCCTACTACGCTACGGCATCGAGCGCGTGGAGAACGCGAGAAGAAAGTAGAAGGAAGAAACGGAAAGGCGTGCCGTGCGAGAGAAAGGAGGAAAGAGCGAGGGCTGCGGAGACGGCGGGGGACGAAGCGCCCCTTGTTTCATTCCGCTTTTTAATAAGGACCTCGTTTGGAACTCTAGGCTTTAAATAGATCAATACCTACGTACTTCATCCCTGGCAACGAACCCATCCCGCTCCCGCTCGTTCCAGCCCCCTAGCCACCCTTTTTACCCCGCGTTCAACTTCTCTCTTTCTCTCTTTTCCACCCTCTTCCTCTGCCCGCCCTGCGTCCTTCCTCTCTTTCTCTTTCTACCCGCTCTCTTCCCGCTCCTCTCCACTCTCCGGATTCCCCTTTGCCTCTCGCGTCGTTCACCTCTGTCCTTCCTCGTTCTCGTAATTCTCCCTCTTCCTCTCACGCCCGTCGCGTGTTCCACCCCACCGTCCCTTGCCCTACAACCCATCCGCGACGAACCTACACCCTTTTTCGCGATTCCCCTCCGACCACCCTCGAGCGGACGCGTATCCGTTTGCAAACGTAGCCTACGCACGAGCTCGTCCCGCGTATCCGTACGCGCGCCTGCCTATTAGTGTGTACGGTTCACCGTACGCTCGGTGTCTCTCCGCAAAACACCCTTTTTCGCCGCGTCGCTGCCGATAGTGGCACCACCGCTGCCTGCCTGCCAGCGTCCTGCTTTTTCCCTTTTTCTACGCTTTTTTCCTTCCTCCTTCGTCCACGTTTATTTTTCTTTTTCTCCCTTTTTTCCACTTTTTTCCCTTCTTTTTCCCTCTTTTTTTCTCTCTTCTCCCTCTCCCCCTCTCTCTCTCTTTCTCTCTCTCTCTCTCTCTCTCTCTCTTTTTTTTCCTACTGCTACCCCTCGCCGTCCGTTGCCAGCCTTCCTCGCGCCCCTCGGCCACCCTCCCAGCCTCGTTCTCGGGCTCTCTGCGTGAATGGGCGAAATGTAGGTAGGAGCCCGTTTTCGCTTTCTATACGGCACCCGGCGAAAACGAGAGTCACGTACGCTCCGGAGTACCGACGCCGGTAGCATCACGCACCGACACACGTGGTCGACCAACCTCTCACCTTTCCACCCCCGTTCTCCCCTATCCACCGACTGGCTCTCTGTCCGTTTATCTAACCGTTTCTCTATTAACCGAACCGCGCGATCCAACCTTCGTCATCGAAATTCCGGGAAACGGTGATGGAATGGAGATCGACGCTCTCTCCGGGTCCCGTCATTGTCCCCGGGCCCTTGCGAGAAAGGGTGCGTAATTTATGCGGACGCGGCCACGCGATATCTCGGCCGCTTCGCCGCGACGCTCGTTTCTCGTTTTGCCAAGCACAGCACAGTGGGCAGTCGAACGCGCGGAGCGGACGAATATGGAAGTCGGTCAGCACGTGCATACGACACGAGCACGCGAGCATCGGCGACGAGGCGGTGAAAGCGGAAGAAGGCGAAAGAGAAACGCGGCCGATTTTGAACGGTCGCGCGATTCGGATGCTGGCCGAGCAGCAGGACAGAAGGCAAACGCATGGTAAATAGCCGGAATGATTGATCGGTCGCCTCTAAACGCCGGGGTCAGCGATGATCGCGGCGTTTGTACGCCGTTATCAGGCAATTAGTAGTCGAGCCGGCTCTTAATCTACCCAATTCGCTGTGCCGGCCGAGTACGTTTTATCCTCGTGCAGTTCGATATCGGAGGTAGGCGGTGGCGGCGGCGGTGGCGCGCGTTTTTCGTAACTCGAGTTTCGCGCGACGATAAAATCGTTTTTCGTGCACGTTGTGCAGCGGCCAGCGGACGTTCCGGCAGACGCATTTTATTAATTTTAACGGGCCGTCGTTGATTCGAGAGGCCACGGGACACGGACCGAAAATCATTAATTGTCACTGCCGCCAATTCGTGTAAGCGATCGGTTCAATAAACATGTTTCAATTAATTAAAGCGAAATCAAGTTTGGTCCATCGAACTTTTCGCGACTCGAAATCGACAGGGTTACAACTATGCTCGCCGATGCTCGCCCATGGGGCATCTAGCGACACCGACCACGCATCCTTTCCACAGCCTGTGTTCTACGGCCGTTTATCCGAGCGACGAAGGCGAGTCACGTAATTTCGTGGCCGATCAGGCGAACGTCGGATGGTGACCGGGATTGGTCGCGCGATTTGTATTTTTTTTCGGGTCAAAGGGGAGCGGCGATGGGCGAGAAACCCGAAGGGTGTCGGACCTCTCCCGGTCGCTCCCTATTTTTCTCTCTCTTTCTTTCTCTCTTTTCACGGACGTTCGGCCCGGAAAGGGTGATTTGTCGACCTGACCTCGAGAACCGTGAGAGCGTCCTTGACCTATCGACGTCGACGCGCGGCGTCGTCCATCCGAAGAGTATCGTCTCTCGTTTCCCTTTCGAGCGATCGACTGGTCGCCGAGCACGCGTTTCTTCGCTCGAAAATGGACGACTCCGCGTAAAATAATCTCGGCGCTAACAGTGGCGCGAAGCGAAACGGCCGAGAAACGAGGAGAAAGCTCGCGATTGCTTGGCGAACCGCGAAAAGCAATCGCGAAAGAATCGTTCGTTCCAGAGACGATGATCGCGGTGAACGTCGTTGTCAGGGATGACGATGGGCGTACTTGCCGAACCAGCAATGGCAGCAGCAGCAGCAGTCAGTCGACCAGGCATCCAGTACGCGAACGGAGTCGAACCGAACCGAAACGAGAGGAGACGAGACGAGACGAGACGAGACGAGACGAGACGAGACGAGGCGAGCCAGGGCATGCATACATCCATGGGCCGTATAATTTCCGCGGGTCGCCGCAAAATCAATAAAAGAAACATTACATCGGCGGCTGGCAGTACTGAGCTTGGCAGCGGCCATGGGATTGGATGGGGAAAACGAGATGGGAATGGGTCGCGCAAGCGTTGCTAGAAACTCTGACAGCGGCACGGGGCTCCAGTGGCTCGACCGTTCGACCATCGAAAGAGGAAAAAGGAAAGGGAAAGAAGAACCGGAGGAGTTGGTACAGCAGCAGCAGCAGCAGCAGCAGCAGCAGCAGCCGCGGCGGCAACGGCTTGAACGGGAGGAGGAGGCGGCGGCGCAGAAGGAGGAGGAAAGGAAAGCAGCCGGAGGAAAGCAGCGAGTCTTATGAAATATGGCCTCCTTACGAAGGAGTCTGTACTCGCGTTCCTGGGCTAGGGAGCGGCTGCGAGGGGATACGGAGAACCGAGTACGCCGGGAGAAGAAGACGAATATCGGGCTCGATGAGAAACAAGACAGAGACGAAGGAAACGAACTTTAAGCGAATACCTCGGTTACGCTCTAGGACGATCCTACAGGCCGTCCCACAACTGGATTTCGGCTTATTCTCCTCGCGACCAGACGCGTTTCTCGTCTCGAGTATTTTCGCAGTATCGTCACCGGGAGAAGAAGGACACCTGTACGTCCGTTCCTCCGTCTCGTTCCCGAATGCCGAACGATCGAACGAGGAAAAGACAGGGCGAACGATTAAGTGGCGCTTTATTATTGCAGAAATATCTAGGCTAGCATTGTCCCGAGGGTAGAGACAACGGTCTGCGGCGTCCCGTTGGCAGCGGTAAAGGCAAGCCGCTATTATTCCGATCGCGAGCAACAAGGTGCACCACTTGTGGCTCGAGCGGCAAACGAAACACCTACGTCAGTATCGGTTCCCCGAGCAAAGCCGGGCGAACGGGGTGGGTCTGAGGCTGGGGTAGGTTGCTCGACGATACAACGAGCTCGAGTAGCAACGTACAATCGAACGAGTTGGTCGATAGAACGAGGAGACGAGTGTAAGAGCAGCGCGAATGCCGGGGATACCGGACAGAGGAAATGAGAAACCCGCCCTTTCGAAGGCCAGACAAAAGGAAAAAGCAAGGGGAGAGGAGTTTGTCCGTCACTCAGCGTGGATATTTATCGAACAACTCGATTTCTTGCCGGGATCGATCCTTGGAGGAGAGCGCGCGCGCGCGCGCGCGCGCTGTCATCGAAACTCGAAAGGATTTTGCAAAAGTTAAAGGGTGCGCTTCATCCGGCCCTCGAAAAGAGTACTTTTCCTACACTTGCCGGCTACACCGAGTGGCGCAAGTGTAATTGCACAGACGTTATCGTTCCCGTTCAGTGCACTCGTCGGAAACGGTTCGCTCTTACGCCGTCAAAGCGATATCGACGCGAACCTTCGATTCCATCGCGGTCTCTCTTCGGGAACGCGTTCTAGCTTCGCGTAAACCCTTCCACGATATTTATACTCGCGGTACGGAGGAGTCTAGCCCCGCCTATCGATTCTTCCCTCGTACAATTTCGCGCACGAACCGTAAGGGCATCGGGCAGGCGTGCGACAGGTCCGAGCCACCGGCTCGTTTTCGTAGGCTCGCGACCACCGCTTATCGGCCATTGTATCCGCGGTCGAATCTCGGATAACGCCTGACTCGCGTGCACAAGCTGCTTTTCCGCTGCTACACGCGCCTTCTCGGTCCTCTGTCCGTGTGCGCTCGTGTGCAAGCGTGTGTGCGGCAATTAGCGTACCACTGACCAACACTGGGTCGTCGATGCTCGGCGACGACGTTTTATCGGGCCTCTTCTCCCCCGCGGTACCAAGCGATAAATCCTTTGTCGGAAACGGAAATATTCGATGCGCGTGTCTTTCCATGCCGACGTTTTAGGATTTTGCTCGATATTCGCCGGCACTGGCCGATTTTAAATTCCCCTCGAAAGTTGCACGCGCCAACTCGCGAATAGTTACATATTTTATGCAGAAACGCCGTTGCGTGGAATCGAAATTTGCCATTTCTTTCTCTTTCTACTCCTTTTTTCCTCCGTCACCCGATAACGCGGCAATCGCAAGTTTGCGCGTACAAGCGACGATCGAGCGGATCGAGATCTGTGTGGCCGTGATCCGATCTCGTCTGGGAAGGAACGTCGCGCGAAACGATAGCGCGTTGTTTCCAAATTTTATGGGCTATATAAAATTCGTACGCCTATGACGTGTCTCCGGTGCTTTCTCTTCTTCTTCTTCTTCTTCTTCTTCTTCTACTACTCCTTTTTCTCCTTCGTCCCCGGGACGCGTTCTCAAAGCGTGACGCGACAGCTGCGCCGACAGCTTCACGAAAATCGCGTAACCGTCGCCGGTTTATCGCGTACCTACGGGACAGGAGTAGTGGATATCGAGTGTCACGAACATCGGAACACCTTGTCCGACAGCGCTCTCGATCCTATCGTGTTTTTCAACGGGAAAGCTAGCCAGTTTAGCTAGCCAGGTGGAAAACGATCGTCGTTGGATCGGATCGTTTTCGTCGCGATTCCTCCGCAGGGAATCGCGAAACGGTTAGCCACGACGAGGAAAGCGGAATAGGATGGGCCTCGGCGAGAGGACATAAAGCACCGTGGCCGAGACGAAAATTTGCGAACCACTGTAAAAACTAGTTGGCGTTCTTGCGGCCAAAGAAGTCGAAAACCTCCCGTGAACCCTACGTACCCCCCACCATCGATGCAGGCTCCTTTCTTTCGTTTCGTTGGGCCCACTCCTCGATGGCCGGGCCCAAGCGTGCACCTAAAATGCATGCTAGGCTTTCCCCTCGGGCTCGCGCCCCCGCCCACCAAAAATTCTCCCCACCAAAGCGTTGCTAGGCATCTTCTCCCGGTTGCCACGGCCCCGTGTACTCGAACCTCCTTTCCCTTTGACGAGATCGGTCCCCTACTACCTATGTAGCGATGGGCTCGACGCGATTCCAACGCGTCACGGGAGCTTTCCAGTCGCGGCCCGAGAATAACGGCGAAAATTTTTCATCCCTCGCTCGTTCCTCTACGCCGGATCTCCGTCGAATCGGCGGCCAGAAACCGCGACGTACGGATATGCGGCGTACGAGACGAGCAGATCGGAGACGAAATAGCTAACCGTAACGCGTTCGTCAGGTCGGTCCGATGAACGCGGATAAATAGCCGAAAACCGTGATCCGTGATCGAGGGAACCGTGATCGATCCGAGCGGTTTCGCGATAGCCGAAGGCTGTTAACCCAAACCCGAGTGTCTCGGGATTTCCACGTGTCTCCGGCATTTTAAAATTCATCCGACATTCGAAGCGACACGAGTCTTCTCACGAGCAAGTCGCTCGAAAACTCGCGCGCGCGCGCGCGCGCAAGAGAAAGAGAGAGAAAAAGGGAGAGAGGTGCAGAGAATCGAACGGCCATCGCTACCCCTACCCCGAAGCAACCCCTGTCCCCCCTTGCTGCAAAGCGTACCATCGGTCTCTCACCAAGCCAAATAGTCCCAAAATGCATCGGTGCCCCGGCGTTCCTCGTCCCTCTAACCGCCCGCGCCGATGCGAGCGACCGAGACGGAGGGGCCCAAGTGCAACGGCTTCGAACTTCTACATCGCTACGGTACTCGTAGCCAACCGCACTACCACTGCTACGATCGGCATCGCGATCACCTTCTTCTACCGCTTTAACTTTTGCGCCGCTGCTTCGCCCTCTCTCCCCGCCCCTTTCCCGCCGTAATGCAGTTCGCCAGTCTTCACCGAGCACTCCCCTCTAGTTGCTAGGTCCACTTGCCCGCTTTCTTCGCGAATAGGCATGTAGGTATATAACTTATACCCACTTGCACGATCGCTGGTATCGGAGGACCGGCGTGGGCAAACCCCACCTTAGGTGCAACGGCCTAAATGCGAGTTGTTCCCGAGGCTACGTTTCTCTGGCCCGGACCCTGCTCGCTGTTCTTGCTACCGCAGTATCGGCCTTCCTCTTCTCCTCATCTTCCCACCATTTTTCCGTTCGCCGCGATTTTCCATCGACTTTTCCCTCGATCTCGATCGAGGGAATGAGGATCCGGCAAGGGGTTGCGGAGGAAATCGCGTTTACGTTCGAGTTTCGCCGGTTGTTCGTTTTAAAAGCGACATTGGGCATAGCGAGTTTCGATCACCGACGAATTTTCGACCGACGGACCCATCGAAAACGTCTCGAAGGTTTCGAAGGATGGCTACGTTCTTCCCGTTCGAATCGACGAATCTAATCGAACAGACGCTCCGAACGGCGGCGCAAGAAATCGACACGAGGAGCCACGCCTTGGCCACTCGTTGCGTGAAAATTTCCAGACGGCCGGCTATGTGGGCCATTTAAACGGGTCATGGTTCTGTTTAGAAGCATGTCAAGTACGAGGCTTTCGAAACGAGATAACGTTTTGTTTAGACGCTTTGTTCGTACTTTCCTCGGCCAGACAGAGGGAGAAAGATAGCGGGGAAGAGAGAGTCAGAGGGACGATGAGAAGAAACGGGTGGTTCGTTGGCGTTCTTAACGACGATCGATGGATCGGTGGTCGATCGGTTTCGCGGCGAATCGACAACGACGACGTCGACGAGGGAGAGACGGAGGATTGGCGTTGGCTCGCGAGACGTGGCGTTTGAAAAATACGAAGAGATCAGGAGGGAAAACCGGCAAGCCGCCGCGCCGGTCGTGGAAGAAAGGAGACCGAGGGTCCGCAAGAAATCGACGGGAGAAAAAATTGCGAGCCAGATGCGGCCCTGTCTCTTTGCTAGAGTCCCCTCTCCGAATCGAGGCTGCACCTAAATGCGCTATCCCTCCGTGGCTCGTCGTTGCGCCTCGGTGCCCCACCAAACGCATTCCTCCTATTTGGGCCCCCCACCATACCGGGCCGAAAAGTGCAACGGCCTAAATTCACGTAGGGGAAGGTAACAAGGGCCTTGGGCTTCTCCCACCCATGGCCCGGTGCAACAACCTAATTTCTAGAGGCTCCTCTCGCCCCTCGGCCGGCCGTTTTGCTTCGCCTCCTCCTCCTCCGCCTCTCCCCCTCCTCCTCCACCACCGCCTCCGTTTTCATCCTCCCTCTCGGCCCGCACCCCGCATTACAGCCGTGCTTCTTCCTTACCCTCTGGCCCCGCGCACTCGCTACTCGTCCGCGAGGAGTTCACAGACGTTCCTCGTGCAGCCGCTCGAGGAATCATCGCGCTTCTTCTATTTAATGCAATCGCTAGTCGCTTTTCGGCAGCGTTACCCGTCCCTCTGCCCTCGCCGTTGCCTCCTTCGCCTGCTTCCTCGCCGCTTCTTCGCCGCTTCTACGCCGCTTCGTCGCCGCTTCTTCGCCGCTGCAGGCCGCGCCGTGCCGCGCCGCGCCGCGCTGCGTTCCGCTTCCATCCGTTCTCTCTCTGTCCGGCTCTCCTTCTTTTTCTTCCATTCCGTGCAATCGTCTCGGCTTACTAGCAGCGAGTCGTGCATGCAATACGATGCCCTCGTGTACTACGGCTAGCACGAAGCCCTTGCTTCGCCTCCGTCCTCTTCGCCTTCCTCGGCTTCGAACGCTGCCATGCCGCGTCGCCCGTCCTCCGTTCCTCCTGAGAACCGAGAGAGCTTTTCAACCGACTTCGCATTCTTCTCGCAGATCAACGCCACACGGGCCGCCATTCGCCGAGACCACGGAATTTAAATGACCCGACGAATTCGCGAACCAGCAGCCCACCGGATAGCTTAGCCGCACGCGTCCGCCAGCAGACCACGCGAGAAGCCACGTCATCGTCCGACGTCTTCTTCTCTTCGCTAGTCCCATCGCCTTTCCCACCCCGTCCTTTCATTCGGCTAGCTAGAAATCTCACCTCTTCGTCTCCCTCGATACGTCTGTACGCCTACCGAGTATCGCGCGTAATCCGACGCATCCGAGCAGGACAATCTCGTTCGTATCGATAAATATTTAGCGTTCTAGGCGACAACCGGGCTACGTCGACGTACGTTGGTATACGCGACGGCGACCAGCCGAGGGGATATTTATTCCATCGGATTCGAGGCGGCGGATGACAGCGGAAGGCAGCGGAGAGCTGGTTCTATGGTGCCTGGAGAGGAGAAGGCGTAACGTCGTTACACAAGACGTCGCTGCCGCGAGATGCCTCGACGTGCCTCGATCCCCCTCTTCCCGTGCTCGCTGTGCAACTTTCGTTCGATAAAACGCCCCCTCGGGGAACATAGAATCTTCCGCGGCCTGGCCGCTACACGCTTTCGAATTTCACGCGAAAATCGGCCGATTTTAGCGGGCCTCGGCCTCGTGTAGGAACATTCGAAAGCGGCCCGAACTCGCGCCGCCACCCGCCGACAGGAAAATTCCTACTTGTCCTCCTCGCGCTAACGATTCCTCGCGGTACAGAGATGGTGTCTTTACGCCGAGACGGACTTCGTTCTTGGCCCGTTGCTCGGGAAGATCAACGCCCCGACAAAAGTTCTTCGAGCCGGGGACCACCTGCCCGCGAAAGACCCGCCCTGCGTGCATCGACTCTGGTGCATTGCCCTCGTCCTTCGGTGTTCGCTTCACTTCGCTTGACTTAGCCACTTAGAAACCACGCTGCTGCCACGCTGTCGCGATCTACCGAGAGGGACAACAACGCGAAGACAATCGAAATCGAGCCGACGCTCGTCGCCCTTTCTCCACGGAGAAGGCGCCGCATCCTGCCAACTCTGCCATCCACTCGCTCTGCACCACCGATCCACTTTCTCTGCGTACCCTTAATCGCTGCACCCCCCACCTCACCCTGTTACCACGCTCTCCGTGTCACGACGGAATCCGCGGAGGTTGGCTCACGTCGGAGAAGAAAATCGGGTAAACCGGGATGGAACGGCGGTGCCGGGCCGATAACCGGTAGCCTGTAGGTAGCACGGTCGTGCGAGTCGAGTGTTTCGAGGGTTCCGGTGCAACGGCCTTAATCTCTCTCTAGGGCCGAACTCCCTACAGCGTGCGTGACTCTGCTGCGTGCGCGTGCACGCTGGCCGCAGAGGCGTATGCGTGCGAGCCACGGAGCGAAGAGTTTGCGTGCTCGCGAGGTATACACGCGCGTCGCGTGTGCAGCAGGCTCGCTCTCGCGGAATGGCCAAACTTTATTTCCAGAATGTTTGATTTGAGAAAGAAATAGCCGTGACCCGAGCCCGGCCGGGAAAGCCTTTCGCGCGCGGCCTGTAAACCACGCCGAATTTAACGGGTTCTCGATCCTCGATGGCGGAAAAAAGAAAAGCAACGGGAAGAAAAGAAATAGTAGCGGACCGGCTGATGCTACTTGCACTCGCGCTAGCGTATTAATAGAGTGGCTCGCTGCAGCAGAAAACTTTGCGTTACGCCCGCTCCGATTCGAAGTTTACACCGAGGCCCCCGTTAAAAATAGGACACTCGCGTTACGAGAAAACGCAGGTTCGCATGAGTCCTCCGAGGGCCGCCTGGTTCGGTCAGCTCGCGCGCCGATTCCACCATCTTCTCGCGCCGTGGACCAGAAGACGACTCTTTCTTCGAACGGCGAGAGAGAGAGAGAGAGAGAGAGAGGATCGGATAGCGATCGGAATGGATATCGACGTACGTAGGTACGAGTACGTGTTCGGTACCGAGCGAGTACGTGTACCTCGCGAGAGACTATCCAGCGAAGGAGACGAGAAAGGAAGAGATAAGGAAAGAGAAGGAGCCCCCGAAACCGTGGATCGGGCCCCGAGCCGTGAATTTTGGCTCGGTCCGGTCACGGCTCGTGAACTGGCTAAAAATTTTTTCCATTCTTCCTGCGGACGATTGTTTCGTTGCATCCTGCCGGCTCGCGTTCTCCCACAAGCTTTGGGAATGGAACGGTCGCTCGCGTGGTTGCGGCCGATCCGTATCTACGAATACGTTTACCACCGTCGCCTACTTCGGAGGCGGCACGGCGAAGAAGGAAAGAAAGCAGGAGTGCGGAAGAAGAAGGATCTTCGGCGAAGATTCCGGCAAAAGAGGGAATAATATCGACGGTCGGGTTAAACGGGCCGGTCGGGGAAAAATACGTTGGACAGCGCGCGATGGAGGATGGGAAGGGGCAGTTTTTCTCTCCTTTTTTTCCCTCTTTTTTCCTTCTTTTTTTTTTTTTTTTAATTTTTCAAAAAGCCAATCGCTTAAATCGGGAGGTGATTATAGGATCAGCGAAGCGCGGCGAGGCGGGAGGGTTGGAGGTGGTCGGATCTGTATCTCGTTTCGGCGGGTGGCGCGTTATCGACGAGCCGGGCGCATTATATTTTTGCAATTTTATCAAAAAAGAGGAGTGTGCGAGCGTCGAAATAAATGTGCGAGCCATCCGCCGTCGAGCGTGATCAGCATTATCGAATTAACGCGGATGGTCTACGGAACGAAATTTTCGATGGTACCGCGGCGCGTTTGCATTAGCGCGTCCGCTCCAGGGAATATTGCGTTCCGATTGGACGTGCACGCGGAAATCGTGAATGATAAATATTAATTATTTTTGTTTGCCTCCCGCCGCGCGTACCAGCATTAATAACACTTCGATCTGCCCCCGCCCCATCCGCCCACTCGAACAAAACTATAACGTTGCCAGCAAACGAATCGGTTAGCACGGTACCTGTCCATTCGACCTCGCAAAAACGTTAAAATAACAGAGATCTCGCGCGCAACCACCCCCGTCCCGAGCTGCCGCGGCTCGCCTCGTCTCTTGCCCCATAACCCCGCCTTCTCTCACCCCCTCTAGGCTACATCCGCCACCCCCGGGGACTACGTAACCGTGCTACAATGATCGTCGCGCGAATACGTAATTTTCGCAAACAAAGTAGCCGCGCAAATAATAAAACGCCCCTGTTTACCTTGACCGATGCGTTTCTCCGCGCACTCTGCGCGTATCGCGCTGAGAATTTAATTGCAACGCCGCCCTGCCTGAAATATCATCGGCTTCCGCGTGAAACCCGCCTCTTCGATCAGGCATCTGCTACAACTGCCTCGCGTAGAGATCGGTCCAAGATCCGCGAGGGTTGATCGCGCGGGGTCGATCGTGGTCCGATGATAACCGGTCCCCTTCGCGCCCTCGAGTCGAGCGAATTAATTTCCACGACGGACATTGGGCGCGGATAGGTCGAAGATGGCGCGCGTCCTCGCGCTCGTCGGGTCGAGCGACGCGCGACACATGGGAAATTCCGCGTTACCTTCCGACCTGGGACGCTCACTCGCGGATGCATAGAGCTTTCCTTTGCTCTATGTCTATTGAAAAATTCCATGCATCCGTGACTTGCCGCGACACGGGCCCGGTTGCTAGGTCGTAATAGCCTTTCGGATTTGCCGCGCGGGAGCACCGCCTTATATTTTATTCGCCGAGCAAAAGTTGAATTATCTCTGGACCGCGTGTACGCTCGCACCAGCCGGCGTTTGATGGCGCACCGTTTTTGCCACGGACCGTCGCGGCGGTCGGGATGTCTTTGAGAATATTTAGCGCGAACCTACGTTCGACGCGAATTGAAAAATCACGAGCAAAATTCGGCACTGGGTGCCGTGGTCGTGGTCGTGGTCGTGGTCGTGGTCGTGGTCGTCGGTTGTAGGAATGTTCAGCGGAGCGAAGAATAGTCGGCGAGTCCCGACAACGGCTTCGCGTTTCGGGTATGGCCGAAAACTGCAAAAAGGAAGTTCACATGGGTAAGCTCGCGCGTTGCTAGACCGAGTACACACCTAATTATAACTATCTTACATCTACCGCATCGTATTATTAAGCCGAAATATATCCGTCAGTTTGTTTGCGCGGCGCGTAGGCCGCGCGATACGCGTTACGGCCACGTTTAACAAACGTTTCTGACGAAATTTGCAAGGATGCGCATAATAATCGTCCATTATGCAGTCACTTACGTCCGGGAAGAGGGGTTCCCACGCAGTGTCCAATCGCATAATCGCGGTCTGCCGCGGCCGATCGATAGAAATCGACTTCGGAATAGAGTCATCCCGCGGAAAATGTTTTTCGTCCGATTTCACCGCTGATCGCTGCTGGAGAAATAAAACAAAAAAGCGGAAAAAAGCTAAAAAGCGAGAGGAGGGAAAAAAAAAAAAAAAAAAAAAAGAGAAGATGATTCCGCGTGGCGTGAAAATAAAAACACGACCGCGAAAAACTCGATTGGATTAAAAAGCGTCTGGCGTGAAACAAATTTAAAACGTTTAACCGTGAACATCGATTTTTATACGCGATATAGAAGGCAGATTTTCATCGTCCGTGAATTTAACAAGCTGTGTACACGATTTGGCGGGCTAACTTATGCCATGGCGCGATGCTCGTTTTTCCATCGTGTTTTTTTCCCCTATTTTTCATTCTTCCTATTCCTCCACCCCTTGCTCCTTCTCTTTTCACTCCCTCTCTCTCTCTCTCTCTCTCTCTCTCTCTCTCTCTCTCTCTCTGTTTCTCTTCCTTTCCCACGCTGTCGGGAAAAAGAGCGCAGATAGAACGGAGAAAAATGATTCACGAATTCGGCGAGGAAACGGGTTCGTCTGGTAACCCGTATCCCCGTTAAAGTCTCGCTCGATAATGCAAATGGTCGATGGCGAAGAAAGCGTACGGATGAAATATCAATTTTCGTAAATATTCCGCGGCTGAAGCGACGCGACATTCCGCGTAACCTTATTTATAGGAAACTGGTCGGCGTTTTCGCGACAGGCGGTAAATTCGTCGGCGTGCCGCGGGAATCGATGGGGGAAAAAAAGCAAGCGAAGGTCCGAGATGCGCAGCTTTTCGGTGAAAGTCGAGATATCAATGAATCTCCCGATAAATTCACGAACCTGTTCCGTTCGTTCGCGTAAGGCTTGTCCGGGAACGGCATTATACCGCCGTGCCCCGCCGCGCTGTCCCGTGGAAACCCGGGAGTTAGGCATCGTCGCGAATTTACGACGATCACCGGTGGTTATGTACGCGTGTAATTTATGCAACGGTGTCGCGAAATCTGCAAACGAGTCTAAAAATCGCGCGCGCCTCTATGGGCCCCGTTTCAGCGATTTCATAACCAGCGTCTTGCGTCATCCGACTGCCAGCCGAACGTTCATGCTTATCCGATGAATGTTTGCTCGATTGTGTTGCTCCACGACCCGCTTTGTAGCGCATGAGGTCGTGTTTAATGTCGCGAGCCGGCTGCAGCCGACCAATCACGCGCGATATGCACGATACGTACTTGCAGAAACTTGCGCCGCTGCCTCAAGGTGCACGCGGCTACGAGACTTTTTGCACCTTCGCGAATAAACTCCGAGCCACGGGCATATCACCTGGCCGACGAACCAGCCGAAAATCGGGCCTCGATCGAACACCCGTAGAGCAGCCTTGCCACTCCTCCATGATCCATCTCGCGGTGATCCTTCCATCGCGTGGACAGCCTTCTCGCCGTTGCCACTCTCTCTCCCGAAATCACGGCGACAGGGCAGAACCGGCGAGGATAGGCTAAATCGAAAATGCCCTATCCCAATTGCAATTATCGCTATTATTACGGCCGCTTACGTCGATCGGACATCCGGCGCTCGTTACGCTCGCACCGTTTCGTTTATTAGCACGAACGCGTGCGTTTAAGCGACGGGGCTCGTCCATCGGGTGCACAAAAATTCGCTCGAATCACGATGCGAAGGGGAAGGCGCTTCCGGTTCTTCATTATGCGTTAGAATGCACACGCGTGTAATTGGCAACCGCATCGCGAATTAGGGGCCCGGTATCCACGTTTCTTCCTCCTCTCTCCTTTTTCCTCTACCAGCCGAAATTGCGAGAACGCCGACTGGACTTCCCGTCTTTTTCGCGACGCCGATCCGATCCGTCCATGTATCCCTCGTTTCGCAGCGTCCGACCGATCCAAATTCCGAGCTAAACGAAGAAGAAGAAGAAGAAGAAGAAGAAGAAGAAGAAGAAGAAGATGGAGCTAAAGAAGAAGGCAGGAAGCATCGCGAGAGATTTTTCTCCATGGTTCCTCGAATTACGCGCGGAAGTCGCGGTACCCGGCCGCGAGGAGGCCGCGTTCGCGTGGATCAGAATGGCTGCACGTGTGTCCACCGATTTGAGGAATATCCGTAGATTCGAGGCGTGTCGAGGTCCGAGTAGAAACGGTACTCGAGAACGGCCGCGTACGTCGAGACGGCGACAGTCGTAATCTACTGGAAATCCAATGCCGGTTCTCCGGGTTACACACGCGTCCCCCGCGCGGATAGTCGAGTCGCTCGAGCGATATTCAAGCCGCGAGCGAGGCTAGAAACGTAGAAAAATAGGCATTTCGCGGGTCGATCGGCGCAACGCCGTGTTGCACGGTCGTTAAACGAGATGTTAAACGAGATGTTAAACCCGAGGGCGGGGGAGGCGACGGGGAAAGGAAGAAAAGGGGGACAAGGATTTATTTTTAATATCGATACAGCGCGATACGTTGGGTGAGAAGGGCTCGTCCCAAATACGTAGCCGAAGTTCAACGACCGGCGTCTTCGCTGAATGGCCAAGGGTCAGGAAGCAAGAAGTTGGTGGATGAAGCAGCGAGAGAGCTCGATGGACGGTAACGAGTGCGCGGCGCAAGGAAACGAGCGGATTGAGGCGAAGTGACAGTGACAGTGACAGTGATGCATCGTTCGGCCGAACTCGATTGCCAAATCTGATGAGCTGGTAATAAACCTTTTAAAACGGCGACGAGAGGTCCAGTTCCAGTTCCTCGAACGCCTATTTCTTCATTGAACGTTTCCCATTCTCTCGGCCGGTGACGACGTTGCAACCGCTACGGTCACGGTGGATCGCGTGTGGTTGATGCACGATCACACGCGAATAGCTCGCATCGCGTTGGGTCGTATGGTATTCCTTTGTAACGTCCTACCCAAGGAGCTATCGAAATCGCGAATGGTCAGCGTAATTGAAGACGTAGAAAAGGCGCGCAAGCGATTGCCTAACAGTTCTCTATGTGCATATTTAGACGTGTCGCTGCATTCTAGTTCAGCGGTTCCCAAACGTCGCCACTCGTCGTCGTCGTCCTCGTTGTCCCCCCGGTCGATGGCGCGAAACGGATCGAGAAAACGGCACCGGTCGTCTCGTAGACGAACCGTGTGTGTGTGTGTGTGTGCGCGCGCCTCGATTCACGGATCAACGTGAACGGTCGCGTGCGATCGATCGCTGTAACGCTAGACGCATCGTCGGGAAATACGAGTAACCGTGCATTCGAGACTAGGAATCGGCCACGGTTAACCTCGCGATGGCAGAGAGTTCCGATCGTACTCGGATCCGCGGTCTTTTGGGAACCGTCGTGTTCTCGGAACACGCGTTGTCCTATTCTCGTTTGCTCGGCAAACGCATGCATACCGGGAATACGTTAGCAATTTTCGCGCGTGCAAGGTGTCGTCATCGCACGGTGTTGCGAAAATCCTATCGAAGCCGGCACGCGGCCATCGGTCCGAAGAATTTCGAAAATATTTCGTTGGCGCGACGATTGGCGGACGTCGCGCGAAAAACACGAAAAAAACGTTCCATTTCTCACCGCTTCCGATTCGTTCGTCGATTTTCGCAATCCGGAAAAAATGCGTAACGCTCGAATCGCTGTTATTACCGCGCCGTTACACGTCGATCATCCACGGAATCGGGCGTGAACGTACGTGCGATAAAATAAACGGAAAAAGAGGAAAAAAGAAATTGCACACGGAGAAATAGAAATATACAGAGAGAGAACGAGGAGGAGAAGGAGAAGGAGGAGGAGGAGAGAGAAATTGGGCGGAAAAAGTCTGGGAAGAAATCGGAGCGGAATTCGAAGGATCCATACGGCGAGCCGGTTCTAAACCGGGGAACACGTCCGATCGGGACGAGAGGAATTTTTGCCGCTCGGTCCACGGGGGCCAGCGAGATTTTTAACGCGAAAGATTATCTAACACCGGCAGAGTGGCTGGAATATAGCGTAGATTCGCTGGTAAGAGGCGATCCGGGCAGAGTTGGTCGGAGAAAGGAGCGAGGGGCAAAGCGAGGGTAAGAGGACGAGGAAACGCAAGGAGGGGGGAAACGCAGGTCCCTGGGGCCAGGGTGGCTAGCTTTTGAAGCTGGCCAGAAAAATGGTGGTAGAACGAGGAGTAGAGAGAGGGGATCCGAGGCGAACGGACCCTTCGGAGCAAGATAGAGCAAGAACAAGGGCCAGGGGGACGGGTGTCGAGGCGGCACAGGAGGTGAACGTCCAAGGGGGCAACCTGTTCGGGGTTCATGGCCCTCTGTCGACTAGCAAACTCGCAGGAAGCCATCCTGCCCAATCTGCTAGCAAGGCCCGTGCGAAGGACCGAGCGTTGCCCGAAGGCGCCGCGATCCTAAGTCGATGCGCTCGTCAAGCTAGATCCTCGCTGGTTCAAGGACGTCTCCAGGATGCAACGCTCTAGGATGCAACCGTCCCTTCTCTGTTCCACAGAGACAGCAGGCGACGACGCGCGATTCTAGGAGAAATACGAGCTAGACCCGTTCCTCGCTCTTTCCTCGCTTTCGTTCCTTTCCATCTCCTCTTCTCTCCCGCTCCCTCTCTCCCCCTCGCTCTTTCTCTATCACCGCGTTTCCCCGAAAGAAGACGGAACGAGAGAGGAGCAGGATGAGAAGGAGGAGGGGGAGGAGGAGGAGGAATCATCGACGAAGAGAAAAGCGAAAAGACGAGAAAGTAAGGAAGATCGTCGGTCGGTGCGAGTGTAAGAGGAACCAGTTTTCGCGAGCTACACTCGCGCGCCCCGGTTCCGGAGCTACGCGAGCCGAATTCCGCCTCGTCCCGTGGCACTCCGCGATATCCTATTCCGTCCTACTATTCCGACCGGAGATTTATTCGCGAAGGACCGGCGCGATTCCGGGGGCCAGGCCGCGTTATAATTTATAATTCATTCACGTCGGGACAACGGTAGCTTATGCGCGAAACTCCGGGAGAAGAAGTTCGTTTCGCTCCGGCCGATCGGGTGAGTCAGGTCAAGGATCCCTCTGCCGAGGGATCGTTCGCTGGAAGATCCACGATTCGCGAGGAGATCTCGTCGCGAGACGTTTCGTCGTCGAATTTTTCGCCCGTCCACCGACGCGAGCGGGGCCAAAGGGGGCGGACTATTTCGGAAAAATTGCACGGACGTTCCGATCCATCGGGTTTTCGGCGAAATGACTCATCGATGAAAGAGCGACGTGGTTCGTGGAAGTAATAAAAAAAAATTGCTCGGTTCTAACCGCAAAGAGACGGCATTAGGCAACCGAGAAGTCGGCGAGCGTGAAATTATAATCTTATCTTGCACGCGCGTTAGTCACAGCGCAAATACGCTGGTACACGGAAAAGCGATAGGTTTAATTCTGCATCGTCGCGATAATAGGCGACTTCTAGAAAGACAGATTAACCAGAGCGAAGGAGCGATAGGGAGAGGAGACGGGGCAGAAAGATGGCGCGAGAACGTCGCGATGGTTCGCGTCGATCGGAATCTCGGGTGGAAATCGTAGAAATGGAATTGCGAAATTCTCGCTGGAACTCGTAACTTTTCCTTATTTTTTCTTTTCTTTTCTTCCTTTCTTTTCCTTTTTTTTTTTTCTCTCCTTTTGGTCTTTTTCTTTTCCCTTTTCTCCTTTAGCCAGTGAATTTCGGTCACAGGTAATACGAAACTCGGCAGCAGCCGCTCGAGAACTCGTTGGCCAGGGATCCGGCTCGATTTACCTTTCGAGACCGCAAGAAAGTCGATGGCTGCGAAGATTCGCGAGGTGGTCGAAAGTCGATAAGCCGGAACGTGGAAGAGAGTCGCAGATTAGAAGTCGTCGCGCGCGAGTTTCGGAGCTTTTGATCCAGCGAACGCGAACCGGCAGGTATACCCCGGCTGCACGTACCCCTGGTTCAGCCGCGTTTTCTCCTCCGCTTTGGTCCTTCCGCTCGTAGACGATTCTCGCGCGACACGATGCCACCGACTACACGGAGACGACGACGATGCACGCGCGATTTCTGCGGACGTGTACGTGCACGCGCGGCCGAAAACGCTATTTCAGAAATGGTATTTTTAGAAATGGCATACATATCTACCCGATGCAGAGGTAACTTTTTATCGACGACGAGCCGTTTCTTTTCCAGGTCGCAGCCACATGCGCAAACACACCGACGAGCACCGCATTCCTTCATCTTTTTTCTCTTTCTTTTTTCCTCCTTTTTCCTACTCCTTTCCTCTTTCC
>NW_016908357.1:647737-661444 GCF_001483705.2 Eufriesea mexicana | reverse complement strand
ACGCAGGAGAAACGCAGAAGAGGCGCGTTAACCGAAAGCCGAAACGAAGGGATACCGGTGGTTGCGGATGGTCGGCGAGGCGAGAGAGACGTCGCGCGACCCGGTCACGGTTTCGCGATCGGCCGATGCGTTATCGACGAGCGCCACGACGTCCGATTACGACGATTGGACGAAAAAGGACGCTTTTCGCGGACGCGCGTTGCTCGCGGCCTCGAGTGGAGGAGAACGCGTGTTATCCGGCGAGCGAGTACGCGTTCGGAACGGTGCACGAGCGGATCGAAGAAGAAGAAGAAGAAGAAGAAGAAGAAGAAGAAGACGGTCAATTAAGGGCGGACGAACGGGAGTTCGCTAATGACCCGCAAGATATTAATTGGCCCTGGGACTCGGGTGGACGCGGCGTCGAAGGCGGATCGACCCATAAACGAAATTCGAGATAGTCGTGGTCTCGCGTGGAGCACCTGCCGGCGATCCTGTCCACGCTCGAGGGGACAAAGAGACCACGACATTAGGGAACGTCTTCATTCGAATTTACATGGACCGCGTGAGACTCGGGCGCGAGGAGCCGGCGACCCGGAAAGGGAACCGCAAAATTTTTCGTCCCGTCGTCGCGCGCTCGCGTTTTAAAAGTAGCTATCGCTGCTTGACCTCGTGTCGTGTCCGTAAACGAGCTCTCGCGATCGAGGTCGACGTTGATCGGGTTTAGCACGACTTTCTGGCAAACGTTGCGACGAAAGCTGGACCGCGCGATCGCGCCGCGCATCCTCGCGCAGATAACCACTGGCCCGCCTAAATTCGAGCCGAGTCGCGAGTACGAGTCTCTTCCCTTTAACGTCCGACCGAATCACGCTTATCTCGTTCGAGTTTTCGCGATCGATCCGCCGACCGCCCGACCGATCGACCGATCGATCGCGATCAAGGACGCGAATCTGCATTCGCGCGTTATCTGCTCGACTTAGAAACGCGTTCCCGGGGTCAGGCAAAGGCAAACACTTTGCAGCTTATTGATACAGATGCAAGGAAATTACAAGGTTAACCGGGGACGAGCGAACGGTTACAAAAGACGGGCGGAACGCGATCGAAGGATGCGTGCATCTGTGAAAACGATCGCGTCTGGTCGTCGGCGACGAATACGCGCCACGTTCGGAAGCATGGACGATAAGGAGGATCTCTCTGTTCGGGATATCCTCTGGCGAATCCGACCGAGGGAAACGCGAACGTTCTCCAGCGGAAGCAAAGGGCAGGAAGGAGCTCGTTCCTCGAGGAAGCTCTCCGGTCGCGAGGATAGGTGCCTGTAAGGAGACATCGACCGGAGAGAGAGAGAGAATGGGGGTAAGAGGGAGAGACGGGTGCGTGTGACGGCAAAGTCACGGGCCGCGTCGGTGGACGGAAAAATCGGCACGACTATTCGATGCGCAGCTAACCGTACGTAAATTCGGCTATGCACGGCTAAATGCCGCGATAGAGTACGAGGTAGGAAAGGAGGGGAAGGAAAGGCGGAAGGGTGCGAGCGAGAGGAAGATAGAGACGGGAGATAGAGGGAGAGGGAGCGAGAGAGGGAGCGAGAGAGAAGGGCGCGAGCGGGAAGGATGAAGAGAGAGGGTATTTTGGGCGAAAGAGAGAAGGAAGCAGCAAGAAGGGTGTGCAGAGAATAGTAGTAGGGAATGGAGGGGAAAGGGGAGGATGAGGAAGAAACGGAACAGAGAGAGGGTTAGGAAGGGTGCAGGCAGTGGCGAGTGTATAGAACGGGGAAAAGCGCGCGAAAAGCAGCGGCGAGAAAAAGACGGAGAAACGGACATGGATAGAGAGACGTGGGCCAGGGGTCGAGGTTCGGGGTGTGGGGTGACGAAGAGAGAAACGCAGCGACGAAGAGGCAGAGCGGGAGGGCAGGCGAACGGTCGAGACTCGAGAGACGGGCGAGGGGAACGAACGAACGAACCGAAGAGTTGCATGAAAGAGGAGTTGCGAGGAGGGCAAGAGGGAGAGAGCGAGAGAGAGAAAGAGAGAGAGAGGGACAAAAGCGAGGGTTGGGGGACCACTAGCGAGGAAGTGGTGGGGCCAAAGAATTGGCGAGGACCAGGCTGCTCGGAGCAGCAGGAGCAAGAGGAGGAGGAGGTGGAGGAGGAGGAGGTGGAGGAGGAAGAGGAGGAGAAGGTGGTGGCGGCAGCGGTAGAGGAGGAGGACGAGGTGGAGGAGGAGGTGGAGGAGGAGGAGGAAGAGGTGGCTGTGGAGGAGGAGGGTAGTCGAGTGTAGTCGGAGGGGTGGCGCGGGACAGGAGCGCGAGCATAGGTGGGGGTTGCCGCCCCTCTCACGCGTTAACCCCGCCAACGTGGAGAGAATCGAGAGAAAGAAAGGGACGGAGCGAGAGAAAGAGAGAGACCGGGGGCCACTGCCCCTCTCCGCCTTCCGCGAGGTTCCTATGAATTTTGCGACACTCAATAAAAAGTGGTTCCACGAGGTTAACATTTCGGTAACTATACCCTCGCCTACCCAGGGCGCGCACGCACGCAGCACCGACGAGAGCGGATCGGAACGGACGTGTAGAGAGACGACGACACCGCGCAACGACTGTGACCACGACGACGAAGACGACGACACCACGCGACGAGGACGACGAGGACGATCAAGACGACACGGAGGAGGAAGAGGAGGAGGAAGAAGAGAACGACGACGACGACGACGGCGAGGACGACGACGACGACCGACGACGACGACGTGGTCGAACCACGCGTTCACGCACGCGTTTACTCGCGCGCTTAGTCACGCACGCACGCACGCACGCACGCAGGAGCGAAGGAAGGAAGAAAGGAAGCAGAAACGAAGGAAGGCAGGCAAGAAAGCGAGAAAGCGAGAAGGCGAGAAAGCAGAAGCAAGGAAGCAAGGAAGCGAGGAAGGAAGCGAAGGAGCGAGCGAGCGAGCAAGCACGCTTACACGCGCTTACACGAGATCTCTCGCGGCGTGTGTCGTGGTGGACACACGCGGAGAGAGGACGCGCGTAAACGCGCACACGAACGCGCGAAAGACGCGCGTGGAGGAGAGAGGAACCGTGCACACCTACGAAAATTCAGACGCGTGGACGAGGGAATACGAGCGCGCGAGCTAAGCCGGTACGCGCGCGTGCAGAGAGAGAAACACGGTCGTGTGTAACAGCGAGGAGAGTGAGAGAGGGACAGGAAGAACGAGGAGGAAGGAGAGAGAGAGAAAAAGTCCGAGGGACACACACAGGAGCGCGCGGGCGCACGCATACATGCACGCGCATGCACGCATACCACGAGACCGCCGAAAAAACTGCACGGGAGAGGCGCAGCAACGGGCAAACCGAACCGCGCGCGAATCAAGTGCTTTGGCCAGTCGCGTTCCCAATCACTCTACGACTAGGTAGTCCCCCGGTGTGTCCCAAAGAAGCGGCAGGGAGCTGGTCCTTCGCTCGATGGTGTCGTCCCGCAAGATAATACCGGATACTTTACCGCGGGATCCTTCTTTACTGGTCAACGCGAGAGATCCTACTACTACTACTACTACTACTACTGCTACTACTACTGCTACTACTACTGCTACTACTACTGCTACTACTACTACTACTACTACTACTACTACTACCACGTTCGTCGATACGTCGTTCTAGATCTTTTTCCTCGAATCTCTCGTCGATCCTCGTCCGCGCGAGAGATCATTCATACGTTTTGCGCGTTTCGTGGCCGCGCAACGAACAACGTCGTCGTCGTCTGAAGATCTACACACGGGAGTGCGTACACGTCGATTGTTTTCTTTTTTTTTTTTTCCTTCTTTTCTTTCCTTTTCTTTCTCGTTCGCGCGTTTCTCTTCGACCGACGACCACGCAACACGGAAGGAGGGAAGAGAATAATCGAAGAAAGGGAACCAACGCACAGTGAATATAGTCGGGCGTCGTTGAAGCGTCGATAGGAATCGTTGCCGATACCTATTATTTGCCGTGATTCGCAGTCGCAGACGTCACGGACGTCGCCAACATCGGAACGAGGGAGTAGAAGGTGAAGGGAAGATCCACGGCAACGGATCATCCTGTTCTTCGTGATACGTTAACCACCGGTGTTACGCCTCGTATTTATACGCTACGCTAACCGCAACAACAACAATAACAACAACGACCACGACGACGACGACGACGACGGTTTTATACGCTACGCTAACCGCAACAACAACAATAACAACAACGACCACGACGACGACGACGACGGCGACGACGACGACGACGACGACGACGACAACGACGACGAGGATCGGCTTTTGTTGTGTCACGGACACGCGACTGTGTGTTCTTCTGCGACCCCTTCGTCCTTCGAGACGCAAGTGACATCCGCGTGTATCCGATATACCTATATACTACCCGTATTTGGATCAACGTGGCCACGTCCCGCGAGATCGTCGGGGATCCGGTGCGATCCGAAGCTACTACGATCGAAAGAAGAGGAAAAGATAGAACGGGACAAGTGCGATAAACGGATCGAGGAAGAAAATCTGTTAGCAGCTAACGGGGAGAAGACAAAGGAGGGAGGGAGAAAAGAGTGCGTCGGAATTTGCGATTTCCGTGGTCGCATCGACGTTTCTCTCTGGTCTTTCGCGCGAAGAAAGACGTACGGCGCGTGGTTGTCCGCGGGAAGAAAAACCGAGGCCCCCTGATCGTGGTGGACGTCGGTGGACGACGTCGGTGATCGGCGGTGAAGGTCGATCGAGAAAGCGACACCTCCTCTGTTGGTCGGGTGTGTTTGGTCCGAGTCGTCGCGTGGTCGCGAGAGAGACATCGCGAGTCGCGTGGATTCGCGTGGATCATCGGGGTCACGCGCGTTGTCGTCGACGACGTACGACGAGAGGAGCACAGGAGATCGGACGAACGCGCGGCAGCTGCACGACGCCGACGACGACGAACGAGGACGACGACGAGGACGAGGACGAGGACGACGAGGACGAGAAGGAAAAGGAGGAGTAGCGGCAGTTGTTCTCGGCGTTCTTTGTCGTGTCTGCTAGTAAGAAGAGCCATCGTCGGTGGTGGTGGTCGTCGTGCGTGGTTTTCACGAGGATGGACCTACGAGTGTCCTCGGGATCCTCCGGAACGAACGAGACCGCGAGCAACGATCGCGTGGCTTAGGGAATCTCGAGCGGAATTCAGACTTCCCGGTCTGCTGTGTGCGGCGGAGGATCGGTGGATCGTCTCGGGCGACGGCGAGAGAGGAGACGGGCAGAAATCGACACACACGGAGGACAGCCGGCGGAGGACGGCAAAAGAAGGCTCGCTCGTCGCGATCGTCGCATCCGACAGTCAAACGGTGGGTTTAGCACCGTCGACAAGGACACCGGGCAAAGGAGCCCCACACTTTACTTCGCGCTCAACGATCAAGGTACGTCCACAGCTGAGAACGGTGGCCTTCGGCCGCCTGTCGGCTTCTAAAGCGAGAGACGCGTCCGACAGATAGTACGCGCGAGCGAGAGAGCGTATGTACGAGACGAAGACACGCGGTCCGACTGTACGAGAGAAAGAACGAGAGGGAGAGAGAGAGAGCCTGTGCGTGCGTGTGTGTAGGCTTTTACGCGCGAGCGAGAGAGAGAGAGAGAGAGAGAGAGAGAGAAAGAGAGCGATCGAGACGTCGGTGTGGAGAAGGCGCGAGAGAAGGAGAGCGTACGCGCGTATGCTTGGCACAGAGGAAACGACGGATCGCGTGTCCGCGAGAGCGAGCGCGAGAGCGAGAGAAATGGAAAGAAACGCGCGTGTGTCGTCGCGGACTCGCGTACGCGCCCGCGCGCGCGCGCGTCCTATGCACGCGTGTACGCATACAAGGTAAACTCGCTGCTATCGCGTGTTCCTTCTTTTCGCCTGGCGAGTGCGCGCGCGCGACCGCGCGACCGTTGCACATTCGCGCGCGCGTGTACACGGATGAGAAAAGAGGGACAGAGAGAGAGAGAGAGAGAGAGAGAGAGAGAGAGCGAGAGAAAGGGAGAGGGAGAGAGAGAGAAGGACGTGGAAGAGAAACGGGGAGAAGGTATCGCAAGCACGATTTCGTCGGTGTTCACGGACACGTTTCGCGTGTCTACGCGCAGCTAGTTAACCCGTCGCGGTAGAGTACGTACGGATACGTACGGCACGTATACGTAGGATACCGCGTGTAAAGAGCAGCAGCGCGACCGTGAAAGGTAGACGCGTAGCGGCGCTAGTTAGTAGCGTGTTTGTCCGTGCACGGAGGGATTGCCGTGCGGCTAGACGATCGCTAGACGAATATAATGCCAGACGTTAGAGGTTGCCTGGGAAATGACGTAATCCGTCTGCGAGCGCTCGATCCTTTTGTCGCGCGCGCCGCTCCGGGCCGCGTGTTACGAGTACCGTGTGTACGTACGTTAAGCTCGACCCTGCTGCTCCTCGTTCACTCTCGTTTTCTCCGTGTTTTTTGCCCGGTTTTCCTAGTCGCTCCTGCGTACCCACTGCTCTCCCTCTCTCCTGCACCCTTTCTTTCTCTCATTTTTTCTCTTTCTCTCTCTTTTTCCCACACGCGCGCACACACACAGCGAGCCACGCCTCGTCTCTTTTCCGCTCTACTCGCTCGTTTTCCTTCCTCTCTTTTTCTCCGCCGTTCATTCACGAAAAATTCCGCGTCTCGTAAAACGACGCCCTCTCTCTCTCTCTCTCTCTCCTTTCCTCCCTCTCTGTTTCTCTCACGGTCTCTCTATCGCATGCGGGCAGGCGGGCGAGCGAAAAGCAATCGCCAACCCGTTGGCGAGATTCAATTAAAGCGGACTCGGTCGCGACGATCGCGACGATGATTCGCGTTTATTGCGCGCCACCGGACGCTTGTTTTTCCCTGCCCCCGACGTATTAGGAAAAACGGATGAAAATAGCTGTACCAGGAAATCGGTTGCACCTCCGCAAGGTCACCGGACGGACGGCCGATCTAGCGGCAGAGCGAGCCGACGCGAAATTCGTCGTCGCCGTCGCTCTGCCGCGCCGCGCCGCGCCAGGCCACGCCGAGCCGAGCCGAGTTACGTGGCTCTCCCTTTTACTTGCATCGAATCGACGACGTCTCGGATCGAGATCCTCCTCCTCCGCCTCCTTCTCCTCTTTCTCCTGCGTCTGTCGTCGTTGCCGCTGCCTGGCCGTCCTCTTTTCCGCTTCTCCTCGATTTCTCTGTAACGTCGAAAGAGAGGAACCTCGATGGAGGTGCGCTCTCACGATGTCGTTTCGACCCTACGCACGACTCTCCGGACGCTTCGCGAATTCTCTCCCTCTTTCTCCCTCTCGCTCTCCTCTCTCCCTCATTCTCTCTCTCTCTCTCTCTCTCTCTCTTTCTCCCCCCCCGTCCATCCGTCTTCGTCTCTCCCCGGCCCCCTTCTCCTCGCTCCGGGACGTGCAACGTATCGTGCAGATCCCCTATTTTTACGAGCGACGCGCGTTTGTTACACGATGCCGCTGCAAGTTGAAAACACCGACCGACTAGGTATAAATAGATCTCGCGATACCGAACCAACAGCGGGGAAAGAAGAAGGAAACGCCGCGAGGGTGACGAGAGCGGCCAGAGAGAGTCGCGGAGGGGGATGGTGGAGCTGGAGAAAAAGAGCGAGAGTGTGCGAGAGGGGCGAGGGGAGGCGAAAAACGTGGTAAAAAATAAAAAGCGCGCGTCTCTCTTGCTCTCTCGACCGATGACGATCCGCGCGTGAACGCAGCTTCTGAAAAAATTCACCGAGTCGCTTGCACGCGTATATTATGCGCGCGTCAGACGGCGCGCGCTCGCCGCGCCGCGTCGTGCCAATAAAAATTCCTCTGTACAAAGCCGATCCTTGAACGTGAGTTTGGAACCGTGATCCAGGAGCCTTGAAGGCTTCTCGGCGCTCGCCTACGAACTCGTCGAATTTGTCCTCGCTAGAAGGATACCCGTCTTTTTTCTCTCTCCTTCCCCCACCCCCTTCTTTCTCTCTCTCTCTCTCTCTCTCTCTCCCTCCCTCCATGCGTCTTTTTTTCGTATTCCGTTCTTTTAGATCGCAACAGATAGCTCGGCGATTTACACACGCTCGGTCGCTGCGTCTCTCGAACGACTTTCCTTCGCTTCCTCGCTCGGACCTCCGCGATTCAAAATATTTTCGTCGAACAGGTACGGAAATATGTCGTTCCGCCACTCTGTTTTCGCATTAGGCTCTGAAAATACTCCCGATAGAATGTTTTTCCTCCGCGAAAGAGATCGGCGAACGAGCAAGAGCACGCGGAGGAAGAGCGCGGAGAGAGAACGCGTCGACGATCGCTATTGTGGCGCACTGCCCGTAGAAAAGAGGGAAAAGACAAACCAGCTTTACTAGTCTCTCGCGTCGCTGTTTTGTCGACGTCCTCCTTGCGTTATGCCAGCCTTACGGCTTTTTTTATCGTCCACAATGACGCATAGATGCCCAGGTGCTCTCTCCTGGCTGCGTACACGCTCGTGCTCGCACGCACTCGCCGACTTACGCACTTTATCTCTCTCTTTCTCTTTCTTTCCTCACACGCACGCCTGTATTATATATATATATACGCGCGCAAACGCGTAGACAGGGGCGCGTGCGAGCGCGTAAATGCGTGCACGACTCGTACGACGCAAAAATACGAGAAAAAGAGCCGCGTCGCATCCGTCGTCGACGTGTGACCCGCGATCGAGCGACGGATTTTCTCGCGAACGAGACGGTCGATGAGTCGGCGAAATGTTTCGTTCGCCGTGAACCACTTGCAGATATTTCGAAACGCCGTTTGCAACCGGGTCGAATTTATTTTTCAACGATCTAACGACACACTTTTCGCCTTGACGAGTTGTCTACGTCTCCGCGCCCCTTCGCACCATCTCGCGACGTGGTCGGATCGAGACAATAACGCATCGGGGCGAGTAATCCGTCCGTTGCTAAACGCCACGCGATATCGCTGCTCTTGCACCCGCAATTTGCAATTGGCCTCGTTTTCGCTTCGCGCCAGGGTAACGTCGTTCCACTCGCTCGGCCGCTCGCTCGCTCGCTCGCTCCGTGGCAAAACCGGTACTCGATCGACTCCGTGCCGAGGGATCTGTTGCTTCGATGCCCGTTCTCTTCTCCGTTCTCTTGCAAACGCCTTTAATTTCTACCCGAGACGCTTTTCGACTTTCAACGGATATATCTCGCTCTCGATGCTTCGAAACGGCCGTGAATTAGTTCCGGATAAAATTATAATGCCGTCGAGGTTCCTCGCGATCCACCGTGGCGTTAACGCGTTCTTCGTTTCCTCGCTGTGCTGGGCACCTGTGTGTACCTGGACACAGGGGTATATCCTCCGATAACGGTTTATTCTCCTTGAACGGCGGAGGGTACCGCTTCTCCTCGCACCCGTTATTCCTCCCTTTCTCTTCTCCGCTTCTCCCGTTTTCTCTGCTCGAGTTCCCGCCGATATCTCGGTCGTCGTCGTCGTCGTCGTCGTCGTCGTCGTCGCCGCCGCAACAATTTCATCTCGTCCTCTCGATTCCCGTCTCCAGGTCGACTATGATTCGTATATCGATGCGGTTAGTCGATCCGGAAATGGATCGTGGACGATCGCGTTTTACCGCGAGAACGAGTAATCTTTGCGGAAGGGCCACGATGGATATCGCGAACCACGGGAAGTGGAGGAATCACGGTCGCGTTTCGCTCGATTCCTATCCGATCGTGGACGAATTACCAAACGGAGATAGCGATTATTACGCGTCGAGATTTCCCGCCGCGATAACCGGGACGAAACAATGCGCGACGAGATAAAGGCCGGCTTTCGTAGTCGCGAAAATAAACGTTTAATTGGCGGTGCGACAGGGGGTCGGGAGGAGAAGGAGAAGAAGAAGAAGAATCGCATCGAGTATCGCGGGTAATCGTGGTGGACGAGCGTGGTGGACGAGCGTCGCGAGCCCAAGTCGTAAGTCGAAGACGCGACGCGCTCCTACGCGAGATCGGGGCCGGTTAAGAGGCATTTTGAAAAATAAAAGGAGAAAAGGGGGGTCTAATTAAATTTAACGAACGGGTGCTGTACGGCGAGGCGTCGTGGCGGTCGTGGTGGAGGTGGTGGTGGTGGTGTTGGTCGTCGTCGTCGTCGACTAGTCGAATTTTTCGCCTCGACGGTATTCGCACGCACACTGTCTACACGTAGGTATGCATGCACATAATCCGACTCGACCGATTAGATTAGACGCCTAGTAACTAGATTACGCGACGGCCGTGTGTTATCTGCGAAATTAGACTCCGGCTTGAATACGTTATTTAGGCGAACCGGATGCTAGAATAACCTCGGCGAGGATTTAACGGCGGCCTTTGCCTCGCGATTTACGATCCTCATCCGGGAATTGTGCGCGATTATTCAAATACCGGCGCATTCTGTAGTTTATAATTTTCGGCTGTCGTTAATTCCCATTCGTCGAAACGCGCGCTCGTTATCTACGGGAAAACCGATTTTTCTCCTTGCGCGCCGATCAAGAACGCAGGATTATTCGATCCTGAGAACGATCCAGCACCGTCCGCTCGTTCTATCTTATCGCGGCCAGATTCCGCTGCTAGGCAAATATGCGTTTCGCGTGGCCGCTCGTTGAAATTCATCGCGGACCTCCGTCCAGTCTCCTAGCGCGTACATTACAGAGAAACACTGGCCATTATGAGAAGCACTGGCGAGACGTTCGCGAATATACATGCATTTGAATGTACGCGTTGATCTGGCAACCGACGAGAACGAACTTTATACTCGTCGAAACGAGCGATTAGGAGAGGAAAAAGAACGCGCCGATTCTTCGCGGACGGACGCGCACGCGCGCCAATGTGTTTCGCTGTCGGTGAAGCTCCCGGCGAAAAATTTGAATTTTAAAACACCGAACCAGCCTCGAGTCCAGCGACTTTCGAGAATCGCGAATCGTTTCATCCGACCTCTCCAACCTTTTCCCACTTATTTTTCGGGCTTCTCTCCCGTTTCGGAAAAGGAATCGGTACCAGGAACGGCTGGTTAGCTAGCTAGCTAGTTGGCCAGCTGTGGCCGATCGTCGAACGTGTGACGAAAAAGTTTGGCAAAAATCGAGGCGCATGCGTCAAGGTTGACGCGCGTTGACCGGCGTAGTACGTTTCATCGAGTAGAAATTCTTTCCGCGTAAAGGCGGCCGGATGTCGCATGGAATCCCGATTAATTAGCAGTGCGCGCATATCGTTAAGGTAACAGTATCCATCGCGTATCGTAACTGACCGCCGCCGAATTAGAGGGAAACAATGGCCCCGCCTGCTTCGCCGCGGCCCGTCTTAAAATTCCGTCGCCACACAGCTGATCGTGACGAGTCGCATGTCCCGCGCCACCGGCCAAAGTTATATCGACCAGAGTGTATACCCACGAAACGCATACCCTCGAAGGAGAGCGAGGGGGTATTTATGCGAGCGGTCGCGCGCGGTTCTTTCGTTGCTTCTTTGTTTCGTCGCGCGTCGCACGCACACGCGCGCACCCACTCGCGCGTCTCTCGCTGGAAAAAATGTCACGCTCGTGGTTCGCCTCGACGTCTATTCGTCGCTCGTCCGCTGCGTTTCACGAGCGGCCCGAGTCCGCCGCGCGATCGAGCGAGCGAACGAGCGCGCCATTTAGAGATCGGCCGGAGAAAAAGTTCGCGTCTCTTGCCCCTTTCTACCGCGGGCGTCTCTCTCTCGGCTTCAATGGCCGACGCCTCGAAGAATAACGGTCCCCGTGGAAGGTGCAAGAACTCCTCGGCCGCCGAAACTCCGTTCCCTCTGACCATTCTTCCCGACCCGTTCTCCAGACGCCGCTCGAGCACACGCTTCCGGGATTCCGTGGAAACCGATCTCGCGTTTTTGCCATCCCCGTGATCGAACCACGCGCATACACGCGCGTACACGCACACACACGCGCACACGCGTGTAATTCGTTTGTCTCTCGCGTTCGGTTCGATCGAGCGAGGATCGACCGCGGTGTCGCGGCCGCGATGCCGACGAATCCACCCGTCTACTTAGTCGTCTGTGGCACAATTAAAAATACAGACGGTGACCTATTTTCGGTATTTTTAAGCGCCGACAGAAATATTCGGTGGATCATCGCGTCTCGATTAATCGCGCGAGCACCGATGGAAAAGTGGGTCGGCACATCGGAGCCGGGGACAAGGAGTCCGGGGCAAAGTGAGACGTCTCGAACGCAAATTTACCGATTAACCGACTATCGTCGATTCGGGGTTAGGGAGAAAGAGAAAGAGAGAGATTCGACCCGAAAAACGTATCGCGTATTTTCGGTTCTGGTTCGTTTCGCGTGCGTCCATCGGGGCGCTTTAAAGGGGGAAGCGATGCGCCGTGGAAGAAATTTATCGAGGCAGGGTAGAAATAGGAATCGTTTCTCGGGGATAATACCGCTTTAAATAAGTACACTCGAGTTAAATTGGAATCGTTAGAGTACGCGGTTTTAGATGCACCGTACGGAACAGTGGAAGTAACGACGCGGCTATCGGCACCGACTGCAGTAGCACGAGTGCAGCGATAGTTAACCGTAGTTGCAGTGGAAGAGGACGGTATCGGAATAGACACGCACTAGGCCGCGCGGTGCAAGTAGCGCGCGTCTATTACTAGGCAGACAGATGGAAACGCGTGCCGCCCTTTCGCGCGTTCGCCGCGTTCGTTCTCTTTCTCTCGCACTTTCTCTCTGCCTCTCTCTTCATTCTCGTTCATTCTTTTTCGTTATTCCTTGCCATCTTTTTCTCTCGTTGCACGACGAACCGCGTTAATCGGTAGCCGGTAAATACGGGTACAACATAGGCGTCTATCGTAGCGGATCCAACGAACATACGACGGGGCGAGGGCGTTCGCGAGGAGGCGTAGGAGGAGGAGGAGGAGGAGGAGGAGGAACCCGTCGTTGGCCGTTAAAATATTTTAGACACGTTCGATCGGAGTAGAGAGAGGTTCTCGAACGGCAGGTTTACCGGCGTACGCGCGGGACTGACCGAGGTAGGCGGAATCGGAGGAAATTGACCGAGCAATTCTCACCTGACGCGCGGCGGTGGCATCGTCGGTTCCTAACACATTCCCACGTTTCACGGGTGTATCGGCCACAGCTCGACTATACCGATGAAAAGAAATAATTGGTTGTTTGGCTGCCGGCGGATTAGCCCGTTCGAGGTCAACGGCCACCAAATGTTTGCGAATGCAGTAGGAGGGAGGGAAAGGGTACCGGTTCGAACGAAACACACTAGCGAGAGACGAGGGATGAGGAACGAGGGAGGTGATGGGAAGGGGGGAGGGTGGGTGGAAGGGGAGGAGAAGAGAGAAAGGAAAAAGGTGGAGAGGGCACGTACGATGCAGCCGTACGGAGAAAGAGAGCGAGAGAGAGCGAGAGAGGGAGACTAGTAGACCCCGCATATTCTTGCCCTGCTGCCTACCTCACCCCCCACGAAAGCCTCGCGTGTGTAGAGTGCATTTAGGACGCATGTACGGTCGTGCCTAAAGAGGATGATATTCTTTATCGCTGCAGTTTCTGTCTATTGGGACGAATTCATGCGGCGGTTGTTGGCAAGCGCGTTAACTGGCAGGTGCGCCGGGTTAATGAGCACACCGGGGTTCAAACCTGCCGAAAAGGGCGCTTTTGAGGCTTCCTCGTGTACCAGGCACCGCGAGCACGAACAAACGATCCTTTTTTCCTGTTTTTTCTCCCTTTCCTTTTCTCTTTTCCTCTCTTTCCTCTCTCTCTCTCTCTCTCTCTCTCTCTCTCTCTAT
>NW_016908357.1:646359-647666 GCF_001483705.2 Eufriesea mexicana | reverse complement strand
TCTTTCCCTTTTGTCCTCTTCTTTGTCTTTCCCTTTCGTTAATTGGTCTAACGTCGCGCAGGGGTTAATCGCGGAATATCGAAATCTCCGTTCGCTCGTTGGTTGCTCCGTTCCGATCGACACGGGCAGAATCGCGGCGACAAAGCGGTTCGTTTAAAAGGCAGAACGCGAAGCCGTGGAGCCTCTCGTGGAGCTCTCGCTATCCAGGTGGAGAGTGGCGGAAAGGGAGGATATCGGAAAAAAATTCCGAGCAACGCCGGTCGTAAATATTTAGTCGCGTAGCTGATGGATCGCTCGTACGAGAGATTAGATTCTTCCTGGTCGACGACTATTTTTCCAGAGTTGCGGAAAAAGTTAGGGATAAAAGAATTTTCCTGCAAAACGGGGAGGAGATGTCTGTTTCCGTGGAACGGATGGCCTAGCACGCGCGAGAAGACACGGGGCGGTATCGTCGTGATTTCGTAGACCACCTCGTTACTTAAACGGCGAGGGTGTGGGTACCGAGAGGGGTAGTCGATGTAGGAGAAGACGCGTGACGTAGATCGGTGGGGAGAGGTAGAGTAACGCGTGTGAGTGAACTGGTAGGAGGGAAAGAAAGGTGGGACGGTAGGGGCGGTTGGGGCGGTTACAGGGTTGGAATGTCTTGGTCCAGTGTTCCGCGATAGGTAGCCTTGAACTCGGCAGAGCGGCACGCATCACCGGTCGTGGTATACGTGTACCGGTTCTCGATTCGCCACGAAAACCGATGGGAATCGGACTATTTTCCGTTTCGACCCAATTATCTCGGGCTACGAGTCGAAATAGCGAATAGCCTCTAAATATATTTTGCCACCCTACATATTTAAAGACCGAAAGCTAATGCGAAATGGGGTCGTCATAAATAATGCCGGGAATTCGATCGATCCGAACGTGGGAAAGGAAATTTTTTTTCCCCGAACCGTCTCCGAAATTCGCGCACCTGCAAGGTTGCACACGGTAAAGGCGCGTTCGCTCGCGAGACAAAGAGAGGATCGTGTATCACGCGATCGAATCTAACGCAGGTGGAGCTGCGAGAGCGTGTGTATACGCACGAAGGACCGGTCGAAACATCTGCATTTTCCCTACGCGCCTTTCGCCCGAGCACACGACTCTCCGCGTCCGGACCTCGCGAGTACTCGAGCACGCGCTGTCGCTCGCGCCTTCTCGCTCGCGCCTCTTTGCTCGCGCCTCTTCGCTTGCGCTTCCTCGCGGCCGCGCCGGTTTACGTCCCTCGTTATTATGCATTATCCTCGGGCCGCATTTACCGCAATTCACCATTTAACGCCACG
>NW_016908357.1:643217-646316 GCF_001483705.2 Eufriesea mexicana | reverse complement strand
TCTCGCAGCACGCGTCGCCACCTTATTTACGCGCGTTGCCTTATCTTTTTCCCTAACCCCCCCCCCCCCTACCTGGTCATTAATTTTTCAGCCATAACCTCGATTTTGCAAACGCGAACGCGAGCGCGCGTAGTAACCGGGTAGGAAAACGACGCGCCGGTATCCTCGATATATACGCGTTCAAGGGCAACTGACTCATGGACTTTGGCGTGGCGCGTATTCCATGGAAAATAAACGCGGGACGCGCGCGCGCGCGTGTGTGTATCGTTCGTCGATAGATCGGCGTCGGGAGGGGATGAAAAAGACTATGCACTCGTTTGTTTCAATGGTTGGTAAGTCGTTGAATGGAGAGTATAACGCAGTCACGGGGACCACCACCTTTTTCGCGTCTTTAATCGCTCCGAATTCGGCGCTTTCGATCAACCTGCACGCGGTCTCGGTTCGGTACGATCGGTCTTTAAGAAAGCGTAAAATAGCTGGCAAATGCGGTTTGCTCGTTTGGCGAAGTTACCTTTATTTCGGGAAATGGACCACGGGCCCGTGATTCATCGTGTTTTTCGACGACCGATACATTTTTCTCTTTTTTTCCCTGTTTTCTCCCTTTTTTTTTTTTCTCCCCTCAGACACAATTGCGCGTGATAGGATAAACGCGTTTTATTTAGATACATTTTGCCACCGAATCAATTTCGGTATAAAAGGATTAACGTGTACACGCGCGTGAGCGCGCGCGCTCTCTCTCTTTTTTTTCCCCATTTTTTGTTTGCCAGGGGTGGAAATTAACAATCGAGAGCGCGTTCTTTTCACGGCTGGAATTTATTTCGTAACTAGTATAGAGCCGTATCCCGCTCACGGCTATTTACCGTGAATTATTCGACCAAGGTCAGTAGAACGTTCCTCCGGACTAGGGGTTGGCTGCGAGCGAAGAAAACGCGGAGGATCCGGAAAACGGGCTTCCTTCTCGTCGGCGCACGGAAACATTTCTAGGCAATCTAGTCGAAGTATAGGTGCCACAGCCCTCAGCTTTGGCTCCTAGGAATCCAATCAATAAATATTACAATGGAACCCCTAGAGAAGTAGGGGAGCGTATCCTCCTTTCTCTCTCTTTCTTTCTCTCTCTCTTCTGTGCTCCCTCTATCTCCCGTCGGTATCTCTTTCTCTCTCACTCTCTCGATCCTCCTCTATCCGTCGACGACGTCGTCGTCGCCGCCGACGCCGCCGCCGCGGCGGTGGAAAAAGGATCTGTCCTACGTCGCGCTCTCACAGTCGTCGCGCGTTCCTCGTCCTCGTTCGCTTCGTCCTCGACTACGTCCGCGAAACTTTGCTCCTCTCTCTCTCTTCTTCTTCTCTCTCACTCTCTCTCACTCTCAGCCCGTCTCTCCCTCGCTCCGTACCTCGCTTTTTCCTTCGGTTTGCCCTCCTCTTTTTCTCTCTGTCTTTCTCTCCACGGCCCCACCGCCCTTTTCGCCCGTTTCCTCGCTCTCTCGTCCCCTCGTCCTTCCTAAGCCCGCACCAACTCCCATTCGGCCCACCCCCCTTCGTCCCTCTCATCCAACGGCGTTTACATTTTACTTTTCTAGTAGCGAATTAAAACCGCGTTCATGCGCAGCCCGCGGAAGGGCGTAATGATTTTTTGAGGGGCGAATCGAGTGGGGTCGCCTACAGCACCGGCAGAGGGGGTAGTAGCTGCGGGCGCGAGCTTAGCAGGAGCAGGATGGCAGGAGGGATCGCGAGACAGGCCGGCTGCCGAATAGATGGATGGCTAGACTATCTAGTCGACGAGGAAAGAGAGAGAGAGAGAGAGAGAGAGAGAGAGAGAGAGTAGCGTTGTTGCTCGTTAAAATATCACATACCACGGTGTATCGTACAATAGCCGAACGATTACCACGGGCAATTCGAGATGGATGTCTCTCGTTCGATCGCGTAGAACGACGATCATCGTCGTCGGACAGAATGGTTTCTCGAAGCAGCTTTTATCCGACGAACGGTTAGGCGAATTTCGACTCGTCCCGGAAACTGCGGCCACGACCGCAATACGCCGATGACACGATGACTATGACGAAGACGAGAGGACGAGAAACGTTGGTAACGACGACATCGACGACGACGGTGAGGATATTGGACAAGTCGGAACCGGATAGTCGGGACGACGGTGGTCTATCCGAGATAATCCAGAGTTGCCGAGGCGCGCGAATCGGAGTAGTAGGCAGTGGTGGCGCCTTTAAAATTCCAGCTCCAGCGCTTTTAATTGGAAGTCGTTAGCTTTGCGCATTTTCGTCTCGTGGGCTAACGGGCGAAGCGGGGTGGGCCCGTGGAAGAGAGACGGGCGGCGAGAGCGGGTCGGAGGGAGAGAAAGGGAGCGGGGCGGGATTGCGAAGGAGTGAGCGAGAGAGAGAGGAGTGGCGAGAAGAAGAGAAGAGAAAAGAGGTGGGCTGGGCAAGGGTATAGCGGGGTGAAAGAGGAGGCACGGCCGATGCGGCCACAGGCATAAAGCTCCCCACCATCGTGGCATCGGGCTCTCTTTTCTCCGTTACTCTCTCCTCTCTCCCTCTCTTTCTCTCTCTCTGCGTACGCACTATTTTTTAGTCCGCACTTATTACGACAGATGTCTCATGCTCCGATAAAGAATAACGGCGGCCGGCGGGCGCCGTTCCCCCCCGCGTGCTAGTCCTAACCAGACTCGGGGAGCTGCAGCCGTACTCTCGGTGCTTCTCGGCTCGTGGTGTCGCCGTGACACGACACGACGCGACACGACGCAACACCACGCGACACGACAGGACGCGACGCGACGACACGACACGTTACGTTGCCTTCCCTTCCGTTCCGTTTCGTTCTGTTCCGTTCCGTTACGTTACGTTACGTTACGTTACGTTACGTTACGCACACCTTACGTTTTTTTTTCTCTCTCTCTCGCTCTCTCTCTTTGTCACTCCACCCTCGCACGCGAGGGCTCCACCTCCCTCTACGAACAGCACGCTCGCGGAACGTGTTGCGCCGCCGTGACAGTGACTTTGTTCCTCGACGTGTCAACGGTTGGTGTGTCTCCGCGATCATCCGTGATCATCCGCGAATCCACGCGCGCGAGATACACTGACGACGCTC
>NW_016908357.1:636789-643154 GCF_001483705.2 Eufriesea mexicana | reverse complement strand
GTGGTGGTGGTGGTGGTGGTGGTGGTGGTGGTGTCGTCTCGGTGGAACGTAGCGGCGAGAGAGGCTTCGCATTCCGGAGTGAAGCGCGCGGCAATTTGCGTCACGGTGGCTGCTTGCATCCCGAACAGAGAAACACGTGGCTAGGTGGGTCGTCGTGCGTGCGAGAGCCGGTTCGAAATTCCCGCGCGTTGCCGCGAGATCGCCACCTCTGACAGCCGCGTTGCCGGTGTTTTCGTAGTTCGCGGGAACCGCGAGCGATTTACGGGCACACGAGGCAACGGACAGAGAAAACGATGATGGATTAAAAGACGCGATACCGTGCTACGTCTCTCTCTCTCTCTCTCTCTCTCCTCTCCTCACCACGCCACTCCCGATTCTCTCTTCTTTCTCCTTTTCTTTATTTCTTTCTTTCCGCGACGACGTCGACCCGCGCGCGTACCGTGCCACTGCTTGGGCGTTGTATCGCCGAGCAGTAGCAGCAGCAGCAGCAGCAGCAGCAGCAGTAGCAGCAGCAGCACAGCCTCAGACTTCTCTCCCCTCGTGTCTCGCTGCCTGAAGGCCTATCCTCTCGCGGCAACCCTCTTCTCTCCTCTCGTCTTCGCACAGATCGAACCGGAGCGCGTATGTGTGGCGCGGCGTGTACGAGTGAGACACGGAGAGAAAAAGAGAAAAGAGTGGTTGGTTTTTAGGCAACGCGCGTTGTACCGCTACTGTCGCCGCGGCTCGCGACCGCAACTATCGTCCTCGTCGTCGTGGTCGTCTCCGTCGACGTTTCGTCTACCAAGAAGCGGCGGTTTCACCGCGAGATAACGCGATCCGCGTACCTACGAAACGCGTGTGACGCTCGTTATTCTTTTCGGTTACTTTTCGACGCGGCAACTTGCCGAGGAAGCGCGAAAAAGCGGCGCAGCCTGCGCTCGAAGGATGCGCTTCTGACTCGCGCGAGCAAAGAGGGGCAGGAGGAGAACGGAACGCACGTGAGCGACGTGTCTTAACACAAGTGCCGCAAGGTAAACCTCGTCACCTTTCCTCCACCGGCGACTACTCGCGTGTGCCACCTTCCCCCGGTTTCCCGGATCTCGAGAAAATTCAGTCTTCGTCCGTAGGTATAGGAAAAAGCGAAAAGAAAAAGAGAGCGCGAGAGAACGAGTGGGAAAGACGGTGGCAAAAATTCGAGACGCGTTCTTCTCGCGTACTCGACGATTCCCGACGAAATCTGCTCGACGCCTCCGTCCTATCTTTTCTCAGCTCGTCCTCCCGCTCTCTTTTTTCCTCCCGCTTCTTCTCGTCCGTCTCTGCCTCTCTGTGTCACTGTCCATCTGTCCGTCTGTCCATCCGTTCGTGTGTCCGTCTGTGTTTCCCCCCTGTTCCTCGTGTATCCGTATGTGTCTCTCTGTGTATGTGGGTGTGTGTGTGTGTCTCTCTGGGTATCTTTCTCTGTCAGACGATACCTCTTTCTCTCTCCTGTCGGTCGTTCTCGCTCGTCGTACCGGCGATCGCCGGCTTTTCGTACGTTTTCGTGCGGCCTCGCTGCCGCGTCGCGACGTACGCCCGCGTCGTCGAAGGCACACAGCTGCACAGTCGTGACGTGACGTTTCGGGGGTTAGTTCGCACGGTATGTGACGGAGAAAGAGTAGGCCCACCGGTGGACTGTGCTGGGTGCTGCTGCTGCTGCTGCTGCTGCTGGTGCCGTTGCTGCTGGTGCTGGTGCCGTTGCTGCTGCTGCTGCTGCTGCTGTTCCAACGTGCTCTCTCCTTCGAGGATCGTGACGTTTCCGGTTTTCGAACAGCTCGCGGTTCTTCTGCTCCGACAGTGTCGCTCTCTCTCTCTCTCTTTCTCTTTCTCTGCTCGATTCGTTACTTGGTTCGTTGCTCTCGTGACGGCGCGCGACATGTGATCCTTGGCGATTCTCTCGATCAGCGTCGACGAATCGCGCGAGCCTCTGCCCACTGAAAGCGGGAAACGACGGCCAACACGCTTATCTGCCTCTCTCCCTTGACATTTTTTCTCCCTCTGTCGTCCGGTGTACGCGTCGTGACACGCGCGAAACCGCACGTTGCTCTTCCCTCTCGTATACTTTCGCTCACTTTCCTTCTCTTTCGTTCTTTCTTTGTCTTTTTACCTTTCCAACCTACCTGTCTGTCTTTTTTCCATCCTCGCACCTTCCTTCCTTCCTTCCTTCCTTCCATCCTTCCTTCCTTCCTTTCTTCTTTCCTTCTTCCTTACTTCTTTCCTTTCTTCCTTCCTTTCACGTTCGCTAGCTTCCTTCCGTCAGTCTGTCCTGCTTTCCTTCCACTTTCGTTCCTCTTTCGTTCCTTCCGGCATTCTTACCCCGGCGAAATCGCGCCTTCCCCTCGATCATTCGACGCGTGGCCGTCTTGTCAACGCGATCGCGTTTCACACGCGCGTCCTCGCGGCTCGCAATCGATCGATCGGTCGATAATCTCCGGTGATCGCAGATTTTCCGTGTCGGTCGATCCTCTTCGTGTCTGCGAGCACGGAGAAGAAACGGCGCCGCTAACGCAGCAAGGACCGGCGTCGACTCCGGATCGGTCGGACGAGAATGACTTTCCGCCACGACGAAGCAGCACTAGTGGTCGTGTGTAGGGGACTTTTTCGCGAACTTGTGAAGTGCGCACTTTTTTGCAAGGTGGCGTTGTGCAGATAAAACGCAGAGCGTTTCAATTCGGTTCATTGTTTCGGTCATTAGCTTACGCGGCATGACGAGTGATAGGTGTGCTTTCGCGATAACGCATCTACTTTCTTCGAACTGTGATTACTTTCTGGATAATGTGTGGTGAACGTGTGCCTTAGATATACGAAAAGCGTAACTGCCGTTTAGCCGCGATCGCCGAGGAAAAGGTATCGTATAACGCGAACCGAACTATCATCCTCTCTTCTCACACCGCCGATCGCATCCGTTCGCATCCGTTCGTATCCGTTCGCCGTTTCCGTTTTTCCCTCTGCTCGCGCGTCTTCGCTCTCTTCCCGCTCTCTTTCCTCGCTTTTTGAAAAAATCCGCCACCGTGTGCGCGCCGTTTCCTCGCCCACGCTTCTCTGTCGCGCGAAGGGTGTTTCGATCGCCGGGAAAAACGCGCAGCAACGCAGGGAAAACCGCGCGCGCGGGATCCACCTTTCGTTTTCCTCGGACAGTAGTCACGCGTCGTACGCTCCGCGGAAAATAAATTGTCGCGTATTTTTTCCTCGTCGTAGGTCGCCGTCTAGATCGGCATCGGTTCCAGTCTGGTTCTATTATCGAAACGTTCCTCGGAATTTTCACGGCACTGTGCGAAACTTATCTCGAATTCGTCACACATAAATTTAGCAGTACGCGATAGCGAAATTAAAAAGTCTGAAAACAGTTTCCGAATCAGCGCACCGCGCGCGCGGCTTATGATAAACGTGTATCTACGAAACGAAAAGAAAAAAAAAGAAAAAAGAGAGAAAGCAGAGGAAACTGAAAAAGAAGAGAAGGAGAGAATAAAGGAGAGGAAGAAGAAGGAGAAAAGGAATTATTCTTTTCTCTTTTTTCTTTTTTTTTTTTCTTTTCTCTTTCGCTTCTTCTTGTCTCTTTACTTTTGCAGCGATAATCGCTGGAACGTATCCAAAATATTGCAGCATAATATTATTTACCGTGGTTTCGTCGGTGTACGATTTCTCTTGTGCGCGACCGTGTGTATACTTTAATTACTATTTCTTCGAAGCGTCGAGTCGACCAGCGCAAAAATACCTTTCGAATCAGCGATACGATTATCAACGGAAACGTTATAAAATAGTATACGGTATCCGTGCTCCTTCTTATCGTAATAACGCGTTATAGAATAGAAAAAACAATCGACGATCATTAATTCCATTCTATATCGGCGCTTTTGTCATGGCATACACTACACACATACGACTCGAGCAACCAGCACTGTAAATTTGTTTTAAGATCTCTCTTTTTTTTTTTTTTTTATCATTTTGCTAAGATAACATTATCAGCATACATTTAATGCTTGCGCTTTTATAAGTGGCGGAGAGAATTATTTAATCGTATGTTCTGGCTTCACTCCAGCCTGACGACCTAATTTTCTTGTATGGTGCAAATAAAAAGTAGTGTAATCCTTCGCTTCTATTTTTACGCCATGCACTCTTTAATTTTTATTCTTCGTCTACTCTCGACGTCGCATGGCCGATATTTTCATCTCTCTTCTTTTCTCGTACTCTCGCACCACGGTTTCGTCCAGTGAAACTCGTCGATGATACGTATTCCCGTTTACACGCGAGATTCGCAAAGATCTTTTCGACTTTTCGAACGTAAGACGCGTTCCTCTCTTTCTCTCTCTTCTCCTCTCTTCTTTTCCCACTCTTTCTCTCTCTCTGTCTGGCCATTCGCGTTCTCGATGCCACGTAAAAATACCGCAAAACCTCGAAGTGTCGTTTTACAGCGCATACACGGCAACAACGGGAACGTAAACGTTCCCCGTATTTTTATTCCATCGGAATTAATAACATATGTTCGCAAACGATATCTCTGGTCCACCTCGTTCCTATTAAGCGAATCTGCGTATTAATTCGCGCGTTATATAAGTTTTCGTGGCTCCGAGAAGTGTAAGGAAATTAACATCTGTTCTAATGCCACACCTATGGTAAACAACTCGGTTAAATACCAGAGTCGATACCGAAACGTTATATAATCTTTGTCCATCCATTTACGGATAGACGAATTTTTTGTTTCGTATTTTTTCCCTTTTTTTTTACTCTTCTCTCTCTCTCTCTGTCTTTCCCCCTGTCGTTCCTCTCCGGTTCGCATATTCCACGGTATTTCGGCAGGAAAAGTGGTCTAGATCGAGTCTCGCGATTCCTCGTCGCGCGATCCTCGATTGCAACAGCGTTTTTTTGCTTTATCGCGAAACAACCGGTTATCGAAAATTATCGATCCTCGGACTTATCTGACCGTTTATCGTGCAACTAGAAAATTTCAGCGTTCAAATTTCGTGCCCTTGCTGCGCGTCGGTGCAGGCGTCGAGAACGCGCCCACGACGACGACGACGACGACGACCATCACGAATACGACGTCGAGGACGAGGACGACGATTACGACGATCGAACTCGATCTTCTTAGGCTCCCCCGTTAAAATGTTCCTTAATTCGCACTCGCCAGCCAGAGGCATATTTTATTAAGCGATAAGATAAGTGTGAAGCTTTTGCCGGTTTAAATAGCGCACATTATTTCTGATTATAGGTGAATAGATATAACGATGGTAGATACGCAACACTTTTGTCTGCGATGGAACAATTACCAAAGCAGTATAACGTCGGCGTTTGAAAACTTGAGGGACGATGAAGATTTTGTGGACGTCACACTGGCCTGCGATGGCAAAAGCCTCAAAGCGCACCGCGTCGTACTTTCCGCTTGCAGTCCCTATTTTAGAGAATTGCTCAAGGTAAGACACACGGAGTCACCGTTTCTATACCCCTTTGTCTCTACGTTTCGCGATCTCTCTCCCCCGCTGCCCGTATAATCCCTCCTCTATCGTCGTCAACGTAGCAACGATACATCGAGTGCAACGTCAATGTTTAACTAATGCGAGAAAATGTCTCTTCTTTTCCTCCTTGCTTCCCCTATTGCAGAGCACACCGTGTAAACACCCGGTGATAGTACTTCAGGACGTAGCGTTCAGCGACTTGCACGCTTTGGTGGAGTTCATCTATCACGGGGAAGTGAACGTGCATCAACGTTCCCTTAGCAGTTTTTTGAAGACTGCCGAAGTCCTCAGGGTATCGGGACTTACGCAACAGGCAGACCAAACCGAGAGGGACGAGGTAAGCATTTCTCTTATCGTTTCTCTCCCTCTCGTTCTCTCTCCTTTCTTCACCCTTGCCGTATATCGTTCGTCGAATACATCCACGACCACGACCACGACCACGACCACGACCCGTCATCGTCGTCATCATCATCATCATCATCATCGGCCATATGTAATATCGAGGCTCGTACCTCGCAACTCGATTATGCTTTGCATGTTATCTCTGATAGAGACGTGACTTTTAACTAAAGAGCACCTTATCTCGGTGCAGAATGTGTATCCATCTTGATTCCAATCCATAATTGTCATAGGTCAAGCAAACAAAGATAACCGGCTGCGTTACAAATAGAAAGCGAGCAATCGTAATCGTGGTCTCGGGGGCATGCGCGTATTGGCGAACGATATACCGTGTATTTTCTTCATCGAGGATTTCTCTCGTTATTTATTCTTTTCTTTCCAACCCGCCACCGCCACCGCCGCCCCCATCGTCGCCCCCCACCGTCGCCTTTCACCCGCTATCTCTTTCCATTACTTCTCTCTCTCTCTCTCTCCTTTTTCCTCTTCTTTTTTTTTTTT
>NW_016908357.1:618615-636718 GCF_001483705.2 Eufriesea mexicana | reverse complement strand
GGGAGTTTTCCCCGGGGTGGTTCTCCACCCACGCCAGTAACCCCGACACCGACGACCGTGCAGCAATTGCTACGCAGAGCGCAGATACGCAGGAACGAGAGACGAACGCCGGATCCTCACGATGAGTCGGCGAAGAAGCCGAGGGTGCCGTCGCCACCGCTCAACAACAACGACGCTACGCCCACGGATTTCTCTATGGTGAAGAACAACCATCTGTCGAGCAAGGTCGAGGGGAACGGCGTGCACGAGGAGAACAGCCCCCTGGAAGACAAGATCAAATGCGAGCCATTGGAGCTGACAGGTGGTAACAGTGGTAACGGGGGCAACAACGAAGATTCGTCGGACTCTGGTGCTGCGGCGTCGGACCGACCACCCGCATCGGCCAGCAGTAACGAGCACGAGGCCGAATCCGAACACACGTCCACATCGAATTTTTTGTCCGAAACGAAACTCTTCCCGCCCACGCCTGGAGGCTTTAATTTCAGTATGGCGGCGCTAGCCACGGAGCCAACACCATTGTCAGGTACGTAGATAAATTACGTTTCCGCTAGGCCTGTACGCATCGACCAATTTTCGTCGTCTGTATCGGTGCATCGGTTGCTTTCTCTTTCTCGACACTCGCTTTCGTCTTGTTTTTCTTTTTCTCTCTTCTTCTCCGCGTCGTCCTTTCTCTCTATCTCTCTTCGACACTCGCTTTCGTCTTGTTTTTCTTTTTCTCTCTTCTTCTCCGCGTCGTCCTTTCTCTCTCTATCTCTCTCTCTCTCTGTCTCGCGCGCGCGCGTTTGGTTCTTGCATTCGAAACGCGGGTAGAATTCATCGTATCGGGGGACAAGGACGTTTTATACTTTTCCACCATCGTCGCCGCGTCCTCGTTGTCACGGGGTCTAGTCGAAAAACGATCGTAGAGGGGTCTCCGTTAATTGCGATGCTGCGTACAGGCCGCCGTTCGATCGTTCCTCGTGGGAGGACGTTCGTTGCTACGTGTGACGATAGTGAAATTTCCAGGATTGGGCCATGGGTTGCAACCACCGGACTTGGCAGGAACTTCGCAAGGTAAGAAAGTTTACTATTAGCTCTTTGCCCTGTAAAAATCATCAGAATCGTCGATCGCGGGGGGACTTCTCGAAGAGACGTGCACGTCAGATGTACATACACGTATACATATTTTATTCGTTTGCCGTTTTAACTCGTACGACCACGCGCGATCATTTTTCGCGAATTAATCACGTACGATCCATTTGTCCGGCTGGACTCGGACCTTCGATTTCTTTTGATTTTTCAAAGGGCACTTCTATGCTGTTCCATTATTTTCTATCGACAGTCGATACATCGTGGCCGCAATTGTCTGCGGTGTAGCGGTTCGCTCTAATAAAAAGTAACTAAAAGACTTGTGCAGTTATATCGAACACTAACAAATCACGAATTATAAGAATGAATATACATATATATATATCTATATACATATACATATATTTTTTATTTGGTTGCGGTGAAAGAGCACTACTGTCTGCTTGGACGATTAAAACTTCTTCTAATTGGCATGCGTTACAAAAATCATCGATATCATCATTACTTAAATGATACCATTTACCGAATCGCCTTGCATTTGCATTTCATGACGTCATAACGTTTCCGCGATTATCAACGAATTCGCGACGTTAGAAGGGATTTATCTGCTGACCTATCGTCCTTCCTTTTTCGCGTTAACGTTTATCGCCATATTTCTCGCCCACCTTTTTTTTTTTTTTTTTTCAACTTTCCCGAATGTTTAACAGCCACGGGACGATTCTGTTTCCCACCGTCGCGTTTATTATCGCGTCCGTATTCGGATCCGTTTAAGTCGCGTCGCGACGCTGCTTCCCCTGTATCCGCAGGTTGAAACGAAAATGCGTCGTGGAATTGCACGCGATCGATACGTTTTATAGAGCGGAGACGTTCTCCGTGGATGATTACGGGCAAAGAACAGCAGATACATTCGTTCTCTCGTGTCGTCGAATTCGTTGCGATCATTCTAATTGGCACAAAGCTACCGAAAGAAACCATCACTGTTTTGGCATCGCTGTACAAAGTATTCGCCGCGCGATATCTAGCGTGTTTCAAAAATGAAAAGAAAAAAAAAAGAAAGAAAAAAATAAAAGCGAAAAGAACGAAAAAATCCCCCTAAAATTCGAGAAGAACAAAAAAGTAAAACGCGAAAGAGTAAAACGGGAAATTTGGAAGAAAAATATGAAAATAAGAAACAAAAATAAATAGCACAGAAGAAGTTGACGAGTAACGATGCAGCGACAGACTGTTCTCTTTGTGTACACCTGATCAATTCTGAAAAGAAGTTGGCCAAAGTATCACCGATTTATTAACGCTTTGAGTTTCGCGAGTCGCGTCAAGTGTCGGTTTATCGACGATTGATCTTTCGCTCTATTTATGCGTGCCGTGCTCGTATTGTCCAATTCATCGTTAAGTTTTGTATCAGTGTTGTCGTCCCATTAACGTTTGGTAACGGAATACACGCCGCTGCCGCGATATCACCGATACGAAAGCATTATGACATTGCTTATAATTTTATATTTACGAATATACATATATATATTTATAACTTTCTACATACGTATCGCGTATACGTGCATACGTATTGGCGCACATATCGATCGACGTATTTATATACTTTTCTTTTACCATATATATACATATATATATATTTTACAAGACATTATCGTATGTAGCAATTTAAAGGCTTACAATTACACCGTAAGTGTACGTAATTATAATCGTGAAACATTTCGTCACGAGACACTTTGCAGCTTGCTCGTTTCCAATTACGAAAGAGGATGTGATAGGTCGTCCAAGTTTATCACTCTCTTTTATGTTATTCGAGCGACATTTGACCCTGACGTGCGTGTACCATATGGTAACGTTATTACGGTATATCTTCCGACTTATTGGCATTTTCTTCTTTTTTTTTTTTTTTTTATTTTTTCTCTCACTCGCCCAAACGAGGAATTCGCTCTCTTTCCACGGTGTACGCGTCACGCTCGTGTGCCATGCATATTCGGGGGTCGTGCGACGCGCACGCTGGGGGGCGGGGGTTAACGGTAAACTCGCTTAATAACGGTAAACGTTTTAACGTTGCGACTTTTGCCGAGGGAATACGAGGTGTTCTCGTTTCCATGTCGAGATACGCGTGTTCTGTTAGACCGGTCGAAGACGTGTGTGCGAGACACGGTCCTTTTTTCCTCGTTTCTTCGCCATAGGGAGCAAACGAACGACGAACGCGCGTTCGTCGTGCGTCGTCTGACGCGCCGTCGACTCGCCTAAACTTTTGCGCGAAAGTTTCGCGAATCGCGTAACACGTAAGGAAGGAAGAACGGAAAGAAGAAAGCGAAAGAAGAAAGAAGGAAGGGAAAAGAAATTGCGCCGATCATGGATTACGTTGTTTTTTTGGTCCCGCGGTCGCCAGGGAAAGGTCTTTAAATAAATGCGTCCTAACACACAGTGTCGTTAAGTAAATTCAGGTGCGGTTTCGCCGTCTTCTCGATTAATATTTGAACGGCTGGCTTATACTAGGTTAGTACTGAAAAAGTTATCAGGGGCCGTCGATAAGAGCGCAGATGTTATCCGCAAAATTCAAGGTCCCTCTATCTCCGACGAACGTGGCCAACTAAACATTGGCCTAACTAAAAATACGACGACCTTGGTACGCCACTCACGTTCTTGCGGCGCACTGCGAATCATTAGACACATTAAATTATACGTGGCTGGTTCGCGAAGCTGTGTTCGACCCGCAGCCTAACGCGCTGTATTTTCTCTCCGCGCCAACATCGCTCGCTCTTTTTCTTTTTCAAAACTCCTCCCCCCACCTCTCTCTCTCTCTCTCTCTTTCTCCCTTACTCATACACGCGTACAAACGCTCTCTTTCTCCTTGCATCTCGGTTTCCTTCATTCGCGAGACAACAAAACGCAGTGAACGGAGCAGAGGACGTTACGGCGTTTCTCGGCAAAAATAGACGGGTTGTTTGGGCCGGCAGTTAAAAACGATACCGCGCGCGTGCGCGCGCATCATTCTTTGACCGCGAAAATTTGTTGGTCGAAAAATCCTATCCGAGGCACGCACACACCTCTCTAATCGGTCATTTGCAGCGATGTGTACGCGCCGAATGCCCGTTTGTTTTTTCGCATTTTTATCTCGGCTAAGGCTTGTCGTTCGGTGCCGTATCTATCGCGGCCGCGCGCGCGCACCCGCTCGCGATGAACAATTTTTTTTTTTTTTTTCCTTTTCGTTTTTTTTTCTCCTTTTTTTTTTTTTTTTTTTTTCTTCTGGATCGACCGAGTAAACTGCAACGACGTGATTTTGGCAAGGTTTCAGCCGTCGAACAGGCCGGAGAGATAGTCCGCTGTGCAGGGTCGTCGGTCCCGCGAAACTTTCCGCCTACTCCGTTTTCGTTTGTTAACGACGAACGGTTCTCGAGTTGGCGTTAAAATTAAATGCACGAGCCACGCCGAGCTTTCGATTTTCTAGCGTTGCTCTGCGCCGAACACGACCGCGTACGCGTGTTATATTATACGCGAGATATCGAGCACCGACGAGCCGGTTTCGAGTATTAAACGATTCATCGCGATAATAGCGATAGTGATTAATAGTGGCGATTTTTACCAGATGTACCGGGCCAGATGGGCGGGGTGGGGTTGGGAGCGGGAGTGAAAGAGAGAGAGAGAGAGAGAGGGAGAGCAAGATCTAGAAGTTTCGTAGATCAATTTGGAAAGCGCGCGTTATCTATTCGGCACGGCGATAAAGTGAAATTTTATTCTTGTCAGCGAATAGCGCGCCCGGTCGGGCCGTTCTTTAATCGTCTTTAATTCGTAATGGCTGGTTACGTAAAAAACAATCTTGCCAGATAGAAAGTACAACGTACGACCACTTGTCGCGCGATCAGCCTTAGACGAGAGCGCGAGTTTCTTTGTTCCTTCGCTCTCTTCTCTACTCCGCTCGGTTAACATCTTTTTATTCCGGCAGAGCCGGCTGCGAGCATATGGCAGTCCGCGTGTTTCTAGGCAGATTCGTCGGCTGGAGGAAAAAATTTACAAACGAATTTGCTCGAACTTTCTACCGCGCTATACGTCCTCGTCCTCGTCGTCGTCGTCGTCGTCAATGTCTTCGTCATCGTCGTTTGGCTACATCAAACTCTCCCCGCGGTCGTTAGGAATGCACGGTTTTATAGATCGACGAGAGGAAATCGCGCGAAACAATGGAAATTATACGATCGATCGTGTTAACCTTTCGCACTCTGTCTGTTTTTTACCGAAACGATGAATTTCGCGCGTACCATTTGAAATTGAAATAATCGTTTCGTCGATCGACGCGCGTTTTTACCGATCCTCTCCCGTTATTTCTTTCCTTTCCTTCGTTTTGTTTCCGTGAGAAACGCGTGGCCATCACGCGCGACGTCCGACGACGCGCGATCGTCGTCTCCGTGGCGATATTTCGCGCGTCGCCGTGTACGTCTTCGGCCGAGCTTGGTTTATTAAGCGCGTGTGCCCACCGAGAGAAGTTTTGCATAGAGCCGACACTCGGAGAAAGATGCGTTTATCGCGGTCTAATTTTAAATCTATTCATTCCGCGCCTTTCTCTCCGCGCGCGTCTATGCCCGCGTTTCTCGCCGGTTTCGATGTCATTATCGCAAAGAGAGGAGAAATTTTTTTCCCCGGGCCTAGATATTCTTAGCCCGTTTCCCGCTCGCCACTAAAATTGTTTAAAAAGCCGATACGCAGCGGCGTTGGTAGCGGGACTGCTGCCGCCACGGTCCCGCCACCGTCGCGATTCCCTTTTCTCTTCCTCCCTTCCTTTCTCCCGCCCCCGACTTCTCCCCCGTTTCTTCTTTTTTCTTCCTTTATTTCCTCTCGTTTTCTGCTCTTTTCCGCGAACGCCTGCATCCGCGGTAACCTGTTGTAAAACCCGGCCGCATAAAAATAGCGGGTGCCGAGCTCTGGAGTCGAGCACTTTATCCTCTTTCTCTGTCTCTTTGTATCAGAGGGCGCGTTGCAGCGCATCGAGCAAATATTTATTTCACGGGACGTTCCCAGTGCCGGACATACCTCGCGCCGCCACGACGTATTCTTCTCCTTCTTCTCCTTCTTCTTCTTCTTCTTATTCTTCTTCTGCTTCTTTTCACGGGACGTTCCCAGTGCCGGACATACCTCGCGCCGCCACGACGTATTCTTCTCCTTCTTCTTCTTCTTCTTATTCTTCTTATTCTTCTTCTGCTTCTTCTTCTTCCCCGTTTTTCCTTTCGTTTTTCTCTCTTTCTTCTTCCTTTTTCGTAATGGCCGACCGAATTCTTTCGCACGAAAGTCGCGGTCCACGTCGCGGGTTCCGCGGTGCAACGGGATTCCATCGGTGGGACTTTTCCTCTTCGTTCTTCTCTACTTTTTCTCTCCTTCTTCTCCACCTTTGTTTTCTCCTTCTTGTTCCCTGTCCTCGGTTAAACGAGCGTTCCTCGTAGGGAAAAGATCTTACGTAGCGTGGCACGACGAAGGAAAGGGTGCAGGAACGGGGGAAGGGAAACGGGTTAAGGCGTTTGGCGTTGGAACCACTCGAAAAACTAGTAGTAGTAGCAGCAGCAGCAGCAGCAGCAGCAGCGAAGGAAAGAAATTTTGGGTTACGTAACGTTTGCTAATGGCCTGTTTGCGAAACACGGAATTCATGCTGCCATCTGTCGACGTTGTCGATTCCGATGGTGTGCAAAAGTCTGCCTCTTGCTTACGTGACGTCCGCGAGTCCTCCTTGCATACGTCTATTTACTCGATACTTACTCATCTCGCTCCTTCTCTCTCGCTCCTCTCTCTTCCTTCAGCCGTCTCCGTCCCTCTCTGCCTCTCGTCGTTCGTTTCGGTAGCCAACGATCCGCGTTGGCAATTTACTTTCGGCTGCGTACGCGGCGCCTCCCAAGGCCAAACGAAAGTTCGTTCTGAACCAAATCCGATGGAATTTTTTATCTGTAGTATGTACTTATCGGGGACGCCCAGGTCTAGCTGCTTGTTTTCGCCTTGTGCTATTATCGATGATGAACTTGAGGTGACCTCGAAAACTGCGCAACAGTGAGCGCGGGTGTGACGGAGACGGGTGCACGACGTAGAACGAGAGAGCGAGAAAAGATGGGGGGCTAGGAACGGGTCAGGGAGGGGCAGGAGAGCCACGGAGAGAGAAAGAGAGAGAGAGAGAGAGAGAGAGGGGCGTTTACACTTTCGCTCTATATCGTTTGCTGTCATGGCTGGATCTTTTTTTGCAACACTTTCCAAAACGACCGATACGCTTCTTCCGACAAATTTCTCCGCGTCTCCGCTCTTTCGAGCGCATCTCCAACCTCTCTCTCTCTCTCTCTCTCTCTCTCTTTTTCGTTCTCCCTCCCTACCTCCCACCTTCCTTACCTCCCTCTCTCTCGTTTTTTCGATCGATTCGAGATCGACTTTTTGGGAATTCGCGCAGCGAGTTACGTAAGAGAGGCGAAGAACCGGTTACGATCGACGACGGGTCGCCGACGAATTTTCACCCGAGAGTATTTTCGCGAGGTGAATTGGAAATTTAGCGAAACTCGTTTACGCGTATCGCGACGAATCGCGCGATCTCCGAGAGATCCGAGGAGAGGCGTAACACGGTTCGAGACAAGGTGAAGGTCTACTTGGTTGCGGTGCTTAATTCATTGAGACACTTTAGTTTCGAGCTCCGCCGCTAGTCTTCGGTAGCGTGCGACCACGTCTCTCGCAAAGAAATTCGCTCGGTGCGTTCGCGCTTCTCTCTCTCTCTCTCTCTCTCTCTCTCTCTCTCTCTCTCTCTCTTTCTCTCTTCTCTTATCGTTGGCGAGTTTGATTAACGTTCCGTGCAATTCGACGCATCGAGAAAAAGGAGAAAGAAAAAGGGGAAAGGAAAAATAGGTGCCTCGTGGCGCGTTCGCTCGACCGAGTTCTCGCACGCTGGTTTCGAGAAAAGCGTTTTACCATTTTTTCGGTCGAGGGGTGCGCCACGCTTCGCCCTCGCTCGTTCTCATCCGCGTAGAAACGGATCCGTTTCTCCGTGACTAAGTACGATCCAATAACCGAGAAGGAGACTCGTATCGTTTGATCGCACTGATTTCGCGAAACGCGCAACCGCATCGGATGGAAAAAGGGCCGCGGTCGACGAGGAGGAGAGGGTAGTTCTTCCTGGCGTCCTCCTTGCTTCGCAACCCCCGTCTTCGTCCCCACCACTGTCCACGTAACTCTTTCAAAAGTTCGTAAGACTCGCGTAACCAATCCGGAAGCTACTTAGATTTTTCTCTCCCCGCCGATCTCCTCGGCCCTATCCTCCTCCACTTTTCCCTCTTTCTCTCTCTCTCTCTCTTTCTCTCTCCTCTTTACAACCCCTTGGCCCTCCCTTAGTCGCGATGTACTTTCTCGCTCTCTCTCTTTCTCTTTCCTTCCTTCTCTCTCCCGCTATCTCTCTCTCTCTCTCTTTCTCTCTCTTTCCCCGTTTCATAGTCGCGGTGGTAGCGAGCTATCGATCGCCGTGGCTCTCCGCGCTTAGAGTCAACATCAGTCATAATACAGCGCAACGGCATACGGGGGTTATTAAGAATAATACGCATCCTAGGTATATATCCCCTTCCCAGTACCACGGAAAAACGGGGGAAGGAGCGTCGTACGTGGGGGGTTGCGTTGCTAGGGTAACCGGCTGGGTAAAATCCCGCAAAGAAGAAGCATCGCCGTTATGTTCCTGCTCTTGCTCTTGCTCTTGCTCTTACTCTTACTCTTACTCCTGTTACTACCGCTGCTCTCTCGTTGTATCGACATCTCATCCTCGCGGACGTTATACTGGCTTTTATGAGACGATGAATGTACACTCGCCCTACCTTCCTGAGCTCCCCTAGCCCACCTTTCAACCTTCCTTCTTCCCTCCCTCCAGCCCCTTCCCGCCCCGATCCATTTCTCTCGCTCTTTCTCCCGCGTCCATCTCGCCCCGTCTTCTTCGCGATTCTCCTCACCGATTCTTACCTCCGCGATTCTTCCACCTCCTTTGAACCGGGCCAACGATTAACGACATCCGTACCCGTTTAGTCGGAAAACGAGAGCCGTGATTTACTCGATTCCTTCTTTTCTTACGCCTGCGAGGCGCGCGTGCCAAGACACGCGCGAGCGCGAGTCTGCCGCGATCCGCGAGCGGTTTTTCTATGCGAAACAACGAGATCGTTGTGCTCGTGAATCGCTGGTAATTGATCGGCGTGATCATCTCGGTTGACATCTCGATGGACTCAGCCCCCTCCTCTTTGGTTGCAGACCGGGAGGTCGCCGAGGAGGACGGGGGTTGGCAGTCCGCTACCAACGGAGACAATCAACGGCAAACCGGCCAATCGAGCCAAAGTACAGGAACTAGTCAGTGCGAGATGATGCAGGGGCACCAGCAGCACCAGGAGCTGCCCATTATCGATCTCTTAGACGACATTAACGATCAGATGCAGATCGAGCTCAAGTCGGAACCTCTCTCGCCCAAGATAGACGAGCTCGAGTCCTGTCTGCTCAGCGAGCAAATCGATCTGCAGTCGGATCGCGGCTCGACCAACAATTCTACTAACGGTCCGCGCACCCGTCAGCAGACCGGTAGCAACAACAATAACAACAGGCAACACCAGCAGCAACAGCAATCGAGGACGACACCGTTGAACGAAACCGTTCCATTCGCTGATCTTCGCTGGCTAACGCAGAACGGAAACGTTCAGCCAGCGTCGAAGACTCGCGACGCCTCCAGGACGCATGTCGAGCAAGAGCTCAAGTACTCGAGCCGTTCGATCAGCGGTACTTACTGTAGCTTCTGCCAGAAGACTTTCTCCCGTGCCTGGTCCCTTCAGAGGCACCTGGCGGACACGCATTTTTACGTGCCGCAATCGCTGTCCTGCGATCAGTGCGGCAGGAGTTACAAGTCGAGGAACAGTCTGGTCAGTCACAAGAGTCAGTACCACGCGAGGAAAGAGCGAAAGGAACACGAGGAACAGTGCGAGGTCACGTATTGACCGGCATCCATGGTTTAGTGACCGAATTTGCGTGGAGGTTCCGTCTTGCCCCGAGAGCCACAGACAACACCCCCCAGACGTACGAAGAGACGGGCAAAGGAGAGGAACCAACGCGAGAGAACGCGTGCCATTTTGGTGCGCGATCGATTCTCCCTCTCTCTTTCTATCTCTATCTCTCTCACTCTCTCTTTCTCTCTCTTATCCAACGCGAGAGAACGCGTGCCATTTTGGTGCGCGATCGATTCTCCCTCTCTCTTTCTATCTCTCTCACTCTCTCTTTCTCTCTCTTACTCTCTCTCTTTCTCTCTCTCGTTTCCCGGCATGAGAAAGCAAAGAGACCACCATAGCCGTCGTTTACCTAGCTAATTTTGTACATATCGCCGTGGATCGAATCGTTTCGTTTCGTTTCGTTTCGGTTGCGCGTTTCCGCCGCGTACAACGCGATCCTAGTCTTTTGATCGTAAAAACCAGTTACCTCGATGCTAAGACGCCAAAGAGAGCCGCGGAGTCGACACGTACGCGTTAGTTATATACCTGCGAGGTTCGCGCGAACGTCCCGTTTCCTCGCTCTAGTCGATCCAGTCGCGTTCACACGCGCCAACGTGTCGTGCACCCTGCTACTAAATATGTTCCGCCATCTGGACTAGTTCCGTGCCAAGTTCATGGCTTTCCGAGCGACGAGTGTCTTTCCGCGGCAAAATCGATACCACTCTCCTTCGGTACGACTGTGCTCTTCCTCATCTACCCCGTCAGAGCCAGCCGGGGGTAGTAGTTTACCTACCCCGCGTTGCCGACGATAAAGTCGAGTTTCTTGCGTTTTCCCGTCGATTAGCGGCGACTATCGCTGCTACCCATCGATGGAACGTAGTATCGTAAGCCGCGCGTGTACCGCACAGTCTCGTTTCTCTCGATCGAGCCCGAGATCGAGCGACGAAAATCCTCGTCGCTTCGAATTTTCGCCGATAGAGTACGTACGATACTTTTTTTCCCCCCCGGCCTAAACGCGAGGCGGTATCTCTCGCGAAACGCGCTTACCAAGGACGAATCTATTTATCGGTCGATTGGACTATAACCCATCTATCTGTTCTGGGCCTTTAAAAACAATTTTTCGGTTCCGATACGGTTCCGAACTCGTCGTTTTTCCATATCGTTTCTCGTATCATTCTCTGTCCTACCCCTCGCGTCTCTGCGCCTTTCTCATGCTCCAACCGCGACCGTTCGTTTCTCTTTTTTTTTTTTTTTTTTTTTTTTTTTCTTTTTTTTTATGTACTTCGCTGACATAACAATAACAGAGTCGTCACCTGGTGCATCGTCATTCTCCGTGAAGACGATAATCGAACGCTCGCGGAATCCGTAGTTAACGCTAAGGCAAAACGCGAAACGTAAAACTGTTGCTCTAGTATAGCGTTGAATGTCGTTAGAAATGAATTGAGAAAATAAAAGAGAATTCGATGGAACGAAAACTTGTTGTTTCACTGACAAAATACATACCAACCCGGGGCGCCACGTAGTACCGAACGAAAGTGAACTCGATCCCTGATAGGCGTTTTCGTTTGACAAATCATATATATATATATAAATACAATCGACTGTTCGCTTCATCGCATCATTCCGTTAGATCAAATATCACACTCTTGTATATATATATCCACACACGTATTACCTACAAGATCTACTCTGCTCTGTCTTGCTGTAAATAATACGCATCGACATGGATTACATCTCTGGTGCTCTGAAAACACTAACGTCATCGCTCACGATCGTTCACTGGAATCTTGGAATTGCTTGCTAAAATGAAAAAAAAAAAAAATTAAAAAAAAAAAAAAAAAAAAAAAAAAAAAAAATATATATATATATAAAAGTAATCAAAGTAAGAAACGTAAAAGTAAAATAAAAAAAAAAAAAAAATATGTAAAAGAGCACAACGATGAATCGTGAAAAACAGTACGGCTCACGCTGCCTTCCGATCCGGAAAAGAGCCTTCTGCAATCTAGTCGTGGCCATTGTCATCGTCGTTACGAGCGAACTCGATTACGATTAACACGCGTTAACGATTCTCCGTGTCGAACGATCTCGTTCCAATATTTCCAGTCGTACGTGACGATACAGTGTAACGGCAACCGGAAAAAAGGATCTTTTGACCGTTCTTCTAATCGTTTCGTAGAGTTTCGAAGACGAGACGAAAACGGCTAAGCTCGAAGAGTTTATGCCGGGAGGTAACGCGTCCGAAAAGAAACGAAAAGAAAAAAAAAAAAGAAAAAAGAAATTAGAAAACGGTGACAATGGTAAGACGGCGCGCTGGCAGAAGGTACTTTCCCTGGAAAGCACGCACGCCATCTATAGATAGTGTAACACAGTAAAAAAAAAAAAAAAAAAAAAAAAAAAAAGAAAAAAAAAAAAAAAAAAAAAAAAAAAAAAAAAAGGTAAAAAGACGATAAGTAGAATGTGCGTACGATGAAGATGCTGTGGTAGCACCTGCAAGCGTAATTACGTGGTTCCAAAGTAACGCAAAATAAAAATAAAAATAAAAAAAAAGACAGTTTGAGCACGGCTTGGTCGGGTGACGGTGGTGCAATGTGCGCGACTAATCGAGAAGGGCGCACGAATTCTCTCTCTCTCTCGGCTCGGAAAAAAGGTGGTAGATGGTGGTGTAAGAGTGAGAACATGACGAGGATCGCGGGACACGCGATACGTCTGACTAGAGAGAGGACTCTAGACCGGAGGGGAACGGGTTTCCTCGTTCCGTGTTAACGTGTCCGACCTACGTCCGACCTGACGTTCGAGCACAAAACCAAAAGTAACCCCTGTGTCTGGTTCTGCCGCCAGGTCAGTTGGCTGGCAGCGGCGCGTCCGATGAGTTTCGATGCGAGCCTTGCAACAAAATCCTGACCTCCCTAACGCGGTTGAGGCGGCACATACAGAACGTGCACACCAGGCCCAGCAAGGAACCGATCTGTAACATCTGCAAGCGGGTTTACTCGAGCCTGAACAGCCTGCGGAACCACAAGAGCATCTATCATCGGCAACACAGCAAGAACGAGCAGCAACGCAAGGAGATGGAACAGATGCGCGAACGGGAGAGAGAGCAGAGAGAACACTCGGACAGAGTTAGCTCTCAGCAACAGCAACAACAACAACAGCAACAACAACAACAACAACAGCACCAGGATCAGCAACAACAGCAACAGTCGTCGCGATTGGGATAAACGAGAACCAGGGGGTCCAGGAAAGTTTCGACGAATTTCTTGGTCCTCTGAGTCTCTCGCCATTCGTTCTCCGAGAATTTCCAGTGAATTTCGAGAACATAGGGATCGAGAACGGTGCCGGTGTTTCGCGTGTGCGGCGAACACGGTTACGCACCACCGTTAGAGCGAGAGTTAACGTTCTTCGAGAGATAACGTTCGATGTACACACGCACGCACACGTGTCGTGGACGAGTCGTTAAAGAATCTCCTTTACGCACTGGTCGGATTTATAATATCGGCTTCACGGCAGTACCGTTGGATTACCGAACGCGTCCTATTTCCTTTATTCGAGATACTTACTTACGATAGGCTGTCGGTTTTTGCATACCTTCTCTAGCGCATACCGCGGATCATTAGCCGGCATTTATTCCTCCACGAGGCGGCGTAGCAACCGCCTTCCGGCGAGGGGTGTGCGTGTGCCCCGTCTTCAAGAAAGATCATGTGATAGTAGGCGATATACCGTTATTATAATAGTTTCTCGTATTTTCCTTCGTGCGGATGAGCATTGGAATCTAGGAAAAAGGAAAAAAAAAGAACAAAACCGAAAATAAAACGAAAAAAAAAAAAAGTTAAGAAAAATGCTAAAATTAAAAAACACGGAAAACGAAGCTAGACCTCGAGGCGCACGAATTACGCGGAAAGTTTAATTTTTCTACTAAGGTTACAAAAAACGAAAAAAAAAAGAGAGATATATATATACATATATACATACATATACATATATACGTTGATTCGAGTGTACATAAGATAATAGGTAGGTGCCCGGGTCGAGCAAGATTCGGAACGTTTAGGGACTCGTTGTTCGCGAGCGAACATTTCCTTGCTTCGATCTTTCATTTGACCGTTCCGTATGGCGAAAGAAAGAGGAAAAGGCGAGCGCGTTCCCTTTCATTTTTGTATTACTATTAGTCTACGAAGGGTGGTTGTCGGAGGTAGTCGCGTGGGTACCGCCTGGCACGATATTACGAGGAAAGTCGCAGTACAAAACGTGAAAATAAACTAAGTTAATGTACGTAAGTTAATGATCGTAATGTTCATCGCTTATCCTACGTGTAGAACGTTGACGAGGTACTAGACGCGCGGTCGCCCGTCTCCTGTCATCCTGTTTCCGTCTTTCTCCTGTTTCATCCTGTTTCCCGTCCAGACTCAAACGCGAAGAAAATGGAACTGGTCGAGAAACGGCGAACGAAACGACAAACGAACGGCCTGGTCGCTCGTTTCGCCTCGTTCGCACGCCATTCCTACCTGTCTTCTTACAACAGAGCGACGAATGTGACGATCTGAAATGCGCGTAGTAGAGGTACCTTAAGGTGCAGCCAAAGGAAAGTTACTTAATACCGTTGTTGCGGGAAATGGTGCAATGAAATACCGAAACGCTTTTCCGTTCCTCCCCCCTGACCCCCCGGTTCACGCGTGCATCGGGAAATTTTCGGAAATCGTAACAATGCCGGAAATAACGAGGCCGACGCGCGTCGGCGTCGCACGTTACCGCGTTATCGGCTCCGGAGGACAATTTCGTCGAGACAATCAACGTCGATTGCTAAATTAGCGGTTACGTTCGGCACGGCCGATTTCCATTGGTTCAACGGTGGCATCGTTCGCGGCTACGATCTAGCATTAATTCTAATTTATTCTATTCGAGCGTTCGAGACACGTTTCGTCCAGTGTTCGCTTGGGTTTTCCGCTTCTTCTCTTTCTCCTCCCTTTTCGTACGGTATGTGTCTTCCTTTGTTTTTCCACTTTCTTTACGTACACCTGTATTTTTGTTCGTCTCTGTATTTTTTTCTCTCTTTTTCTTTTTTTTTCTTTTTTTTTTTTCCCCCTTCAAATTGCCCTCTCGACGAGCGTCGTTATCGGGAGAAATCCACCCGTGGTTACCTTCCGTTAGGTTTCGGCTCTTAATTCGGATCGTTGCTTCGCGAGCGCGAATATCGAGACGAGAATTGTGATAGCCGTCGCGTTTCCTCTCGGTCCCCGGAAACGACAGGAATCGTATTAGTCGTGGCAGAAAGATCGGCTTCGACCGTAGAATATTCTTGACGAAGAGAGAGCGTCACCTATACGTAGAATGTACATATAAATTCTGTTCAAACGAAAATAGACGCCGTAGAGCGCGCGTGCGTGCGTACGTATTCATGTAAATAAGAAAGTCTTTTATATCTGAATTTATCGATACGAACGTAATTACATAAGTACATAGGAGTTTATAAATACGTACACACACGCACATAATATGCTACATACTCCGTTCTCTACCATTTTTTTTTCTCTCTTTTTTTACCTCTAATATCGTTGTTTCTCCTTGTTCTTCCTTTTTTTAATTATTACTGTTTTTTTTTTTCCTCTCTTTTTATCGGGCTTTCGGGTATAGCGTACGTTCAATAGTACTCACGCACGTATACGCTTGTCGTATCTTTGTTTTCTCGTTTTCATTGCTATTATTAATCGGATTTTCGAACGAATTCATCGTCTATGATCGATTATCTTTATTACTATTGCATTACGACGATGACGACGATGATGATGGTGATGATGATGATGATGATGATGATGATGATGAATTACTGTATGATAATGTTTATGATTATGAAGATGACGATGACGATGACGATGATTATTATGATGATGATGATGATGATGATGATGATGATATGATTATTATTATTATTATTATTATTATTATGATTATGGTTATTATTATTATTATTATATTGATATTATTCTTACAATTTATCACAATTATTTATATGAATAAAATTTCTTTTTGTACGCTGAGAGAGAGCGGCCCCTGTTATTTTTCACGTATCGGAGAAAGGTGCACGCGGGTAACGTCGTGCCGCTCGTTAACCTTCGCGGTTATTATGCAACCTCGGTGCGTTTTGCATTTTCTTTTCTGTTCTGTTTGGCCGCGTTACACCTCGTTGCCCTGCGTGCGCTTCCGGCCGACCCATATACACGCATACCCCACCGTACTACGTAAGCCCCAGACCCCGTGACACGTATATTCGCCGCCCGAGGTGCCTCGTGTCCGTCCCCGAGTCAATGGGTACGCGTTCACGCTCCACAGCACCGAGGGTCGCACCGTCGTGAATACGCCGTTATGCGCGCCAGCCCCGAGGACCCGCGCGCGCCGGCTCTGTACACCGTGTCTCTCGCCCGTTACTTCTCTCTTACTTCTTCGCCCTGCAAGCTCTTTCGCGCCATCTCCATCGCGTCCCGGAGCTTTCCCGTCCCACACGGCTTCTTCGCCGAACACGCCGCCGTCGGGTTCTTCCTTTCGCTTTCTCCATCGGACCACTCGCGCCGGGCCTCTCCGTTGCATTCCCCGCCTCGTCGTCTTGCGTCGCCGTGCGTCGCCTTGCGTCGCGTCGCATCGCAGTGCCGTCGCGTCCCGTCCGCGTCGCCGCAACGTCGTCGGTTTCACCTTCGATTGTTTCGCGTATATAGCCATTGAAACGTACAGGAAAGGAATGTTACGAGTGAGAAAGAAATCGCTTCGGAGAATGCAGCGGAGACCTCGACTCAGTCACGGCTCAGGGCCGCGCAGGAACGTGCACGCGCATCGATAACCGTGCCTCGAGATTCGTAGAGAATCCCGACTTCCGGTGGCGACGATCCTCGATCGTCGCGTTACCTATGGTCAATGACAAACCAGAGCCCCGAGCCACCTTTCTCTCTACGATCAGTACGATCATACGGAAAAGGAGAAAAGAATTTCGAGCGGCCGCATTTAAAACGTTCTCGCGGCCGGGGGTTGAACGAACGACCCTCGGAGCAGCTGCCACCATGGGCAATCGGCGGCCCCTCGATGAATCTCTGTTTCCTTATCACGTATACTCCTCTTTGTCACCTATTCCATGCCTCATTGCCATCGCATTTGCCACCCCCTCCCCCCCTGAGTAGCCTAAAGACACGCAGACTCGATCTTTCCTCCACCTCGTCATCCCTTCCTTCGTTTTTACCTGCTATTCGCCTACCTAATATACGAACCTCATGAAATTCCGCATTTAGCCCCAATACCGATCATGCACAACACACGCACACGTATTACACACACGCACACGCACACACACGCACACATTACCACCCTCATCATCACAAAACCCCCGGCCCTGCGCATTGAAGAATACCATCAGCGTACACTAATCTTGTCCAGTGATATTAATGGCAGTCGTATCTTTGTTCTTGTTTGTTCCCGGTCCCGCTCGCTCGGCTATACGTTCGGCTCTGGTTCGTCATTGTTCTGTGTGTACCTACCCGCTACCTTCACGAACACGGATTTGCGCTGGGGGTCCATCCACACACGTGGCTCTCCGTGTGCCTCCTCCTACGCCACAAATATTGGTTCGTAACGGAAAATATCTTTTCTTTTTAATTGGGTGTCGATATTTATAACGGACAATGGTGCTTGGTCTCTCTCTCTCTCTCTCTTTCTCTCTCTCTCTCTCTCTCTCTATCTTTCTCTCTAATTCTTCGTAACTCTTCATTATTACGTACTACTATATTCGATCTATCTCTATATTTCTTTGTCACTTTTTTTTTTTTCTTTCTTTCTCTGCTTCAAACCAAAAAATTCTTTCTAACTGACTCACTCTCGTTTCACACTGCTTTCTTACTTTTTTCATTTCCACCTCTGTCTGTATATCTAACCTTCAATCGCCTAATCAATGTTTAACGTACTCGCGTATCGTCGATCTGTTTCGCTCGATGAATGCCATTCGTTCCGTAATTGTAAATCGATCAAACTATCTACGTTTCCCTTTCGTTCGACCGTGGAAAAATGGGGAAACGATAAAACGAACCGGAAAAATGAAAAAAAAAAAAAAA
>NW_016908357.1:594894-618062 GCF_001483705.2 Eufriesea mexicana | reverse complement strand
GGAAAAAAGGGGAAAAAAAAAAAAAAACCGGAAAAAAAAAAAAAAAAAAAAAAAAAAAAAAAAAACGAATAAAATGAAATGAAATACGTTCGACGACGATCGAACAACAGGCCCACCGTCGGCGATTCTCGCGATGAGATTGTCGCATCCGTTACACGGCAACCTGCTGCCCCCGGGTGTGTGCTATACCTGCGACGTTTGCGGTAAAACCCTTTCCACGAAGCTCACCCTCAAACGGCACAAAGAGCAGCAGCACTTTCAGCCCCTGAATAGCGCGGTTTGCGCTCTCTGCCACAAGGTGTTCAGGACGCTCAACAGTCTGAACAATCACAAGAGCATCTACCATCGTAGGCAGAAATAGAGCCGGTTATCGTCGCGTTTGCTCGCATCGTGCCGAGGAACACTGTAAAACGAGCTTAGTAGAGAGACAGAAAGCGGAAGGAAAAGAATATTAAAAACGGTGCCAATAGAGGAGAACGGGCTGGAAGGGACGAGAACGACGATCGGCTCGTCGACAGCATGGCCGCTCGAAGGATCGCGTTCTTCTTCTCATTTTCTTTCCTTTCCGTCTGTTCGAAACGCGTTACTGTTGCCTTTGTTATTGTCCCTTTTTTCGTCGTCCACGGCGCGAGGAGGCCGCGCGGGTATGGAATCGTTGTTATTGTTAATTATTAATCGGTTGGTCGTGAGGATAGCACGACGCGTTCGTTAGTTCGGCGATCACTCTGTTAACGTTTGCGATACATGGGACCAGTTGCAGTAACGCGATCTCGCGTTGATAGTTTTAAAATCGATCGAGAAAAGGGAGATGTGGGAGGTGGACGGGGCGAAAGTCTAAATAATAACGTGCTAGTGTTCAGCTTCGCGCGTGCATGCTGTCCGCGACGAGAACGCTGTTCCTCGTCGATGGAACGAGAGCAACAACGACGCCCGTAGCGAGCAAAAGAAAAATCCTGGAAATCGAATGGGACTGGCTTAACAGAAACAAAATCAGTGCTTCCAGACGAAAACATGATGAACGTGGCGATTATTATTCTAACCAATGTCAGCCGAGTGTGTCACGCGCGCGCGTCTTATGGAATCGGCGCGTGCCGATATATTTTCAAGCGTGTTCCGACGTCGAATCACTGCGATATACGCGCGTATCTAGAATTTTTCCGCAAACGAGATTTTGCACCGGCGATTGTTCGTGCAACCTGTCGTACGGAACCTCGATTTCTGGCCTCCGTCTTTAGCCGGACTAACGCGTTATCAATTGTTAGGACTAGAAAGAAGAAGAAGAAGAAGAAGAAAGAAAGGAATAAAAATAAAACGATTATACGAAATGAGATTATCAGGAATCGCGAGACGCGGCGATTCTCTACGAACGAAAGAAATTCTCTCGGTTTTTCCGATCGATCTCGAGGATCGAAGCAACTCTTCTTCGTCGTTCGACACGCAAGTCGCGCAAATCCGTAGGATAACCGACCTTCCAGGACGCGTCCCGTCCCGCAATCGAGGACCTGCTTCTCGTTGTTTCGTTACGAATCATCCTCAACGCACGTACTGCACCGAACCCGTCCACGAGTACCGAAACGAACACGCGAGATGCCAACCACGCCGAGCGTGTTTTCCGGCTTTTTAGTCCGTTTCCCGCGACGCGATTTTTACCATTTCCATCTCGCGAGATCTCGGCAGGAAATTCGGGAACGAGAGACGGTGGTCGCGTTCTACGTGGTGCGTAGTAGTGGAAAAAAGTGAAAAAGGAAAAAATTAGGGTAAAACGCATAGTTATTTTCGTCTACTTTTATACACCGCGCAACTCTCCGGATCTTTCTATACGACACTCGTGCAAAACTTTCGAACCGCGCGAAAGGCAAAGAAAGTGGGTTGCGTTGATCGAACGACCGATTATAATTAGGGGGTTTCGCGATGGAAGGAGGTGTTCGGACGTAGGTACGTTGACGGTGATTCGCAGAACGCGGTAGCGCGGCGATGGGGCGAGGGGGTTGACGAGTGACGACTTCGTACGATCCGCTCGATTTCATGGCGAAATATCCACGGGGGTATCTTCGCAATTAGTGCAACGTCCTTTCGCGCGACTCGCCTCGAAGACGCGGTTATAGACGAGACTTCTCTATCGATACACGGCTTAATCGCAGGCTATACAAGTAGTTAGATTTACGTATCGGAGGAAAAGTGATGAAGGTAAAGGTTAAAAGTACAGGTAAAAGTAACAGGAGAAGGGGCAGGAGGATAAAGAAGAAAAAAAAAAAATAAAAATAAAAAAAGAATAAAAAAAAAGAAATACTTCCAGGTGTCGGAGACACCATCGTCCAACTAACTTTTAGGCGGAAACGTCCGAAACGTTTCGACAAGACTGTAAACGAAAAATATCGATTAATCGGAAGACTCGAGAATTTTTAATTGTTTAGATGTTGAGGGGGCTGCAGAGGGAAAGAAGAATTATGGGGGGAGGGCAGGGGAAATACGCGCGAATGAAGCACATGGGGGGAAAAACTCCGTCGCGGATCGATAACGATCGCATGTGTAACACGGTTGTAAAAAGGGTAAAGAAAAGTTACAAAAATGTTACGTAGTGGCAGGGTACCCGTGGTGGAGGTAGAAAACGCGTCCCCGCGTTCTCCGCTCCGCCACGAATTCGTCCTCGTTCCGCGACGGACACCGAGAAAGGAAATACATTGATATAATATAATATAATATATATATATTTTATCTTTTTATATTCATTCCATATTAAAATGCTTTAGAGGGGTACCTTGCACACAGACACATATTCATTTAAATGGTATATACCGGGCTTTACGTAAAGTACCTTATCTTATTAAATATTATTATTTTTTATGACTATCACACACGGACGATTATAGTCGCACTTCTATCTCGCTATCATCATCATCATCGTTGTCGTGGTCGTTATTAATATTTCCAACGTTAATTTCCTTTCCTTTTCCACGTTGTTACTCGTTATCGCCGCGAACCACCACTCGTTTTCTCCTATCTATCTTTTCTTCGTTTTCATCGTCTTCTCGTCCGTTGTTTCGTCCTATTCTTTTCTTTCCTTCTTTCTTCTCTTCTTCTTTTCTTTTTGTCTTTTTCTTCACTGCGTAACGTCGCGCGCGCGTCATCTCGCCGGTTCGCCAGCACACCGATATTCATCGTGTTTCGCATCATTCTCTCGAGTTTTAGCACGATATACACTCGACGAAGAGGAACGAGGAAAACAGGAAAGGAAGGCGTGTTTCACCCTCGCGGCCTTGGCACGTTGATTTGCATACACTTCATTCTTTGCCACCTCTCCGCCCCGTGTCTACGTCGACTACTTTCTTGCTTGCACCTTCGAATTTTCTTTTCTTTTTTTTTCTCCACGTTATCGCGGCAACACGCGCGCGCCAACGGAGGAAAGACGGGGGAGGATGAGAGGGTTGGAGGGGAGGAAGGGGATGCCGCGATGACGACACCGTTTCATGGGAAACGTTCGCAGGCGGCAGAAACCGTGTCGCGAATTTAAACACCGTCGGTTTTCAGACAGTTCAAACGGGGGGAAGGGATGAGAAATGAGGAAACACGGTCCACTAACACTGACAGGTTACTTATATACTAAACGATAATAGCCATATATACATATAACCGACTACATAGCATATACCTATATTTTAGTAGAACTTTGATAAGCCGTCTCGCGAGGACTTCCTGATGACCGCGAGATCGTCCGGACGCTTTTGTCGATCCTCGATAATCCTTTCGTCGTTTCTTCCACTGATTTTCTCCTCCCGTTTCGTTACGGCGATGAAACGAAGCAACGTATAAAACAAGGAAGAAGAAGAGAAAAAAGCAAAAAAAAAAGCAAAAAAATTAAAAACTCGCTGACACGATGGTGGATAAAACGATGCAAGAAAGAAAAAGAAAAGTGATGGCTCCCGACACGGATTGCCCCGTGAAGGAAAAGAGAGAAAATGAAATGAAAGAAAAGAAAAACGTACACGCGCTTTGACGAGCGCGAGTACGCGCGGTCCCAAAACGATTGTTCGCGCGTCAGGAAGGATTCGAGGGGTCCCGAACGATAAACATATAGACAGACTAGATCCCGTCGTGCGTCGACATTTGTAGAGGATCGAACGCAAAATAATTCGCAGAGCACACATAGACACATACGATATATTTTACAACCTACCCGTCACTGTGCACATCATCGTGCATAACGGTGCGAGACGCAGCCAGAGACATACATGGACATACATGTACGTAGGACATATACGACACACGCGACACGCACACGCACGTACACGCACAGACTGAGATACAAACAGCTGGATATATATACTTATCGATGAACATGGAATACACGTTAACACGGAAGACACTTGTACATCGTTAGATAGGCTATGATAATTTAAAGTAGGTTATATTCCGTTAAGTGGTCCGCGTCGCTCGTATTTTCGAAATGGTCCACGCGATTTTCGTTGTCGTGGTCGTTATTAATATTTCCAACGTTAATTTCCTTTCCTTTTCCACGTTGTTACTCGTTATCGCCGCGAACCACCACTCGTTTTCTCCTATCTATCTTTTCTTCGTTTTCATCGTCTTCTCGTCCGTTGTTTCGTCCTATTCTTTTCTTTCCTTCTTTCTTCTCTTCTTCTTTTCTTTTTGTCTTTTTCTTCACTGCGTAACGTCGCGCGCGCGTCATCTCGCCGGTTCGCCAGCACACCGATATTCATCGTGTTTCGCATCATTCTCTCGAGTTTTAGCACGATATACACTCGACGAAGAGGAACGAGGAAAACAGGAAAGGAAGGCGTGTTTCACCCTCGCGGCCTTGGCACGTTGATTTGCATACACTTCATTCTTTGCCACCTCTCCGCCCCGTGTCTACGTCGACTACTTTCTTGCTTGCACCTTCGAATTTTCTTTTCTTTTTTTTTCTCCACGTTATCGCGGCAACACGCGCGCGCCAACGGAGGAAAGACGGGGGAGGATGAGAGGGTTGGAGGGGAGGAAGGGGATGCCGCGATGACGACACCGTTTCATGGGAAACGTTCGCAGGCGGCAGAAACCGTGTCGCGAATTTAAACACCGTCGGTTTTCAGACAGTTCAAACGGGGGGAAGGGATGAGAAATGAGGAAACACGGTCCACTAACACTGACAGGTTACTTATATACTAAACGATAATAGCCATATATACATATAACCGACTACATAGCATATACCTATATTTTAGTAGAACTTTGATAAGCCGTCTCGCGAGGACTTCCTGATGACCGCGAGATCGTCCGGACGCTTTTGTCGATCCTCGATAATCCTTTCGTCGTTTCTTCCACTGATTTTCTCCTCCCGTTTCGTTACGGCGATGAAACGAAGCAACGTATAAAACAAGGAAGAAGAAGAGAAAAAAGCAAAAAAAAAAGCAAAAAAATTAAAAACTCGCTGACACGATGGTGGATAAAACGATGCAAGAAAGAAAAAGAAAAGTGATGGCTCCCGACACGGATTGCCCCGTGAAGGAAAAGAGAGAAAATGAAATGAAAGAAAAGAAAAACGTACACGCGCTTTGACGAGCGCGAGTACGCGCGGTCCCAAAACGATTGTTCGCGCGTCAGGAAGGATTCGAGGGGTCCCGAACGATAAACATATAGACAGACTAGATCCCGTCGTGCGTCGACATTTGTAGAGGATCGAACGCAAAATAATTCGCAGAGCACACATAGACACATACGATATATTTTACAACCTACCCGTCACTGTGCACATCATCGTGCATAACGGTGCGAGACGCAGCCAGAGACATACATGGACATACATGTACGTAGGACATATACGACACACGCGACACGCACACGCACGTACACGCACAGACTGAGATACAAACAGCTGGATATATATACTTATCGATGAACATGGAATACACGTTAACACGGAAGACACTTGTACATCGTTAGATAGGCTATGATAATTTAAAGTAGGTTATATTCCGTTAAGTGGTCCGCGTCGCTCGTATTTTCGAAATGGTCCACGCGATTTCCGCGTTCGCGCGATTCAGAATCAAAGAACGAGAGAGAGAGAGAGTGGGGGGGAGAGAGAAAGAGAGAGAGAGAGAGAGAGAGAGAGAGAGAGGGAGAGAGAAAGAAGGAGAAAAAGTGTGGGTGAGAGCGGGCGAGGAGGGAAGGGTAGAGGGGGGGAGAGGGGAAATCGTTTTAGCAAATTTTCTTTATAGCATTCGAAAGTACGTTCGACGCCGAACATTTTTCTTATGCAAATAAATGAGTGGGGGAAAAAAAAGGAACGATGTCGGGAAGAGTGTGGTGTTTCTTTGTTTGGTTGGAAAGAGGAAATGAGGAAGAACGAAGCTTTAAATTACGAGAGTAACGAACACAATTTTATAGTAGTCAGTACTGGAGAAAGAACTGATATTGATAATATTTAAACTAGTAGATTTATTCAAAGAAATTGATTTGTGACTACTGTAAAAATGGCCAAATATAATTGCGGAATATATATTCGCCCTCCGATCCGCGGTCGGCGCTATATTATGAGAATAATAAATTATTAATGAAATTAATATAAATTGAATGAATATTTAACTGCAAATTATATATTAGTAGAAGTTTATTCGAGTATCTTCTTTCTATGTATACTTTTTTTTTTTTTTTTTTTTTCCTTTTCGTTTTATCGTTCGTTTAATTTCGCTCTACGTTAATGCGTTACGAAATTGCGAGACCGTGCAACAGCGGTTTTAAATAATTTACGATTATACACCGACGGCTCGTGAAGCATAGACACACCCGTTGGGAATAATACACGCCGTTCTCGGAATTCGCGCTCTGTAGTTGGCCTTGCGAAACGCGCGCAAAGACAAGGAGCGAAGGTGCTTCCTTACTAATTTTACGATTGGCCAGTGCAAAATGAATCGTTCGAAACCGATTTCGAACCTCGAAAGACTGAATCGTTGAATTGACGGGTGTCGCGGCTGGCACCGCGTTCTCCGGACCATCCTGGCCCCTCTGATCGGGGGGCCAGGCGGGCGGGGACCGGGGGATGGAGTTTTTACGAAACGGAGTAGAAGGGTCGGACTCGATAAGCGAGTTTTCGACCCGATAAGCAGAGAGACCGGAGACAAACTCGGGACGCGTAGCAGTAGCAGTACCTGATCGCAATCGTCGTAGTTAGCCATCCGATGCCATCCGCGACACGCTTTAGTGTCAGACTGAATTGGACTGATTTATCTTTTTCTTTTTTTCCTTTTTTTTTCTCTTTCTTTTTTTCCTTATTTTTTCTTTTTTTTTTTTTCCTTTTTTTTAATTGTTCTAATTAGTCGACTCTACACATTGGACTGATCTTAAACGTTTCTTGACTGATGTTACCAAACAAATGTTAATTAAAAGTATCTAATTTCTAAGTTAACACGGTTAGAGGGAAAGCATGAACGCGATCAGATTGGCAGGGCACCGCAGCAGTTCGAATCAACTGAGAAAAAGAATGAATGAAAAGCGGTACATGTAACAAGGATCGGCGCAACGCGTATTTTAATATTCATTCGTTGGAACAACACACGACAGTTTTATTATCGCTTTTGTATCCGACATATCCACGTTTCCTTCGTTCGCTTCTCGTTTTTTTTTTTTTACACGTTAGGCTTTTGGCGCACAGACACTACTACTACTGGTTAATTATGGTCATGGGTAAGAGGCACATCTATATACATAATTTTACACGGACACACACACACGCGCGTCTAGGTTCTTGGTCTCTTTACTTTTTTTTTTCTTTTTTTTTTTTCGTTTTTATTTCCCGTTTCTTGTAATTATTTTAATCCGTAGACTTATGCAATAGCGATGGTAGGATTTTACAATGTTCTTTCTTTTACTAAGAGGTTTTTTTTTTTCCGTTTCCTTAACGCAAGCAGCTATTATACAGTACAGACAGGAGAGCAAGCAACATTTTCGTACAACAGCTTTCTTAAAATAATAAAGTAAGCCGTAATTCCGTTCAATTACCCTACGATAGAGTTAAATTAGCGATCATCCACGGATACTGAGCAGACATATACCATCGACGATATCATTACCTGTGCGAGAACGATACACATCGCGATACCGTTGAATAGAATTATTTTGTAATTCCGAGTTATATGGAGTTATGGAAAAAAGAACATGAAGAACGTATGTACGCTTTTGTTGACGCTTGTTTAATTAGTTTCGTTGATTTAGGAACTTCTTTCGCGAAAAAGATATGAAAACGAGGGAGAGGTTGGATAGGAAGGGAGCGAGAGAGAGAGAGAGAGAGAGAGAGAGAACGAGGAATAGAGCGAAGAAAGAAGCAGCAAAGCACTGAGAAAAAAACGAGCTTATTCGAAATTCGTCAGATATGTAAAATTGTATTGAGAAATAAAAGGAACCGGTGCCATAGGCTCGAAACATCTTAAAATCATCCGGGGAACATGGAAAAAAGGCTGAATTCTTTCCGGTAACGACTCCGTTTCGGGTACAAATCGTTTCTTCTTAAGCGAAATAATGTCGAGTGTTTAATAATTCGCTTGTATCTCTTTTTCTTTTCTTCGTTTTTAGTCACCTATCACATCCTCGAAAAAAAGAAAAAAAAAAGAAAAAAAAAAAAAACAGATACAACAAAGCATAAAACGGCGTTCACACGTTGCACAGGTAATACGTATTCGTTTCCTACCCCCGCCGTACGTGTTCCACGCCTGAACCTGTTCAAACGATACCCGTGAACGCATTTTTGTGTCACGCCACTTTCTTTCAGCTGGAAGGTAAGTTACGCCGATACTACGCGAACGTTTCGGGCCCGTGTCAATGGGAAAACACGGCCCGAGATTCTGCCACGTCGTCCTCGGGCGACGATCATTCGATGAATCGCGGCCGCGATTCCGTTCCACGCAAACACGTTCACGCTTCGGGCCCAACCTGTTCCCAACGTGCTACGTGAACACGGGCTTGTCTCTCGCGACGGATAATCGACGGATAATCGACGGATAATCGTCGGAATATCGTCGGGGACGACGACGCGTGTGGTGGTCGTCGGTATGTATGTGTGTGGAGATCGAAGTAAGAACGATTCTTCAGCAGCGAAAAGGGTGGAAAGGGTTTCTCAAAGGAGGGAAACCACACGTGCACGCGCGACACGCGTGCCTTTGTTCTGCTGCGAAACATCGGCTGTTCGGGGGTCGTTTTCGCCTATTTCCACCGCGGCAAAGCGAAAACGACAGAGCGTGGTCGCAAAGGTGCCGGAGCCAAAGGGCACACTCTGACGAGGCGACACGCATTCTCGATACGTTCGAACGAGATCGACCGTGAGAGAAAAACGAGGGCCATTCACAGTATGCGAAAAAAAAGAGAACGATTAAGCCGCCACGCCGCTCGCCAGGCTCACGCATATTATTACGTTTACTTCGAAATGCATGCTTTAAGTGTCACCCAGAATGCTCAGTGTTTCCTTCTCGTCGTCTCCTTTATTTCTCTTCTCGTTTCTTTTTTTTTTACTTTTTTTTTCAAATTTTTTTTCTCTTTTTTTTTAAAAAAAAAAAAAACAGATACAACAAAGCATAAAACGGCGTTCACACGTTGCACAGGTAATACGTATTCGTTTCCTACCCCCGCCGTACGTGTTCCACGCCTGAACCTGTTCAAACGATACCCGTGAACGCATTTTTGTGTCACGCCACTTTCTTTCAGCTGGAAGGTAAGTTACGCCGATACTACGCGAACGTTTCGGGCCCGTGTCAATGGGAAAACACGGCCCGAGATTCTGCCACGTCGTCCTCGGGCGACGATCATTCGATGAATCGCGGCCGCGATTCCGTTCCACGCAAACACGTTCACGCTTCGGGCCCAACCTGTTCCCAACGTGCTACGTGAACACGGGCTTGTCTCTCGCGACGGATAATCGACGGATAATCGACGGATAATCGTCGGAATATCGTCGGGGACGACGACGCGTGTGGTGGTCGTCGGTATGTATGTGTGTGGAGATCGAAGTAAGAACGATTCTTCAGCAGCGAAAAGGGTGGAAAGGGTTTCTCAAAGGAGGGAAACCACACGTGCACGCGCGACACGCGTGCCTTTGTTCTGCTGCGAAACATCGGCTGTTCGGGGGTCGTTTTCGCCTATTTCCACCGCGGCAAAGCGAAAACGACAGAGCGTGGTCGCAAAGGTGCCGGAGCCAAAGGGCACACTCTGACGAGGCGACACGCATTCTCGATACGTTCGAACGAGATCGACCGTGAGAGAAAAACGAGGGCCATTCACAGTATGCGAAAAAAAAGAGAACGATTAAGCCGCCACGCCGCTCGCCAGGCTCACGCATATTATTACGTTTACTTCGAAATGCATGCTTTAAGTGTCACCCAGAATGCTCAGTGTTTCCTTCTCGTCGTCTCCTTTATTTCTCTTCTCGTTTCTTTTTTTTTTACTTTTTTTTTCAAATTTTTTTTCTCTTTTTTTTCCGTTTGATTCCTCACGTTTGTCAGGTCTCACGCGAAGACGTGACGCCTAACGAAGCATACGTTGTACGTACGTACCATGTGTCTAGAATGATTGGAAAGTGTTTAAATATTCTTGTACTTTAGACCGGGCAGAAAGGAGCATACGCAATTTTTGTACAACCCGTTCTCTGTTTATCCATGTTCAACCTTCCCGTATTATTATTCCCTTCTCTTCTATGGCTCGTACGAGCCTCTCTTGTGCGTGAGTGTACGCGTGTGGACATGTGTGCACGTGCGTGTGTGTACGTTCCACGATCTCTTCCATCGAAATCCTCCGACCGACCTCATCAGCGAGGCTGTTCACAATTTCTTTTGCTCGAAGTTTAACGAGACGTAGCTCGAGAAATTGGATAAAAAGCTTTTTCCAGCCAAAGGCATTGAACGAAGGGGTTGGCCTCGCCTCCATTCGCGTTCGATGGCTAAAGGGCGAAAGAAGAAAAAAAAAGGGCAGATACCGTATTATATAGCCACACGCGTACAGGCTGCATCGCGCGCACAAGGCTTCAGCAGTGGCACCGTCTGACCGGATCTTTTTTAATTAACGAGCACGCGGCCATTACAAATGAACCGCGCACCTTCTTATATTGACGCTTAATTCGTTTCCGTGTCCGGGCTTCGTTTCGTTCTTTAACCGTATAGTATATACATTTTCTATCTCCGACCCTCTTTTTCTTTCTCTCTTTCTCAACCCAACCCCCTCACTGGCTCGCTCGCTCGTTCGTTCCTTCCTTCCTTCGTTCGCTCGTTCGTTCGTGGGTTCTTTCGTTTCTCAGTCCATCCGTCACAGTTCGTTCGTTCAATCTCTATCTTCTTATCTGAATTGCATACGCCGTAAATGCATAGAGTCGTAAGGAGGGACGGAACGCCAGCAGGCCGGAGAGACACGGAGTCATTCTACTTGTTTTTCTGTCTGTGTACGCGCGCGCGCGCACGTCTTAACCCTCGTTGAAGGCTTTGGTTTCGCGGTGTGTTCGTCAGCGGTTCGAAGAAAAAACTGCCATTGAAAGTTCTTACTTCGCTCCCCCGAAAGACGACCGGGCATTTCGAAACGTCGTCGGAAGAGTTTCCACACCCCCGGGCCCCCCTTTCTTTTTCTTGTCCCGCAGCGGTCTCGAGCACGCTGCTGCTATATCGAATGTTGCCGCACCGTGGGTTCGTTTCTCCGTTTCCACTCCGCCTTGTTTTTCCCTTTCGAGTCTTAGCCCGGTTTAATCCCGCGACGTTTAAAAGGAACTGCACCGCGGACACGATGGGGTGGGTGGGTCGGTCGCGGCCGGGGCTTTCGCAGAATGGCGACGAGGGTCGCGGGATACGCGGAAATGCGGAGGATCGCTCGGTGATCGCGCGATTACGGACGACGGACACGTTCACGCGATTGTTGGCAAGTCGCGCGCGCTTTCGCGAACACGTAAGGAGGTACGTATTAAAAAGATCATGCGAAAAGAAACGTTGAATCCTGGCCTCGTCTTCGCGGCGAGGCACGCCAGCCAGAATCGCCCCGCGAATCATTTGAAAGGACGCGACAATAACTCGGCTTGCGTGGAAGGGAGACCAGGCGCGTTTTGAAAAGACACCGACGAAGAAAGACTTCTTCCGGGATTTATCGCGCTTTCAACGCGACCATCGAGTTTGTTCTTTACACGTCCCCTTCGTCCTTGGGAAAGAAACGAACCCAGCGGTCTAATACGCGCGTGACATTCATCGTCCCTTCGAACGATCGTTTCGCGTCTCGCGTGGTCGTTACTGGATTTATCGCGTGGTTCTTCTTTTTTTTTTTCTTTTTTTTTTCCTTTCTCTTGTCTCTCCTTTTCGGGAAAATACGAGCACGAGCAAGTAACGGAGAGCGAGTGTGGGAGGGAGAGAGAGAGAGAGAGAGAGGGCGAGAGAGGAAGAGGTTGAGAATTAGATGACGAGGAGAGGAATTAGAAAAAAGAAACAGGAAGTATAAAAGGAAATAAAAATGGAAAAGAATGCCAGGGAGCCAGAAAGGATGAGGAAAAGAGGACAATCGTGATGAACAGAGAGAAAGAGTTTATCGTTTGCGTCATCCTTTGATATGGGATAGGGTTTAAGTGTGGGGGTTGCAGCTGCATGAGGTGCATTGTTGTGTTTCAGTGCTCACCTCTATGACGGGGCTGACCTTGAACTCTCTGAACACCCAGTCAGCGAAGAAGCTGTTCACCTGCCAGCTGTGCGGCAAGGTGCTATGCAGCAAAGCATCCCTGAAACGCCACGTTGCCGACAAGCACGCCGAGCGACAGGAGGAGTACAGATGCGTCATCTGCGAGCGGGTATACTGCTCGCGTAACTCCCTGATGACCCACATATATACCTATCATAAGAGCAGACCCGGCGACATTGACATTAAGTTCTTTTGAAGGTTTAGATAAGGTAGGGACACGTACCTCATACACCTCTCGCGGAAGTTCTCTCGCGTTTGCTACCGAATCGATCGATAACCCTTCTATTCTATTCCCCATCTCCCGCCATTTTCCTCCTCTATCATCCGTTCTCCGAGTCCATCGCGATTTAAACCTACTCGTCGTCGTTGGAACGATCGCGTAGGTCACAATCGCGTAATCGTTGGTTCACCATACGACCTCGGCTCCGCGTATAGTTTGCTCCCTCTTCATCTCGCAGAAAATGCATGCCAGAGAAACCGGTCTCAACTCCCACGTGGATCGACCCTTATTCTTCTTCTTCTCTTCTCTTCTCTTCTCTTCTCTTCTCTTCTTCTTCTTCTTCTTCTTCTACTTCTCTACCTTCTCTTCTTGCGGTTCGAAGTTTTCGTCCCAGCGTCGTTCGTTCCCTCTATCCTGTTCGTCCTGCAGAACTGCTTTTCTTTCTTCTCCTCCCGTCGTCCTTCGTTCTCTTCGGTACCGTACGGTCGCCGATCGAATTCTTCCGGTATTCGCAGCTCCGTTATACCCCCTGTGTCGGTGACTCTCGGGATCGATGCGACGAGAGCTCGTCCTTCCTCGTGTAGCGACGCTGCAGACGCAAGAACCGTGTGCCGATCGTCGATCGAACAATCACAGGTGATCGTTGAATTGACCGATCGTCTCTTTCATGGGGTTATACTTAATTACGAGTAGGTCGAGTTTTTAGTCTCGCTGACCAAACGACCGAACAGCAGGGTATAATTACGCTTCAGGTTCTTCCCACTAACACACCCTACCCCATTCCTTCCGTCTTTTTTTCTTTTTTTTTATACGTTTTGTGGCAGTCACCCTGTTTACGTGTACGTAGATCGTTTTCACCTGTCTCTAATCTTTCCCTTTGGGTTTTTCTTTTTTTTTTTTTTTTTTTTTAGTTTTTTTTTATGTACCTTATTTCTGTCGTGGCTTCTCGATGTTCGATGTTGTGTGTGCATGCTGATTTGTACCGTCGTTTAATGCTCGTTTTACAGCTTCGATGCGCCTAACACGGAATGCCAGCTTTCGAAGCGGTGGATCGATCGTCGATGAATCGTCGATCGGTTTCAAACTGACGGAGATTTGTCTTTATTTCTTTCCGTTTTTTTCTCTTTCTTTTTTTTTTTTTGTTTTCTTTTTCAAGAAGACGGAACTCTCGCGATATCATCCTATCGTCCATTTGTATCGCTGCATGACGACAGTTCATCATCGCACACACGCGCCATCCCTTGCGTTTATCACGATTCCGATTAATTTCTTTTTCTTAACGAAATTATTAATTTCACCGGCCGACGGTTATAACGAATCGCGTATCGAGTTTTCAATCACTAACCAGCAACGCCCATGCAAGCATGATCGCAGTCCTTTGCACGCACGAACATTTTCATTAACGAGGAAACGCGTGCGTTATCGCGGGAAATAATCGTGGCTTGTTTCACGCAGTTTTATTGCACGACTACCAGCACTTCTGAAGCGTCGAGTTAACATTGTCTTTTTCTTTTCTTTCGTGACTATACTTAATCCCGGGAAATGACGAATGGAATTGAAAACAATCCAAGTCATAGCTCCCGGAGACACGACGCGTCTGGCATGGTGGTTTTGGTCCTCTTCGTCTCGACTCACTCGACTAATTGCAACTCGGTCAATTAACGATAGTTCCGATCGCATGGATCGCTTGCAATTCCATCCGATGTACTCCGATATACTCCGATATATCGATCGACGAAGCACCAAACTGCTCGAGAGGGAGAAAGAAAGAGTTAACCTGTGCTAATCCTTAATTGATCCCGAGACAGCTGCTAGGGTTGAATTAAAACCGAGCCGAGGTCGTCTCGAGAATGGAACGAGAAACCTTAATCGAGAATTGCATCGAACGTTCGAGGTTCCAGCTAATTGCGAATACACCGTCGCAGACGGGTCTTCTAACGTTGAAATTCCTGGCTGATTTAACGCACGATCCCCCTCGATTCGTCAGAATCTTCTTCTTCTTCTTCTTTTTCTTCTTTCTCTTCTTTTTCTCCTCCTCCTCCTCCGCCACCTTTTGCTCCCCCTCGGACGTTCGAGAAAGATGAAACCCTAAAGGGGTCCACTTGTGTGTCACGCGTACCGTCGCGCGAGAACAGTATCGCGATTTCGTTGATACTTTCCGGTTTCGGTATGCCTGGTCGTTGACCAGTGCTGCAACTGTTCTCGCGCGACGATAAAGCACCGATTATTATATCAGACGCGAGAATTTCTGACAACAGACGGACGGTTTTCAGGTACGGGCAACGGGATGCATCCAGCACCGTCGACGCCTCCCTCTGCCATGTACCGGATGCCACCGCCAACGGCGGGTGGCATAAACGAGTAGGAATGCCCGTACTGCCGTCGCAACTTCTCATGCTACTACTCCCTGAAGCGTCATTTCCAGGATAAGCACGAGCAATCGGACACCCCCTACGTTTGCGAGTTCTGCAACCGTACGTATCGTACGAAGAACTCGCTCACCACGCATAAGAGCCTCCAGCATCGTGGCTCCAGCGGTATGCTCAAGAGGCTGCTCAAGACCACGGCGATCAAGAACGTTCTAGGCAGCATGCAGCAGGCTCAGATGCAACAGCAGCCGCAATGAAAATGTCGGAACTGTCTTACAGTCCCCCGTCCCGGACTCTCTGCGTCGTCATTCTCATCCTCATCGTCGATGTTCCCGTCTTCATCCGATTTATCGTCGCTGCTCATCGTCGATCACATCGTCTGCATAGTCACCCATGCGCGATCGGTCACCGTCATCGATCTTCGCGGACCAAAGCACGCTGCGACGCATCTGGATGCATCAGGGAGCAACGAAACGCGCGTTTCCCGTCGGCCGAGCAATGGCGGCGCGTCCTCGACAGGTCGAGCAGATCGAGCAGATCGAGCAGATCGAACGCGTTCGAAGGTTCGAGGCGCGTGGATCGTGGGCGAAAAGATTGCCTCGCCTCGAATACCGCCGCCATCACTTCTCCAACGACCACGGCGACCACGATGGTCGTCATCATCGTCGTCGTCGTCGTCGAAACGATCCAACTTCGGCTTCTCTTTGCCGGTTTCCCCCCTCGTTATTCCATCGAGGAGTCGCACAACTGCCGCGCTCCCGTACGTACCGTATTCTTCGTTTTGTAGTTCTCCTCGAGTCAAGACTGCGATTAATCCAAAGAAGAAAGAAGAGAATCGACTGAGACGTAGTTTCGAGAAAATTTCCGCCTGGTTTAAGGTTGTCGTAGGCGCGCTAGCTGAGAATACATTCCATTGCGTCGGGTTCTCGCCCCGCTGCCGAAAGCGAGAGGCTCGGGCCGATTTTAACGAGGTCTCGAATGCGAACAATGCTTTAAAACGTTCTATCAAGGGACTGGTTTACGTGGCTCACGACGTCGGGCAACGTTCTTCCCACAGGCACACGCGTTATTATACTCCGTAGAGACTCGCGCGCGCGAGCCGAGCAACTCGATTCGCAGACGGCCGAGTAGAATAGATCGGAATAGTCAGACATCGGCGAGAGTAGTCGCGGCTTTGCCTGTTCGATGCGTTTGTCGGTCGAGTCCCGAGCGGTCCCACGAATCGTGTCAATTCAGAAATATCGTCTTGCTAGTCGCGATCGCGCGAGGCAAGATCTCTTTGATCGTTTTGAAGGAGAAAGGATTTCGAATCGCGACAGGGAAACGCGGAGAATGCGTGAGGGAAATGAATAGGCGAAGAAGCCGATCGAGAGAAGAATATCGGAAAGATGCGCGCAGAGGAACAGAGAGAGAAAGAGAGAGAGAGAGAGAGAGAGTGAGAGTGAGTATGCGTCTGTGTATGTGCATGCGTGCGTGCGTGCGTGGATTTGCTTGTACGTCTCTGTCGCTACGATTTATATGCGCGCATACGCGAGTAGGAGAGTATTCGGAATGTTTGGGAATCGTAGATCGAGGATCTTAGGCCTAAATGAAATTCAATTACAAAGTCTACAAATATATGCTCAAATTTCGGGAAACGGGGAAAGAGAAGAAAGCGTGTCGGATTGAGGCAGAGAAGAAATCGCGTGGAGCGATCGGTGGTTGATAGTGGTGGAACAAAAGGGGGTGAGAGGAGGTTATATGGGAGCAGATTGGGAAGAAGTATACGGAGTTAGGCCGAGCAGAGCAGGATAGACGAGAGAAGGAGAAAGAGAATTTTTGCGTAGAGACAAAGGGAAAAGATGAGGAGGAGTGGGAGGGGGAGGAGGGGCGTTAGAAAAGTGCAAGTAGAAGTTAGATATGGGCTCTTAAAACGTGTACAGGTCCGTCGTGCGCGCAAATTACAGACTATATTTTTAACTCTTTAAAAGTAATATTTTGAGCTGTACATATATTATATTCGTACGATATTGATAACGATGATATTCTCTTGTTCAGGTTTTATAAGAATGGGGAACGAATGCAAGATATGAAACGGAGTAGTTCGACGTAGATAGAACCACGGCGGGCAGGGCAGTGGAGGCTCTCGCGTCTTCTCCACTTTCGTTTTCTTCGGGTTCACGCGAATTCGACTGCGACGTTCACGCGTCTCATTGGTGAATGTGCAATATTACGAGTAAGGGGGTAAATTAGGGAACGATTCGGACTCGTCTTGGAACGATGCAACGTGCTCTCGCGCTCTCGCGCTCTCCATTCAAGGCGACCAACTTCTTTCCGTCTCGATCTTTTTTCGTTTTCTCTTCGTTTGCTCGTATCGTTCGGACGAGAAAGGAATCTAGAAAAGGAGGACAGATGGGATCCAATTAGGCCAAAGAAAAGATATGGGTTCGGGGGAGGGGGTGGATGGGTTAAAAAGCAGTGTGGCGTACGAGAAACGATTTGCGCGAGACTGTCGAACACTGCCCTGTTCTTTTAAATCTTTGACAAACATCCATGCTATAAAAAACGAACGTACAAGCAAAATGAAAACCCTAGAGGAAAACAAAACAAAAAAAAATAATAAAAATAAAGAAAAAAAAAAAGAAATGTTGTTCATCGTGCAACGTATTCAGGTTTTAAAACTCAGCGTAACAAAAAAAGAAAAAAAATAAGAAGTAACGGAGAAACAAAGTTGCTGTTTTATCACGTAAGGGGGTTACAAAGGAGGAAAAAAAAGAAACAAAAGAAATGCCATTATAACTAACGAGCAAGTACAAATTATCGAGGGAAAATGATAAAACAAATTACGTCTACGTCTAATTCTTAGGTTCCATAGTAACGGGGAATAAAGAAAAGAGGGGAATATTTAGCGAGACGCGAGGATAGAGTAAATTGCATGTGTCTTCTCGGGTTATAGCGACGGTAGCGCGGAGATAAGAAGGAAGGAAAAAGGGATGGAAGAGAAAAGGAAGGCGGGTAGAAAAGAGGAACGCGGGAAAGAAGCGGCGGACGAGAGAGAACAAGTTTTCCAAACATATCTTCGAAACGAGAAGTATACCGTGAATGAGAAATACGATTTTAGATTTAGGTGTCTTCCGATAAGCGGAAGTTTTTAAAATAATTACGTATACATTTGTAGAAATAAAGACGAGGAGAGTTCTTCTGCGGCCGGTCAAAGCATAATGTGGAGAATTAAACACGAAACGGTTCCTTTCGCACGAAAAAGAAAGAAGAAAAAAATGGGGGGTCGGGTGAAATCTACATGGACATCTTTGCTTTCCTAAAATTTCTTTTCGACTCGGGAAAAGCTTGAAGATAATTCGTTAGTGAAAATTATCCTAGTCATTTTGGAAACTTTTTATAATTCTGTGATATATCGAACGCGGACTATATTATCAAAGATGCATTCGGCGCTACAAAATAAAAAGGGGAACAAGGAACACGGGGTGGGGGGTGGGGGTTCAAAACGAGAAGAAACAAAAAAAAAGAAAGAAATTATTACGTTCCACATTATGATTGCCGGCGTGTGTGCAAATTGCATATGTACTACATAATTGGTTAATCGATATCGGAAAATTCTGTGATGTCCTTCAGTTGGGTATACTAGATCGAAAATATTAGAGATATATGAAGAAAACAAAAAGTATACGGAATTAGGTCGATGTTCGGTGTTGTGTAAGTTAATATTTGTAAAAAAGAAAAAAAAAAAAAAGGGAGGAAAGCCGAGACTTTTATGCCGAGAAGATTTAAAAATCGGATGCTGTCGGAAGTCTCGCGATTGTCCAGGCGATCGCTGATCCGCGTTTGGAAAATTCGTCTGAAGGAAACGGGGGGAAAAAAAAGAACTGATTTGCGCATCGTTGGAAAATTTGACGGGAAAACCATCGTAGAAAAAAGCGTCGAGCTTATCGGCTCGATATTACGAATCGGTACGATACCAAAGCGGATTTGACTGTTATCGCGATTATTTTATTCGTTTCTTTTTGTTTTCTGTTTTAAGCGTGACCAAAGGTTTTTAATGGGTTTTCCCGACGATGCCGTAGCGAAATAACGCGTTTCCTGCGATCAGCTGTCGCCACGAATCGGGGGACGAAACGCAGTATTTGGGTATATAACATATCTCTTCAGGGTACTCGACCCACTGTACGCTGACACGGTGTTGAATCGAAAATCTTAAAAAGAGGAAAAAAGAAAAAAAAAAAACAGAAAAAAAAAATATGATAAGAATACCATACACACAGAATCTATTCCAATGTGCCAACGTCTTCGAAGTAAAAAAAGGAATAAAAAAATGAAAAAAAAAATAAATAAATAAATAAATACAAGGAACTTTAGGTCTTTTACTATTTACACGAGAAAGGAAAAAAAATAGTAGTTAGCCGCGCGTCGCATCTTCTTATCGAGAAACGAATATTACCAACATTATTACTACCACTAATCGTTTTAGGATTTAAAGCGAATATTATACAAAATATTATCGAAGAACTTTTTCGAACTTTAATGCATGGATTTTCGTCTCGTATGCTAATTAAAAGAAACAAAAAAAAAAAAAAAGAAAAAAAAAACACATAAGTTCTAAATGGGAAAAGAAGAGAAAAAGAGTGAGAGAGGAAAAACGAGAAATGAGAAAACGAGAGAGAGTGTGTGGATGTTAGAGATAGAACGAAAGAGAGAGAGAGAGAGTGAGAGAGAGAGAGTGGGTGTGAGAGAAAGAAAGAGAGGTAAGAAACAAAATATTTTAAACTATCTATTTTTATTTGCATTCTAATATCTCGTGCGTGTAAATATTAATTAATATCAGTAAGCAACGTGTACCTCTGAGGTGAAATGCAGAGGAAAAGAAAATGGTACCGGCACAGGCATTATATATCATATTGGCAATGGACTGCGATCGTGTGAACTGAACGTTGGAAAGGCTTTGCGTTCCTGTGTGGACGACACGTGGTTATTGTTGTCTCAAGAAAATAACGCTGTTTGTATCACGTACTTCCTTTTTTCTTGTCGATCGTGAGAATCGCACCGACGAAACCAACACAACCGACTTGTCTTCTGCAGAATTTTTATACCGTGTGAACCCTGACTACCGAATAACCGGATTAATTGTAAAGGAAAATTCGCGGAACGATTGCAACATTCACGGCAGACGCAACGAGTCGTTCCACCGAACGGGATCGTGGTCCTGCCGGGTTCCGCGAATTTTTCCCGACAACCATACGTAGATTCTAGCTTCCGTTTGAACCGTTACAACCATTGAACATCATACGTAAAGTTTGTAGAGGTTTTTATGTTAGTTGTCATTCTTTTTTCGTTTAATCAACGAGTTGTATCGCATTTCAGCTAGCAGCTAAAGTGCTCAAGCTAATTTCCTGGCGCTGTGACGAAATACTTTGATACGCGAATTTACTTTCGAGAAGGCTGATTTTTATAATTTTTAATCGCGAACGTTTAAATTAAGGACTCAAATTTATTTTTACTAATTTCCAGAATATTATTTTCTTTTTCTTTTTTTGTGTAATCCCTACGTTTAGGGAGAAATCGACTGATTAGACTGTCTTTTATTTTTTTTTTTTCGATTGGTTTAAACTTTTTCTTGATTATGTGATATTGTCTTACCAAAGAGCATCGGGAAATTGTAAAAACTTCTCGGACTTTCGATCGGCGTCCACCTTGAACAATTTTTCCTTCTTTCTCTTTTATCGTTCACTAGCTGTTTCCGTGAAAAATAATCTCTGTCGAGAATAATCCGTTCTGCAATGCATTTATACGTTTAGCGATATCGTGCAATTCTTCTTTCTCTTTTCAAATGTAACTTCGAGGGTCCGAGACGTCCGAGAAAGTTCGAGAAAGCGTCGCGACTTATATTATTCTTGGTACGAAAACTCTTCGGTTTCGGTTGAAGAAAAAGAGACGAAATTTTTGTATGATTTTCAAAAGGGGGATCAAAAACAAAGTGGAACTACGAAGGGAAAAGAAACGAAAAGTATAAAGAAATGCATCTTCGAAACGAAAACAAAAAAATGAAAAAAAGAAAAAAAAAAACGAAATAAAAATCGCTTAGGGATGTATGATTACGATGAATTGATAAAAAAGAAAACAAAAGAAAAAAAAAAAAAAATGAAATGAGCGAAAAAAATAACGTCGAGCATAGGAGAAAGACTACTTAGATTTATTTTTATTATGTCTTCAAAAAGACTTTAAATATAATATTTATATTGTGCCATAATTAATATTAACAAAACCTTAAGTATAAATTAATTGTTACGAAAGTTTTTAAATTTATCGGAAGGGGAAAATTGCAAAAACATAAAAAAATGAAAAATGCTAAGATGAAGAAAAGATATCTCTACTGTCTATCGATAATTAACTGTACGATAGTTATTAAGAAAGAATTATGTCATTTTTAAGTGAAATACTGCATTTACAAGAGAAGCTAGGATTAAAATAACAACGGTTGATCAACTCCGCTCATCATGTAATACTAAACGATTCGTGTAGCGTGCGCCCTTTTTGTCATTCCTATCGCGAGAAATACACACGTACACACGCACATACGTACACAGACACACACGCACACGTACACGCACACGCGCGAAAATCGGAAACAGAGGGAAAAAAAGAAAAAAAGACGAGAAAGAATTGTAAAAAAAGATAGAGAGAAAAATGAACAACACCCGCCGTTCTTCAACGTATGTAAGAAGTATCGCATCGGTTCGTTCTTGCCAAATTTGCGAAGCGTCGCCGCCCCCTTTCGAAGCGTCGCGACAAAGGGAACGGAGAATCATCGACCCGTTTCTTGCCGATATTTTTCTGGGTCTTATTTATTTCTAAGTTTCTTCATCAACCGTCCCGGATGCAAAGCACGACGATAGAAACGGGACGATGATGCCAGAACCGTCGTTGTTGAGCGAAAAAGGGCAACGCGTATGCGAAAGAAATGGCGATCGAAGGAGGACGTTGCGTGTAAAAGCGATTCGTATCGAGGGAACGAAGAGGAATTCTCATCGGTGGCCGTGGCGGCGTCGCCTTTTGCTCTGAATATCAGAGACGCGGCACGTGGAGGGAACATGGAATTTTTCACGAGGAAATTCCATCTAGATATCGGTAACTCGGTAGAAGCCGGCCGATCTCACCGTGGAGGATTTTCCTTTGTTCGTTCTTTAATGGCGTACACGTCTGTAAATCGGTCTGCTGCACCACGCAAACACGGAAACCACCTCGAATATCATCGATCCATTTGATTCTACATATCGTTTGCGAGTGTATCCTCGTACAGATGCAGATCCTCGTGTCACTTCGATATCATCGGAACCACATTTTACGTTCTGCTCCGTGTATTATCCCATCAATTCTGTCTATCGAGTCTTTTGCCTGTTCAACGTTATCAGCAATGTTTATTATCGGTATGACTATACTATGATCATTAATCAATCGATTACCAGGGATAGTTCAATCATTAGTTAGCTCGCGAAGAGAAGGGAGAGAGAGGAGAGAGAGAAAGAGAGAGAGAGAGAGAGAGAGAGAGAGGGAGAGAGAGAGAGGGAGAGAAAAAAAAAGAAGAAAAGAAAGAACGATGTACGATATAATATTTGACGAGGAGTCGATGGCACGTTATGTTAACTTTTTATGTACATAAATATATATATGCAGATATGTACGTATACATACATAACACGCATAAAATATTATATAGGCCTATTTTGTAAGGTTTCTCCTTGGTTTTATTTTTATGTTAATCTTTTCCGATTTGTTACAGCGATTTTTCGAGAGTGATTGTTTAAACGTGTTAAGGAGAACTTACTGGATACTTATTATTATTATTATTATTATTATTATTAATTATTATTATTATTATTATTATTATTATCATTATCACACTTATTGCT
>NW_016908357.1:568567-594740 GCF_001483705.2 Eufriesea mexicana | reverse complement strand
TTTTTTTTTTTTTTTTAGTTTCTTTTTAGCGGTTTTACTCCTTCCTTGTCACGATCACGAAGCGTCGATGGTTTCCATCCGTTTGTAAGATTAATTTTAGTCCCGTAATTTACGAATAACGAAGCACAAATTATTAAGAGATAGACCGGGTCGTCGAGCGCAAAAGGATCCACGTGTTGCGAGCGTCTATGTAGAAAGAGAGAGAATGAGAGGAAGGGAGAGAGAGAGAGAGAGGGAGGGAGGGAGAGTGAGAGAGGCGACGAAGGGAGAATAGGAGAGAGAGAGAGAGAGAGATAGAGAGATAGAGATAGAGAGATAGTTTTTCCTAATAATATTTGCTTTTCCTCGGTTCGAATATCCTCTTTTGCCAGAGGAATCACGCGGTCGAGACTTTCCATTCACGATTGACCATAATTACATTCTCATAAAGGCACACCACGTTATCCGCCTTATGCTCGATTTTTCTTTCTTCTTTTCTATTCTTTTTATTTCATTTTTTTTTTTTTTGCTTTCATCTTTTTTAAATCTGTCATTCAATTTCCGGTCGCTTTTCACCGAGAGCATGGTCCAGAGGAAAAAAAATTAAACGAAAGAAAATGAAAAAAAAGAAAAAAGAAAAAAGATACTAGAGGAAGCGGTCAGCCGAGAAATCTTCGTAGAAGGCAATAAAAAAAAAAAAAAAAAAGGGAGAAAAAAAAATAATCATTCGCGACGTTGTGGAATCTTTCGTGGACAATCACGGCCCGACTATAATTGTAATTGTAAACAAAGTGCAACACGCTGCCTTGCTGAACAGTACAAGTACAAAACGAATACAAATACATAAAACATGTCTTCGATTTAATGGATGGAAATGATTCCGGTAGTTAAGATATCAAAAGTACGAGAGAGAGAGAGAGAAAAAAGCGAAAAAAAACGATTTAAAAAAAGAGAGAGAGATGAAGAAGGAGGAGAAGGAGGAGGAGGAGGAGGTGGACGAGGAGGAGATGAAGAAGAACAAAGCGTTTTAATCGTAGAGAATGGAAGAGAAAACGAGCCTCCGTTGTAAGCAACGCCGCTGTTCGTCGAGCGTGTAGGAAGAGAGAAATGCGACACGGCGTGCGTTCGTTCAGAAATACCTCAGTTGCCGTGGCCTCAGACATACGAATCGAGTATACGGTCCTTCTCTACCAAGCGTCTTGTCTATCCGTCGTTATACCGATCGCTGACAGTCTTTCCCGTCAATTTTTCACCAATGTCCAAACTCGAACGAGAGAAAAATGAAAGCTTCGCGTAACGAAACAGGAACCAACCGTATCCCCGGCACGAGCGTCTTTCCCTTCGCGGCCGTTTCTTCCTCTGAACGAGAAACGAACCGGAAAGGAAAGACACCGTTCGCGCGAACGCACGTAACGATCGCTACGGTTCGTTAGCTCGAAGCGAAACGTCACTGCCAAAATGAAAAAGAAAAAATTAAAAAAAAAAAAAAAAGAAAGAAAAGAAAATTCACGCGAAGGGAGCCTCCCGAAGGAGGTCCGTTTAATAGCTGAGACACAAGAGAGTCACGGAAATGGAAACGTTCCGCGTCTGAGGCCCGGCAATAACAGATTCTCATCTAAGCTACAATAGTTGTTGTACTTACTTGTCTTCTATTTTGTCACTACATTGTCTGGGTATTAATGCGAGCAGGGTGACGCGCGTCGTTCCCGGTCGATCGCACGCGGAGGAAGCGGATGTAGCGGGCGAGAGAGGAAGGATCCGCGTGTAGGAAAGATCTAAGCGGAAAATCGCGTTGAGATGGTGGAATGACGAGCGTATGGGAACGTCGCGCGTGTACCGCGAGCGCGCAACAGTCGCCGTATTATTATATTTTACAGAATGCAAAGTATAGATATATAAATAAATGAATGAATAAATGAAATATATATATTGTTCCGTTATCGCCGTTATACCATCCGTGTAACATAACATTGCGAATAAATTTGCAGTTTATTAATCGACGAAAAAAGAAAAAAAAAAAAATAATAAAATTCTTCAGTGTGCTCCGTAAACGATTAACGAGCTTCTTTTTCCGCATATTAACGATATTATAATATATCGCGTAATGCATAAATCTTTTTATATATATATATATGAATAAATAGATTATATATATATATATATATATATACATACAATACGTATTCGATTGAATTCTCCGCCCGGTTGTTTCGCCGTCTGTGGATGCAAACCCCGGGAAACCTTCGTTTCCTGATTATCATTATAACAAATGTACCTCTTGTCTTTCTTGCGTAGAAGAAGATAACGACGAAGGAAGAGAAGGAAGAACGCGACGGGAACGGATTGGGAAGATGAGAAAGATAAGGAAGAAGAGAATGAAGATGAAAACGAATCAATACCGATCGATCGGTGGTCAATGTATATTTATCGTATGTAGTATATAGTTATATATGAGGAAACTCGGGCGAAGGCAGGATTCGCCCTTCACTGCGCTCCTGTGAATTTTTTCGCTGTAAAACGGGATTAATTACTAGGGGATATTACTTCGAACGCGAGACCGGTTCAACGAACTTGCCGCAATCGAGCATTCCACGTGTGTTGACGACGGACGAGAAACGGAGGATAAACTGAGGCGTTCTATAGCTAGAAATGGAGAATGCAATCATCGATCGGAGGACTAGGCGAAGCCGCGTCCGATCGATCGCGACTCAAATCGAAAAGCGGTGAATATGGCGGATAATGTCGAAATATTTTCTAATGCGCGTCGCGTCTTTAGGCTATTATTACATTAATTGTAAGACATTGCAATTAATTGATATATGTATGTAAGCGTTCATTCGTATTTTTCGATGCAGTAAAAAAAAAGAATTATTATTGTCTTTATTATTATTGATTGATTGATTGATTGATTGATTATTGATTATTATTATTATTATTATCTATTAATTATTATTATTATTATTAATTATTATTATATAAAAATTCAATAATAGTTGTTGGTGTAATATTATGAAATAAATCTTTAACGATAGCAAAAGAGAACCTTAATCACGCTACTATGATCTTTCTCAGCCAATTTACCCTCGCTCTCGATCCATCTGCTGCTAATAACAATTAGCGACACGAAAATTCGAGTATCCCCTGTAACGCGTATGGTGGCGCGATCGGGAAATAAAATTTCCGATGGTCGACGTTAATTGACGGTTCTCTCGATCAGCGCGTGGAAATGGGAAGACCGCGTTGATAAATCACCGATCAATAGGATTGCACACCGATGAACCACGCGAGCAGTGACGCAAGCGAAGGGTGCAGCTCGCGGCAGATGCAATTTATCTTCCGAGTACCATTGAAATACGTAAAGGCCGGGATAGTCGTTATATATCGAGTATATAGCATTTGCAAAAGAATAAGTCGGCAATTATACGCGTTCGAGGAACGTATCGAATCCTTCAACGGGGCGGTGAAATGGGGCAGAGCAATGGGGTAGTGCAACGGGGTAGTGCAGGAAGGAGTAACAAAAATTGGCAGGCGGTATCGATTCGCCCCGATGGTACATTCCATACGAGGCGATAAAATATGGAGAAAGCAACGGACATGCTTGCACGTGGGTGGGCCGAGATAGAGGGAAAAGGAATATTTCGTATAAATAGACAGCCAAGTGCAGCGTATTCTCCCTTACTTTTCTTCGCCTCGTAACACCATCGTAATTTTCAGCGTGCGACGCGAAAGCTAACGTATTTCCAGGAACGATAAAATTCGCCGTGAGAATCAGAAAGGACGAGACGTGTTCCAGGTGTTTCCACGTGTCCTGTTTTGAATACGCGCTGCTACGCGTTGCTCGTTAAGCCGGAAGGCAGCCACGTCTCGGTCTTTGTTCTGTTTTGGAAGCGGACGCAAGCGAGTCGTAGTAACGTCGTGGAAACTTCGAAACGAAAACGACCTCGAATATTCGGAACAGAGGGCTCAGTATCTCGTCGACCGTCGCGGGTGTAACACACGAACGTAAATAAGAAACGACCGCGTCGCCTCGACGGAAATCGGAAGCTCGTACAATACGAATCTAAATTGCGTCGTGCAGTGTGTCTCGCGTTAATTCTTTTCTCAGGTCCCTCCGCGATTCGCGTCAGGTGTTGTACATCTCGCGTGCATCAGTGGAAATACACGCGTATACGTATACAAAGATCGGGAACAAAGGAATCAAAGGACTGCGCGTTCGTTTGAACCGAGCCACAACCGACAAAGCTGTCTCGTTTCACGGTAAAGTTGGCTAGACGATAAAAATGCCTGATAAATATTTAAAGAAGCAGTGGAGTATTAGTCGACCATCCTCTTAACCGTTTGCGCGCAATTGACGCGAGGGAATAATTCCAAGGCTGTGTTTAAAACATCGGGAGCATAGTTTCTCAAGGAAACGCACCGATCTTCTCGCATGGAAGCTCGAAACATCGAGCGATGGTTGAGGGAAAACGAAAACCGCGCGATGGATATTCATCCTACGTCTTCTCCTCTCATTACCAAGTACGAAACGCGGAGGCACGAGCGAGAAAGCTCGGAAAAACCTTGGCGAGTGGGAAAAACAATCGAGGCAACTCGTAGAAGACATAGTACGTGCTCGACGGCCTTGGAATTGCGACCTTGGCACTTCTGGTCTAGGCGTTCGTAAAGTAGGCGCGGCCCTGGGGTACGCTGCTATGGCGTCGCGACGAGCGTGCGCGAGAAAGCGCCGGGGTGGTTTCCTCGCTCCACCACGGCTGCTCGGAGAGACCAGCTAGACGGGACAGCCGGTCAGACGCTACTCGGGCCAGAGCCGCGTCAACGTCCTTCCGTGTATATCCTTCGACGTCCATCCGACGTCCTTTCATCGTAACGCTCTGTCTTCTTCGTTTACGTTTGTTCATTTCGACACGAATCCTTCCGCCGTTCGCATCGACGAGTCCCTCGTTCGAACGTTCGTCTCTCGACAAACACACGCACACGCACTTCTCTCTCTCTATCGCGAGACTCGCCTAGATCTCTCGAGAAGCGCGTCCTCAGGCATTCCGCGAGGAGAACCGTTTTCCAGCTGTTCTTCGCTACTCTGCGTGTGGTTACTCTTCCGGATCGGTCAGGTAGATCGTGCTTTCGTGCGCCCGCGCCTCTTTCCGTGTGCACGAGCGTGCGTAACGGAACACCGAGCAGCAACGAAACATCGGCGGGAAGTCTAGCAACAACGCGCGACCACCTGTAGTTGTGGCCTCGAGCCACCCCTGACGGCTCTTCGGACGAGCCTCCTCCGTGTTCTCCCCCACCCTCCCGGGACCCTTTGCGTCTTGTTACTTGGAAGCCGGACGCATACCCGGACCTCACGTCGCCGAGGAAAAGCAACGTCGACGAGCATCCCGAAAGCCAAGGGCAACCACATCCAGACGCATCTCGTACAAGTCTGCCAGGATTACCACCAAAATGAAGACGTCGTCGTTTTCTCTACGCGTCATGCGACGGGTAAGTACACGTTTGCTCTTTCATTCATTCTCTCTCTCTCTCTCTCTTTCTCTCTCTCTCTCTCTCTCTCTCTCTCTCTCTCTCTCTCTCTATTTCTTCCTCTGTGTTAACCGTTAACCGTTGGAGACGGAAACGATCATGACCGCGACTTGACAGCCGATAGTCCGTCGAACCTTCCGTCGAACCTTCGAACGGGTTCTGGAAGCTTCGCATTTCAGCTAACTCGGAGTAGCACATTTCGCGAGACTATTTCCGTTGGCGAAATAGCTGGTAGGAGCAAGGTTTCTCTGCCGCGAGAAACGCGAGGGTAATACCGTAAGGGTGGAGCGTGCGGAATCGAGCGATGGGAATTCTTCCTGCTCGCTGTTAGAACGCGTAGCGCAGAATTATGCGAGACAAAACGCTCGCTTCTCCGCGTCTTGGCAACGCTCTTTTCAATTACGAAACGGTTCGCCGATTTCTATCAAAGTTCGCCCCGCGTTCGGGCGTGTACACGCGCGTGTGTGCGCGCGTCGGAGGAATAACGTTTTATACCATCGGTTTTATTTTTCTCGAAACAGGGAGCGTATTTCGTGGACGAGATACAGTTACGGTTTCCCGCGCTGGTATTCCGCCACGGCCACCGGTATCATAAATAATATGTTTGGCAAAAATTCGTGCCAGCATTGTACGCGTGAATCCGGTCGCGCGCAAATCCATCCGACCCGACTGATTTATTCGCTTGTGCCGACGTTCCCGTTGCATATTCCATTTCAATGCATATTCAACCGCGATTCGCGTTACCCCGCGTTGTATAGAGTCAGACACGAAACTCGAAGCGGACAGAAGAGCCGCGGAGAACATCGCTCAAGTTGGTCCGGAAAGCGACACGAATCGAACGCGACACGAGCGGAATTCTAAGGTGGAAAATTACTCGTAGCATGTACGTTGCGGTACGCGGCTTATGTAACGCTGGCTGGCAATCAATTATCCTTGAAACGTCTGATATCAGGGGAGATATTATTTCGAAATAGAAGCGTTCGATACCGATACCGAACGCGTTAATCGATGCAGCGAGCGCGGCGAAATTCGATCGGATCTACGCGAAACGCCCGGCCCGGTAGAAACGATGGAGATGCTCGTTACGTTCTACCGAATCTCTGTGGAAACCTGTGCCGTAATTTCTGCCGAAATCTCGCGTTCGTTTCGATCTGCCGCGCACACGCCACTCCCTGCCCGAATTCTAGGCGGAAAGAAACGTCGAGACACAGATTTAATTTCACCTTCGATTATTTCCCGCGAAATTCGAGAAATAAAACGGACGAACGTCCTCGAGGGATTCCTCGAACGAATTGCGCTTCGTAATCCTGCCTCTAAGAGGAAGCTTCGCTCCACTGGATTTAGATCTTCTCCCGTGGAGAACTTGGTCTCGGTGATAGACAATTAAATTGGAAAACGCAGTCGCGTAATACGCCGGAGTAAACCCGACGACGCGAAATTCGACTCGTAATAACTTCATACCGCTGTACAACCTTGCCCCCATTTAATAACCGCGAATCGCTAGGTTCGAGGTTGAAATTAAAAGGTAATTTCCATTCGCACGGAGATCGTTGTCACCGTCGACGATTAATAATTTCGCGGCTCGTCCGCAGCGCGATCCTCGCTGGAATCCTCTCGACGAATTAAAATGCTTTCGGAAACGAAGAAACGAGGGAAGAAAACTCGTTTAGCCGATCCCTTTGTCCTCGAGAGCGAATCGCGGATAGAGGCGAGTAGGAGAAACGACGTTAGCGGAATCGCGTTAAAAATTTCTTTCGCCCTCGATTTCGGGTTTCGTTTCGTTTGACTTGGGCTGAATCCTCGAGCGAAAGCATTATCCAGACATTTTCCAAGAGAGAGACCGTTATTTCCACCTGACGCATGCAAAATACAAAGAGGGGTCTCCTCGCGAATATCCGTAAAACTTCGTTTCATCGTTTCGGCCCCTTTGAGGCGTGCTGGAATACAAAGAGGTATTTCGAGGCGTAGCACAAACAATCCAAAATTCAAAGCAACCTCTCCCTCGCGACTATTTTCCGCCCGTTTTTTATGGCAATACTTAAAAGCCCATAAAGCTCGCCGTACAGTTTTTCCCCGCTCTCGGGGAAAAAGCGTTGCAGACCGAGTTCGAATTCCGCGAAAAACCGGCGAATTTTTCGCGCAAATAAATAAACGATACGACGATTCCACGAAACCGAAGTTAAAGCCGGATGAATTGGGCGATCCTGTATTTGCCGCGATACCTTTCGATTTCTCCTTTCCTCCGACTCCGATATTTCCTCGCGTTCGCGTTCTCTATGGTAATCGCGAGAGAGTAAAAATTTTTCCAAGAAACGGGCCATGATGGTGAGAGACGCGATAAGCAGACGGACATCTCGAAAATCCTTTTACCATCTCTCGCAGTCCTCTGTCTCTCGCGAGGCGACGACAGCTAACTTGTCTCGCAACTTTTCTCATTTCCTCGGGAAAACAGGATACTCGTCCTTGGCGAGATCCAGCGATGTTCGCGATTCTTGTTTGTCCCCGTTATGTCAGTCCTTCCGCGTTTCACCCGATGCACCGATGCGATTTTCTCGATCGTTGATTCATCGGATTAGCAACTTCGCTTTCGTTAGTCTGATCGGGACCAGCTAGTTTCCACGCTGCTCTCGTCTCTCTCCGCTCCGTTCGTTCCAGCGTTCGGCGTAGCACGGAGTACACGGTATACACGGTGTACACGGTTAAATTGGTTTCAAGAGCGCGGAGTTTAACGGCGATGGCCGCGTTGGATATATCGCGACTTTATTTCGCGGAACGAGGCCAGACACGTGAAAACGCTCGTTTAATCGCGCGCCGAGCGGAAAATTCAGACTAATTTTCCAAAGTCCTGCACCGGCAGGCAGTTTTTAAACGACGCGAGTAATTTCGTTTCCTCTTTGACGACACACGCCTCGAGGTAGCGAACGCGCGCCACGCTCGTCTCGTGTTTGTTTCTCCTGTCGACCGTTCCGCCATCGTTCACGGATAATATTGACCCTCCAAGGCTGCGCGACATCGTGCAATTAAGTCGGAAGTTAATTGATCGTGGCATGCACCTATGCAAAGTGCTTATTGCGGCCACATCCGAGTACGTGTCACGGAAATTTCTCCCTCGAACGCTAGAAAGGGAACAGCGTACAGCTTCTACCGTTCTATCGCGAATTAGAAGGAAAAGAGCTTGCAGAGGGAAACGTGACCGTCATACGGACTCCGTTTCCACGCTTCGACTTTCGCACTGAACATTAACGCGCACATATGAAACGCGGGTACCTAGTCGAATCGCGAATTCGTATTCCGTTGCGCGACCACGCGTAATCCGATTGTCCAGCCTGTCGATCTTCGATTTCGGATTGCTTCGCGTTATCGTGGAAATCTCACCGTTCGCCGGCCATGGAAATCGAGACGCGACAACAGGGAGGACAGCGTGGAAAAATTCGCAAACTTTTCCTTTGCCTAACTCTCCCATCGTTTAACCGTTATTCGCGTGACGCTTCGCCGTGACTGGAATAATCACGAATTCCGTCCAGCTTGCGAGTCTCGCCGACTCGGAATGGCTGCCGTTTCAAAACGCACGCGGTGAGATTGGAAAGCCAGATGGACGATAGCACCGAAAGACTCGAAGAGACTCGAGGCCCGGTAAATCTACGCCAGTTCCCACGGAATCGTCCTCTTTATCCGACTGTGCTCGCCATCGTCGCGTGGTTTTTCGGAAAAGCTCTCCGGGTATTCCCAGAAGCTTAACGCGCCTTTCAGCGCCGTCCTTGCGACCAGCTCGGGCTCGCAATAGCGTGGGACACGCGTATCGAGAAAATTCGACGCGCGTCCTTGGCGAGCCGATTCTCCCGTCACGCTAAACGCACGCGTACCCGCCAAGAGGATATCGAAACAGAGGCGTAGGCTTTATCGCCAGAGTGGTTTTTATCGAGTAATATTCCCTTTGAAGCTGTGGCCGAAGCCAGGATTTTCGATCCTATCTTGGCAAGGATGAAAAGGACTATTCCGCTTGTATATGAAATTCCTTTCGCGATCGTTCGATCGACGCCGGCGTTCCGAGCATTTTCCGCTATCAGCGCGACCGATGAAAGTCGCGTGATCCTCGGTGAAAAGGAGAGCCGAAAATACGACTCGCGAGATATACGCCGGCGAAGGCTTCCATAAAGTTTCACGGGACGAGGGATCGCGTATGAAAAGAGTTTCTAATATTTGCCAACCGGCTCTCCGGGGGTTTCCATTTGATCGACGACCGACGACGACCGACGACGACGACGTCTGCTTTGACTCGACGAGATTCCACCACGACCACGTTCCCTCTATTTCCTCGGAGATTCAAACATTGTTCCGTCCGCGAGAAAACAACGTCGGCAAGGAGAATTTCGTGGGAAATTATCGGGAGTTATTTTTTCGCGAGAAATTCGTTATGACAAACGAGCGCAAAAAGGGGACGCGTATGTCGGCTGAAGGCTGGGACCACGTCGCTGCCCATTAAAACCGGAAACGTCGGTATTAAGAAATATTGCCTCGCATCCTGTGCATCGTTAGCCTGCCGTGGCGCCGTTAAAACGTCACGACGTCGTTGCTCGAGAAATCCTCGAGGAGCGAAAGGTCAGAGGGCGGAGCGTTTAAACGGTAATTGATCTTTCGAAGACCAAAGGACGGCCAAGCGCACGTGTTTCGTTTCTCGCACAACGGTTCTACACGGTCGTGGCTCGCGTATGCCGCGAAGATCACGGGGATCGTCGATAGTCGATCGAGAAAATCGGTGATCCGGAAGAGACCGGCGACGAAGAATGGCGGAGTTTCGCGCCAGACGAAACTTTCCATTTTTCAATTCGTTAATTGGCCGAAATGAAATTGCATTGGCCGAGCAACGCTTGCAGTTCCTAGATGCAAAACAAATTTATAAAAACTGACACCCGGTTGATATGCTCAAACTAGGAGAATAATTTTGCAGCGGAATAATTTCCCCGGCACGAGTGGAGAATAACGCAATGTCGAATTTAGAATCGTTAATGGCCTTATTTGTTGGCTCTCGAAAGCGATCGCCTTTGTAACGTATACCCTGCTCGAATATATGGAATAAATTCAATTAAATTTGCTAAATGTCCCGCCACTCCGATCATCTTGTTTTACGTTCAATTTATCCGCCGATCTATACGTAACTCCTTTCAAATCCGACATCCACCTTTCCCTTCGTAATTCACCTCTTCTCGGTAATAGGATTTCCTCGTTAAAGTAAACGTTCTAGCAGCTCGCTGAAGCTATTGCTTCCTTTGTACACGAAATCAGAACGTCGGCGATGCGTTCTCTCCCCGACGATCCGATCCAGACAGCTTTATTCTCCGCCCATTTTCGAATAACACCAACGCGACGGGAGCAGGCTCGTTTCCATTTTCATTCGCCGCGGCCGTGATCCAAATGTTGCTTTTAAATCGTCACGACTGCGCGACGGGATTAAATCATCGTCCGATCGCGACGATAAATCGGCGATAAATCGGCGATAACGGGACTGGGTTAAATATCGAAGTCGCAATAAACGCAGTCGCTGACAATGCCGTCTGCCGATTTTAATACTGCTGGTCAGAGAAGTATGTTGGACTGAACGCGTGCCGTCTTCGCCGAAACGTTAAGTCTACGCTTTATTTTCTCGTCTCGAGGATTACCTCATCGTCAGACCGTAAATCTTTGGACGGTGCAGGCGTCGTTGGGCGTAGCTCGCGTGTACGTTTAACAACGGCCACTGAGAATCGTTTTTCCTCTGGGCGTGCAATTCGTTCGGCGTATTCTTTTGCCCCAGGGACCGAAATCCAATTCGCGGTAATACAGCGTGGGTGACTCTTTCCTCTGGACTCGATCGGCTCTGGCCAGCTCGCGAACCTTCGTTGGCGCAAATTTTTATCTTCTATTCGGTATACCCGGCGAGCCTCGATTCCTTCTCTCGTCTTTTCTTTTCCTTCCGATCGATGCCGATGGAACAACGGAAATTATCGCTCGCTACCTCTCGTCCGGGCGAAATCGAAGAGAAAGAGAAACGTAATCGCAGCGCGGGGAAAGATAAAAGCATTCCTAGTCCAGTCGGAATGTATTCGATTATTCGAAGAACGTCGAATCGGCGAGCGCTTCGAGATTGTTGGCAAAATGCGCGTGCAGCGGAGAAGACGGTTTCCGTATTCGTTTCGACGAATAGCGAGATAAATCAGAAGCTTGGAAGCTTAATCCGATCGCGACAGAGGTTCGCTTCGCGTGGAATTTGTTTTAATCCGTGGAACCAACGTTTCGAAAGCGCCACTTTAATTGACCAATGCGCTGAACTCGCCTCGGTGGAAATGGTTCGCCCTTTCCATCTCCATTTCCCGCTGTCACCGACTCGCGCCAGATGGCTAGAGCAACGGGGTTCACGCGTGAATCGGTCGTCGATACGCGTTGGTTAAAGCAGCTGGAAAGTTCGGGGACCAACGGGTCGTACCGGTGCCACAGAGTCCGGGAAAAACAGATTCGCGATACGCATCGTTTCATCGTGAACCGTGGAAAAGGAAGGCCAGCGAGCGCACGTGGAAAGTTGAAACGTTTTGGTTCGTGGGCGTGTGTCGGGCAACGTGCAAAGTATCTTGTCGCGCCGGGTACATTTGCATCTGCTTAATTAGGGTAGCAAACGGCCACCGGAATTGCGGTACAATTACGAGTGGTTGCGCAACTTGCTGCGTGGAAAATGCAAATAAATAACAACCGTGAATGGATATTACGGGGAAAAGTATCGTGTGACTCGCGTTATTTCTTCGCGTAGGTTGCTCGTATCAATTTTTTCCAAGACGCACATGGTGCGCGCTGTACCGGATCGATGACGTTGAACGCACGCTCCGTGTCCTCCGAGGATATGGCTGGATAATGTAAAAGACCCAGCTCGGAGAGAAAAGTAAGGAGAGGAGAGGGTCATGGCCCGTGGCTATCGCTCTTTCGCGTTGTAAAACATCGTGTTCCCCGGCTATCTATTAGGTGCTTTGACGCTGGAACGCCGAAACACGGCGTACACGTGACGATGAAAACCGAAATTGGCAGAAACTAGGTTTAACCAGGTAAAATTAGCCTCGACCAAGGTCCCCGGGTAATACTAATTTTGACTAGTCGAAACCAATATCCGCAATTATAACTCGATAACAATTAGATCGGTACCTCGATGAAACTTAAGTTTAATTCCGCTAAAAGCGGCTGCGCGTTCTCGAACACCGCGTAAAGACGAGAAGTCATTTCGCCCGGTTTGCTAATTTCCCAGCGTTAAAGTCGACTGAGTATTATCTCCTGACGTGGCGTGCGATGACAACGAGTTCCCGTGCAATTTTGTCGAATTATTTGCACTCGTGCCCGCAGGCAGACGCTCGGGAAGAGACAGAAACGCGAAAGTGGCAATATACGACGGCGGTCGTCTTTCGAGATCGCTGCCGCTCCTTTCGATATCCTGACCGGATATCAATTTTTCCAACCATCGAGTTTAATTTCCGCTTCCTCGTGGAACGGATCTACGCGGAGTCGGGGACGGCCAGAAGCCGCGCCATGGCCGCCTCCATTGTTCCGCATTTAAATTACCACGTGTTTTAATACCAGCCGCTTCTGTTGCATGCGTTTCGAAGCGCATTTGCATGCAACGCCGGTACGAGTAAAGGCGCAGCGTTATCGCGCCACATATGGGCTGGTTCGGCAAAGGCTCGAGATTAATATTCATGCGGCGGTTTATTAAGAAAGAAATTGCTCCGTTGCGCCACGACGATACGTAGGTTGGAAAATTATTCATGCGACACCGGCGACGTTTTTGGTCCGTTTGAAGGAGCGAGATTCACGAGCTGGGTCAACGTTTCGCAACTATAGATACGCGGAACAATTAAGCTCGTTAGCTTTTCGCGTGGCTAGTAACCGTTTGCCATCGTCGGGATGTCGAGGTCGTCCTTCACCTTTTCCCGTCTTCCGAATCTCGATCCTTCCCCGGCAAATCTTCGCCGGCGTTTTAATTATGCAAGTCCGTGCAAAAAGAGCCGCGCAAAAGACGAGTTTCTCCGGGCGTCTACGTAGGTAGATGCAGGTGATACGCGTCGCGCGACGGAAATGTGTCAAGAAGAATTTATACCTGAGCGTTAAAAGTGCCTCCCCCCCGCGAGCTATGGGGTGTGTATGCACTCGCCCTGACACGCCGATGCGACTGAAGGGTAAATGAAAACATTACGCAACCGGGTATCGGGGGAATTAAGCGGGATATCATCGGTGTTGCAATTCCACTAGGATAATCACCAGCGAGACGGTTCGCAGTGGCCGGCAACAAGGTGAAACGGGTCGTGTCTTAATTAATCTCGTAATTAACCCTCATACACGATGCGGTGTGTCAACGCAGAAGCGGGCTGTGGAAGTGGAAGGCGTGGACGAAGGAGCGCGTTACGCGTAGGGAAAAACTGACGCGACGAGTAGGCTCGCAGGGCCGTAAGAATGCCCAGACGGAGAGCTTTGCGCCAGTGTATATCGCTTGTGTACGCGACCTGAAGTGCAGCCCACCTGTTGCTAGGCCTATATCGCGCGATCTCTCGCATTTTCAGCGTCCTACTCGAATCCTTCGCGTTCCGTGGCTAACTGGCGCCGTGCTTTATTTCCGGCCACGGAGAATCGAATTATCCGGCTAAATGACCGTCTCTTTCCCCCGGATTCGTCGCTCGGGATCCCGTTTTATCGATGGGGCGTTCGCGATGCGAGGAAAAATTAATTCCCCGCAGCGGCACTCGCTCTCCCGCGGACTCGCCGTGATTAATGGCACCACCTGTCCCGTTTGTTGTCTCCGATAAAAAACGACCGGGCCAGTGAATTTTTTTTCCATCCATTTCTCCAGTTGCTTAAATAATCGCCCTCAACGCGAGCCAATGGCTTCTCGTTGAAATTTCCTCCCCGAACGAGATACCTCGATCGGAACGGACGCATAATCGGACGTGGACGTCGATCAAATCTCTCCGGTTAAATTACCACGATAGCACGCTTGCTTGAAAAATACCCAGCTTAAGGGAAGTTAAACGACGTTCGATTATCCGCAGCGATACGTTCGTAGAATTTCCAGCGAGACGATATAGGATCGAGCGAGGAATATTATCGAATTTCGATTACCGTCTTCTACTTGCAGATCCGCGAGAAAACGTGGACCAAATGTTTATGTCCTCGGAGTTTGTGCCAGTTTTGTGCCGCTCAAAGTGGTTATACATTGATAGACTTAGAATTGTCCGCCTTCTTTAAATATAAACCGGGCCCCTTTGGCGAAGTTAAACGTAATATTTGCTGCGAAGCTTGCCTGCCACGGGCTACCAGCCGGAGAGCCTTCGGTTTACCAGCGCGACGGCGCAGCTTTCCGGCAGAGAGAAAAATAAGAGTCGAAGGGAAATTACGTCCGCTTTAAACGTGGAAAATTCCTCGAGTAGTTTCACGGAGTTGCTATCGCGGTGATAACAAATGTCCGCCGGTGAATCTGAAAGTTTAAAACGCCGCGGCAAGTCGTACACCCTCTCGTCTCGTATTTTTCAGCGAAAATTCAGCGCTCGGTTGTCTAAAGAAGCGGCACGAAACGGGCAACGTAATTGCTGGAAATTACGTTGGAACGCTCTCGGAAGTTGGCTCGTGGTGGAAGTAGCCGAAGGAGGAAGGAGGAATGGAAAAGATCATTAAGCGCATTAATTGCGTGGTCATTAGTCAAACGGCGGCGCTTCAACGTCGACTTGGAATCGCGTAATGAAACCACCTGCTCTGGAACAGAATGCTATTGGCTTAGGTTTCGCGTCGTCTGTTACTTTCCGATTACGTTTCGCCCTCTCTGATTGCGAGAACTCGAATAAAGTCTCGAATTACGAGCCAGTCCTTTCCCTCCAGGTACATCTTTCCCCTGCAAATTTCTTCGCGCTCGTTCCCGGTTAACTTCTTCCCTCGTATTTCCCTAAGAAATTTCATCAAAATCGATGAGCGACGCTCTGTCCTGGCCCCCTTATTCCAAGTTCTAAAGTCTCGAAGCAAAGGCTAGGTGACTCAATCTCATTTGCCGTCGTATTTGTAATGAAGTTTCAGCGAGTTATCAAGCTACCATAGCAAGAAACCCAGGGTGCTGGGCGGTTGCTAAGGGAACCAGTCGCACGTGTCGACTACGTGATCGTATTTGATTATATGAAATTTCTCATAGTCACACGTACTGGGCGTTTCCTTTCTTTCCTCTGCCAAACTTTCTCGCAATGGAACCCATCGAAGAGATCATCAACTTTCTACCGTTTCTCCAACAAACGCGCGCGATATCGCGTGTGCGTTGACAACGCGAAAACGAGCGAGGAGCCCGCTGAAAGCCCGAATCGTGTAACGAAATGCAAGCTTGGCGGATTCAGAAATTCGTGGTCTCCACCTTGAGCGTGATTCCCACCGGACTTGAGGAACTTCCGTTCACGATCCGACACGATACACGGTGTTTCATAACGTTGGACGTTTAAAGCCAGACCTCGGTTAGAATCGGGGATTAAAGCGAATGGAACGGTTCGTGACCAGCGAAACGGCAAGCTCGAGCAACGAGCGCATTTCGGGCAGTAGCGAATCCTAGTCCAACGCGAGAAAAATTCGATACCGTCTCTGACGATCGAATCCTAGACACGACTTTAAAGCGCGTATCATTTTAATAAAGCGATATTTTCGAGGTGTCGCTGTTACAACGACGTTACGAGGAACGACCAGGTGGTCGGTAACGAGAGGGAAGAGCAGAAGGACAGGGACGATATTAACGGCAGACTTCTCTGGCCGTTTATCGAATAGAAGCTAGATAGATATCTAGCCGCGCAACGTTATGTGCCCCCAGTGACACTGACAAAGTGGCTGCTCCACTTTTCAGTGGATTAAGGGCGTCGTTGCAGGTACAGAGAAACGCCTCTGCGTAGGAGGAGAGGATCGAACGGAAAGACGACACGAGGTCGTAGAAATGGCGCGATATCGTGGTTGAAAAATTCGTTGCACGGTGGTGGGAAGGAGAGCTGAGCTCGATCTTGCGAGACGTACGCAGGATCCTATCGAGCCGGGAGCGTTCGAGAATAGAGGATAAATAATTGCAGTCACGTGCCTCGATGAAACTTACCGGGATTTTGATGTACGACCTTTCGCGAGCTGGTCACGAAAAGCAATCTAGCCGGAATAAGCTCTCTTTCGTCGCTGAAGAAACAGAACGGAACACTCGAGAAAATATCAATCGCGTCCCCGACAGAAAGGGTCGAGCTTTTCGCCGCTTACGTGGATCTACTCGAGACGGAGAGCTCGCGCAGGCCGACGAGCCTTTTTTCGAGTGCAGGATGGAAATGGGCATTTAAAAGAACGGCCAGTCAATGGAAATCGTCTTTCTTCGTATTTTCACGCTCCGTCGAGCCGAAATGAACGCGAATTACGCTCGGGCGGGGAATTTCGTGGAAATGGAACGCGTTATACGTGCATTTTACGATGACAATTAAGTAGTAAAAAGTGTAAACCTCTTTGAGAGTAGCTCGGACAAATGACATTGTACCGTACTTGTATCGATCCTTGACGGGAAATTGAAACCTTGTCGGATAAGTTACCGCCTCGACGAGAAACGGGAAACTCTATAATTCTGTATCGGTTGCCGAGTACTTTATAATGGACGCCAGCTTTATGGTTGACTTTATCACTTGTCACGCGTAAGTGGTAGTCACGCGGTTCACTCGCACCCTCTAATCGAGCATATTCTCCACGGTCTTTTCGTACTTTGACTATCCAACGCTACGTTCGCTCGAAATCTACGCGTATCGATTATCGAGTATCGTTCCTCGTCGCGAGAACGAATTACATTCCGAGTATCGCTTCGCTCTATCTCTGGCGACGTCGTATTTCTTCGCTCGCGAGGATACAATTTCTTCTCGCACGCGTCTGGGTAAACGTAAAGGTATCCTTATGGCGAATACGTATGCACGACGGAGTAGATATTGGAGCAGAGACCCGTGAAGTGTCGAAATTCCTCGGAGATTCTGGGGAAAGAAGGAAAGCGGGAAAACGGGAAGGCGGGAAAGCGGAAACGCGAGTATGGGAAATTTTGTCTGAGAAGCTTCCGAAGCCTGGAGAGAGCTGGAACTCGCACGCGACCCCTGACATTACCTGCCCTACATAAATGACCCAGATCCCCATGACTCCGTTCTTGCAATTTCTACTGGACAATAGTGTGATCCAATAACGAGCATACAACGCCATGCTCCACGATCATCCTACGATTCGCGCGATCGGTTAACGATCTGATGCGAATAATTACAGCAACGCAATTCCAAGTCGTCCAAAGGAAACTCCCTCTCCCCCTCGCCCTTCTTTGCGTAACTTATTTACAGAGAATCTACGGGAAATCTAGGGAAATTCTCGGGAAATCAAGAGAAAGTTGACTATGTAAATAACCGGAGTGTACTGACAGCCGGTAAAGTTCGCTGCTCGATCGAGCCACTCGGTCGTAATTCTGCTTTGTCTGTCTGTAAATGGGGAAAGACAAGGGAAGAAGAATACTCGGTATTGCGCGCTTTCGTTTAATCCGGGTATAAGGAAGGATTTATCAGGAAGAAACGTCGGAAATTCGGTAAACAAAAACAAGCTGGTGGTTCATTTTCATTCTCTGCCGTCCGCGTCCCGTTTCTTCGATCTCTCCATCTCCCTGGAGTGAAACGTCTCTCTCTCTCTCTCTCTCTCTCTCTGACAAGCTCTCCGGAAGATAATAACTCGAAATTCGTTTCGTCGATTCCGGACACGTGTCGCGGCGACCGAAAAGCCCGGGAAAGCAAGAGATTCCTGGTCGTCCGGCTTGCATGGCCGCTACCGGGTTTCCTTTTGTAGTCGGACCCTTTCATTTCGCACTCCCTTCACGGAAAGAGCGTTCGGGTTCCTTTCGTTCTCCCATTTCCATGAGCACGGAAGCCCGAGGAAAGACGGAACACTCGATTTTCCTGAACGCGAAGAGGAGGAGAAAGAGAGGAACGCGAAAGGTACGCGTTTAGAAGTAGAATGGAGTCGGTTTCCTTCCTCGTCTCTCGCCAGCCTTTCGTCCTATTGACCCGTTGAACGAGATTTCGTGCTCTACCGAGAGGCGACACACGGAGATTTCATGGTCGTACGGGTTTCGTGTATCTTGCCTCGGTTTTCCATTGAAACGGCATCCCCGGTTTCCATGGTGATTCCCGGATATGAAGCGGCTCGTAAAATCAATGGAACGAAGTCAAGCCACCGGTAGTCGGGCGGAAGCAATTACGGTATCAGGAACAACGAAATCCATACGATCTATCCCCGAAGTAAATTTTTCTCGATCAGCCCCGATGACACCGGGCTTGTTACTCGGATATTTATCGAGTATGTCCCGGTCGATGTATTTGAAAAAAACTTCTTTCGTTAGCGCCGAAATAGGGTCGCTTTTTGTACCAACTTCCTTTTTCGTTTCTCCATCTTCCTTTTATTTCATTTTTCTTTTCTCTCTCTCTCTCTCTCTCTCTCTCTCTCTCTCTCTCTCTTTTCATCCTTGTCCGTATTCCTCCGGTGTAGGATCCGTATACCTCGTGGACCAGTCGCTTCGTTTACAAACTTGGGCGCAAATAAAAGGCCGGATTTTTACATTTTAATCTCGAGGATCGAGGGTCGGGGCGGACGCGAGCGCTTTGAGAGTAAATTGGCTTTCCTGTTGATCGCTACATTCATCGGTAATCGCGCGCGATCCTGAATAATGATGGATCGAAGCGGAAATTCAAATTCAAGGGTTAATCAAGATAGCGGGAAGATTTCCCCTTTCGACGAAACGACGATACGGACACGGGTGAAATACGAAGGTTTTTATCGGCGCCTCTTTCACACCGTGCCTCGCTTAATTTCACCGCCTCCTCGCTTCCAATGAATTTTTATTAACTCGTCCACCAGATGAACGTATTCGCGTATCGGTGCGATCGCGATAAAGAAGCGAGCTGAACCGTCCGCTTGGACACGCTGTTGAAAATTCCGCGGTGATTAAACAACGCCCATATTTTCACTCGAATTTATGGTGATTCACGCGACGTGGTCAGCTGGCTGCATTTGTATGCATGCGGTCTCATATAATAGACAATGCAGCATCACACGAACAAGCCAATCTCGAGTGGAACACGCGTGCGCACAATGGCTGCTACTACTGGTTCGACATACCAACACTAACTACGCGGGCCAAGGTTCGCGGTTTATCCAATTACCGTGAATACGAGCGAAATGTGGAGTAGCGTTGTCGAAAGTTGGGAAGATCGTGTCGCGTTTCCTTTACATTCCTTTGCAAGCTTGCCAAGCAAATTGCGGGGGGAGAAAGAGCGAGCCGTAATTTTCCAGTTAGACGCGACGCAATCTTCCAAATAGACGATCGTGATTCACCGGATATTAATTTGCCCAGAAGCTCCTCCACGCCGGGGATCCCTTGGCCGTACGACGTTCACGAGGAGAGTCGAAGAGAGTAGAAGCTGGATCACTCTTGCATGCGTCGCGCTGTCGATCAACAACATCTCTACACCTGTTTGACTTTTCTCATGGTCTTTTCTCCACTTTCTCTCACGCAATTCATACATACTATTCTCTCTTACGATTCTATCTCTACCTGTCTGTATAACATTCTTTCTTGTGTTTCTATTGCACAGACGCATCGCGGGCCGGCTGTCGTGCAGGTACAAACTTCCACGCCAAAATTCCAATTCTCTGCACAAAGACACCTTAGGCGTCTCTAGTTTCTTAGTCTCTTTTCAGCTAGAATGCGATCCTTCGGGGGATCAGTAGCACTTAGTTACGTAGGTCGCAAGACGTTCGCAAGCCCTGTTTCGCTGTTAGTAGAGAGCGAAACGAAGCTTCTTAGCATACCAATTATAATATCTAGTCGTCGTGGTCGCGAGATCTCGTTAGCCAGACTGTTCGCGATAGATCGCTTTCATTCGACACCTGTATAGCTGAGACACTGAATGCGTAGTGGTATGCGTTGCGTGTTTTATTCGAATTTTTTCAACTTCTTCCGATACTCGACGCGCGAAACTCGCGCGGACCAGAAGAACGAACGATCCAGATATCCGTTAACGGAAATCGGTGCATTCGTATCGACGCGTTCACTCGTTCGATTCGTCCGTCTGCATTTCGGGGCTAGATCTAGAAATCGCGTCTCGATCGCGTGACGCGCGTGCAGCATGAAAAACTCGACGATGCATGTACATTTTCAGCTAGGCCGCATGTTTCGTTTGTGTTCCATGCGTTTTACTATCGTTTCACGTTAGTACCGCGAGACGTCCCCTTAGTGCGATGCAACAACAACACGCTAGACAATGCTCGAGCGCAATTTTTAACTCTAAACCGTTCTCTTTTGTAGGTAAGTGATCCTCTCGGCCGACGAACCAGCTATCCGATCGGTAAGTCAGCTTTTCTCGTCTTAAAAGCTTCACGAGTTCGCGCGAAAGCTCTATGCACTCGTAGTCGGTACAACAGAGCCGCCTGAAAGCTCTGTCTTATGGTATACCGGCGCGGTCGGTACTTTGCTCGATCTATACTACTCGCGGCGCGTTTATCACCCGGGCTTCTTACTAGTTTCCTGCCGTGATCCTCCACGGAGCGTTCGATAATCGCGCGGCTCTGCGAAGGCCAGTTTTACGTACCGACGCTTTGCGTCGTTTGACACGCGCAACATGGTCGAAATACAAAATGGCAACGTACATTCGTACGTACCTACCACTGATCGTGGACTAAACGAATGCAGAGAAATTAGAGAAAATCAAATTCGAAGATCAAGCGAGGGATAAATCGATTTTTCATCGGTAAACGGAAGACGTAATTCGTCGCGTTTCTCTGTACTTGCTTCGTGCCAGGCTAATCGAACGATACGCGTTCCCTCTCGTTTCCAGGAATTCGCTATGGATAATTTAGCGATTTCAACGAACTCTGCTATCGACAGACACGTTACACAAATAATCGTTGCGCTGTCGACACGAGTCGCAGATATTTTATTACGTATCGATCTCGGGAAATCGATACGTATCCTCTCTGTTTAACCTGTGCTCTGCTTCGTTCAGCGTTTAAACGTTAATCGACCGATAGGACGGTATCGCTGGTAAGCGAGGAAAACGGTTGAACATCGGGGAAACAGGCGCCATTTGACAAATGAGCCTCGCAACGAGCCAGGTGACAGGTGAGGTGATAGGCCAGGTAACGGCCGGGCGGTTGTCCGACCACCGCGGGCCGATACTACTGTCGTCGGGGCGTTCCATGCTAGGCATAAAATATTCACTTCTGCGTAGAGGAAAAAGCGTTTCCGTGCCAAGGTCGCGTGCTAGCGCAATCCCACGATGGTCTCTCGTCTCGTGGTTCTCCGGCCGATTCAACAGATATACACGCGCGCGATCGTTGCGATTCGCGCGATCGAGCGGGCGTCGCGACGGCGTGCGGAAGGAAAAGTGAGCAGCGGCGAGTGGAGTAGTGCCAGATGGCCGGGTAGAGGGTGTTTGGCGCGTTAAAAAATTTTTGATAAACGCCACGAATACTCGCGTGCCCCGCTAGATAAAGTCACGGCGCATAAATCAGCGGCCGGTGATCCTTTTCCTACTTCCTTATCGCGGCTTTACATCCGAGCAACGAGTGGTGCGCACCCGGCGCAGCGGAAAGAACATTCCGAGGAGCACGCCGAGCCATTATTCCGTCGCAGCTGCTGGCACCGGTATTATTGGAAAGCTGCGCGTTCAACATGCATAGAATTTCCAAGGGTGTCGTTCGAACGGTCAATTAGAATTCGCGAGGAATCTCTACCGTTTACTCCGCGTCAGAATCGCGATCGAGTTGCCGAATTCCCCGAACCACGAATATATTTCCTCGTCTCATCGGCTCTCGAAGGCTCACGGAAGGAATGATTCGTCGGAAGGTGTGGTCGAAGAAAAAGATATTTCGCCCGGGGGAAGAGGGCTGATTATATTTTATCCGATGGTACTTTCACATCAGACGTTACCTTCGAGCGATCTCGTACCGAGCGAGAGTTGCTAGTGGTTTTGACGTCGCGTGATTGAGAGACCGATTACCGGTTGGTTCTACTCGACGAAAACGGGGACACGAGCCATTTTTCATCCCTTACCGCTACTTGCGCGAGCTCGGCGCAGCTGTTCCATAGCGAGCGTTGATACACGGATCGAAAGCAAAACAGCCAGGGTAGAAATAAAGAGATATCTACGTTTCGTTGCTTTCGCGTCAACGCGAGACGAGAAACGTGGAATTTCTGTAGAAAGTCGCGCGTGAATTTCTCTCGGCCGTGTTCTTATCGAGTTTACGACGGTGAAATTGTACCAGACTATCGCGAACCATATGGAAATGCGGTATGAGAACGTAGAGATTTTATTTTCCTCGATAACGAGGTCGTTTCGAGCGGAAACCGTTCTTCCATTCCGTCAAAATGCTCATGATTCGCCGGTATCCTGGATTCGAACGCGTTTAATACCGCGAATCACGCTGAACTCTCTTATAAAAATATTTCTGCTCGTTGTTCCTAAGTAAATGCGTCGTGAATCGAACGACGCGATCATTAATCGCGTTCCATCGATATCTTCGCGATTTTGAGATTCGTTCCCTTAGCCGAGTACGCGTGCCAATTTTAATGACATTCCGCGATTAATTTACGGGCGAGGCTGTAAACGAAAGTTGCTTCGTCGTCCACGTGTTGGGAAAATATAACGAGTGCATGATCCACGGATCCGCTCGTGTACGACGAATGAAAATTTAATCACAATCGTCTCGGTCACCGTCTCCCGACTCTTCCTTTCACCTTGGCCCAGAGCAAGAAATGCTGTCACGATATTCCGATCGAGGGAGTATTAACTCGCTGTTAAATTCGAGTTATTTTCAGGCATATTTCACCGTAGACCTCTGTTCGTTTTAATATTTAACATCGAGGACGTCGAGGACGTTGAAGAGGTATTTATTTCGTTGCTCCTTTCACCGGCGCTTCTTGCGGCACTGATGGAGCAAGCGCATGCAAATTCGCTCGGATTCGCGAGGCACGAGCAAGCACTTTGGTCAGATTATCTTGGAGAACGCGGTGCTCTCCGAGCTATCCGCTTTACTTTTCTTTAATCAAGGTCAGGAGGTGCTGCACGAGCAGACCGAGAGGATGAAGAAACTTCCCTTAGCCGTTTTCTTCCACTCTCGGTCACTCCATTCAATTTCCCAAGCACCCGAAAAATGACACCTCTCGTCGCTCCTTTTCACACCGACGAAACGGCTCCCATTGGTGTGAACCATGCAACCACGTTGCGCAGGCAGACTCGAAGCTCGAACGTAAATTCGGCATATTCGCTGGCGTTTAGTCATCGCCTAATTGGAAACGGTATAGCAAAACTCTGCCAGTCGCGACAGCTCGGTTTGCTCGCGAAACGACCCGAGCTTTCTCGACGATGGAGTGGGCCAACGCCAGTTACCATTTTCTACCTCGAGCACGCTGTACGAGCTGCTAGGTTCGAATGGAACAGGAGCTCTTACCGCGTTGATTCGAGAACGGAGAACAAATTTTTCTGCGAAATCTCGGTCGCACTCGTTACGCGGGAAATGCGACGCGGAGCGATTAAAATGCTCTCCGCGCGTATGCTAAAGAACGTGCGAGTGGAAGGTGCGGGAAATTTCGATATATCGATCGACGCATCGGCGAATTCGACTTGTTTTTCCGCGGCATTGTGGGCAGAAGGAAATGCAGAGATATTTCATTGAACGTCGAGGAAATAATGGTACCGGAGAGGTTCGCGGCTCTTGGAAGCCGTTTGTGTAATGTACGTCAGGCAAACGCGTCGGTGGCAGCTGTCAATAGTTTCTAAAGGAAGTTTCACAAAAGTTTCATGCAGCCTAGAAAGACAGTCAGCGCGAGCGTCCGCTAACAAAGCCGGTCCTTTGACAGCCGATACACCGATTCCGAGCACGCTTTTTCATTCCGGCGACGTCCTTTGTAAACGAATCTCGCAATCAGCGGGGAAAAGTGTTTACCGCAAACTCGTTTTAACTTTGCGAAAATCCGAATTAGTTGCACGACCTAACGTCGAGAAATTACACTGTCGAAAAACTTGCCTGGCGAGAAAGACCGTTTTAAGTGGGCCGCGCGTTTCGTAACGGCGGCGAGCGTCGTTAAATACGCAGACCTAGCCTGCTCGGTTCCCTAAATTTTAAGGCGTCATAATTTTCCCAGCGTCGGATCCTTAGTCATACACAATCCCCTGCTTACGTGGAAGATTTAGTCGAGGACGGGCCGAGCTGTTGATTAGTAACAGTAATTAAACTTGGCAAGGACGCGAGGAGAAATTATAAAGCTACAAATATCACGAACCTTGCTCCTTTTACGAAACTCCCAACTTCTTACCTCGCGTAAGCTAAGTCGCGTAAGACCTTTTTCTTCCATGGACCTGTCTCTCAACTTTTTAATTGCTTCGAATATTCCACGGTAGGTAGGTCGATCTAAGGAACGTCGATGTAAACGCGGAACAACGGGAATAATGGTAGCCAAAGTCCGCGCGTCATAACTGTCGTGCAACTGTTCACCCGTGAGCCACGTGCTCGTCGAGGAAGCACGTCATTCGCAGTCGCTGTCAGCGCCATGTTTTCCGAAAATTAGAATTTCGAGGGAAAACTGATGGTGGAGGGACCGAGAGCGCGAGCGCGAGAGAGGGGGAGAGAGAGCACGGTCAAGTACACCGATCCCATGGAGCACAATCGCCGGGCAAAACCACAATGGCAGTCGGCGGTTTTGACCGATCGATCGGACCCTCCGACCGTGGAACAGAGATACCCCGCTGCGTTTTTTACGTTCGATGGATCTCCGTGGTACTTACGAGCGGATCGCAAGAAATTCCGCGTCGCAAGCTCGGGGATTGAATCGAATCTCGACGGATTTCCAACGTTCCTTTACGCGATAACTGTTCCTCGACGTTGAGCGCGTTTATCTTTATCGAATTTCTCCGCGATAATTCGCTTCTCCATGCGTCAGTGGAGATTATTTCGCGAAGAAGTACAAGTGCATCGTCAATGAATTCCGCGCGGTTGGCTGAATGAAATTGGTTACGAAGCGTGTGTACGAGGTGGAAATCGATGGAGTAGATTATCCGGGACGAGGATTGGGACAGAGAGCTTTCGCTTGATACGGCGAGGGTCTGATCCGTGGACAGGCCTAATGCACGTCAAAGCATCGGGAGATAAATGGCGAGAAAACGATTATCGCGACACGCGGATGCTCGTGGCGCGAGCCGGAAAGCCGGAGCCGGAGCCGGGGCAGGAGCCGGGACCGGAGCCGGGACCGGAACAGTGGGAAGCTAAGGGAGAGAGAGGCATTCACCCTGACGATGGCGTACGTAAACGTAGAAGATGCACGTTAGAGCACATTGGTCGTTGGTTCGGTCGACCGACACGGATGATGCTCTCGGGGGTCGGGACAAGCTCCGGAGAAGCTCTGATCGTGGCGGTCGTGCGGGGCTTCGAGCCTGCGCACTGTCCAGGAAATCGCAGAGTCGGTGCGCGAGGGGCGCGTGGCGGCACCAGGGGTGTCAGTCACGGCCCATCTGCCTACCATCGAACACGTAAGTCCGCAAGTGGTTACTTTTTTCCCCTCTGTCAAACCGTTTCCTCTACGCCCCTTTTTTCAATTTACACCTCACGCTCT
>NW_016908357.1:506467-567765 GCF_001483705.2 Eufriesea mexicana | reverse complement strand
CGCTCTTCCTCTCCGTTCCCACCATCTCTCGCAACCGTTCCCGTCGCGTCTCCATTTTCCTTCCGCGCGATCCTCCATGGTCTCCACCTCTCGTACACCCTCCGTTTCTCCATTGACACTTTCTCTTTCACGACCTTGAAGCTCGTTACTCTGTCGACACGGCCAACGTACAGCAAGGCGAGAACGGAATTTTCGGAAGTGTGCAAAAGATGGATTGACTCGCACGAGCCACGGTGGACGATCCACCCGCCGGTAGTTTCTCTGTGATTATGTCAAAAATGGCGGGTACCGTTGGACGATTCCGTGACAATCACCAGCTTCCGAATGTCTCCAGGGGGTGAACTCGGTCGGGAACAAGTGCTCGCGCTTCTTTTGTGCCGTTCAAGTGGCCGCCTTAAGTGGAACCGTTTCTTGTCGGAACGAATCGACGTTCCGTCAAGTGAGTGAGACGGTTTTCGGAAGCAAGGTGGCCCTCTCTCTTTTCGTTTCGCAGGAAATGGATTTCCTCCGTCCAACGTCTTTTTCTTCACTGAGATCCCCGATAAAAAGCTTGCGCCTATTACCCGTCCGGAACACTTTCTCGTGCACCGTGTTGTTCTTACGGTACCGTGATTCCCAGCCGAATCGTTGACTCGTACTACTCGCTCCATCGTTCTGTAACCTGTTTCGATCAATCCCCACGAGTCTTCCGTGTTAATTTTCCAAACGTAACGTCGTGGAATTTCGTTGACAAGCTCCCGGTGATCGGTAACGTTGCGATTGGTCGAAAATCGAACCTTTGAATTGCGCTTTTTCAAGGATTTCCAACGTTTCGTAACGCTCCCAGGCGAATCGTTCTTCCAAGGCATCGAATCACGTAAGTCTTTGAAAAAGGTGACTTCAAAGTTTCACGCTTGTCACTGATTTCCCCTGTGTAAGCGTAACACGTGATACACGCGTGACACGTTCAATTTTCCACGGTGTATATTTATAAAAAATGACCACTCTACGGAAGCAAAAACTATACCTTCATTAGGTACAAGGCTATTAATCACTCCGTGTAATAACGAAAGCGCCTCCTTAAAAGGGTGTAATTCGTCGTTACACGACTGCTTCCTCCTTCGTGTCGTACACGCCTTCGATTAATCTTTTAGACTGGAACAAGGCAACAAAGGATAACCTCGTGGAAACTAACTTGGGAAATTTTCAACCATATTCTCGCCGCTGTTCGTTGGCCAGTTTAACATTCCCATCGTACGTACGCGCGACGTTTTACGCAAGGTCAAATCGCTTCTTTGAGAAGTTGGAAAATGACCACGTGCGTTGCAATCAGGGACGAGTACGAGCATTCCTATATTCCTCCCGACATGCATATATACCGAGTCGAGGAAAAGCTTGGATTCCTTGCTAACAACGTTCCAAGTAAATCTCAAATAAATTTCAAAGAAATTTCAAAGAAATTTCAAACAAATTTCAAACAAATCTACGCCGCGTAAAATACTCGATCGATTCTTCGAGAGAAATAACAAATAAAAAGAAAGAAAAGAGAGGAGAAGACGGCGTTGTGTACATAGCTTTTCCTCGACTAGGAAATTTTAGACCAAACGAAAAGTTTTGAATGCACGTTTCCCATTTTTCCCCGTCGATTTGGTTAAACAAATGGACCGGTCATCGTGGTTAACGTTGTGTCCAGTTATTGGATCTATTCCGGGCAACGGTGTTTCCAACCGTGAGGTGTATTTCCGTTGGCGAAAGCGTGCCCGTGAAAACAAGAATTCCTAGCAGGATCATTCGATAACGAGAGATCTCGCGTTGCCTGTCTCGTTTCGCAGAGTAATAGTTCCTGACTATTCAGACGCCCGGTGCTTAAACATTCCGCGCGTTCACCATTTTACGGTGCCCAGGCAATCGGCTCGAGGCATTCGATCACGGTCGCTTTCGAACCAGCGTTGGAGCTCTCCTTCGTTAATACTGATTTGTTGCCAGTGCTGTATCAAAGTCTCACGAAGATCGGTGTTAAAAAGGAGTCGAATAAAGGACACACTCGGGTCCGTTTAATGGGAAATCATTCCGATGTTATGGATTTGAACTCGCGTAATCAAGAGGGTACAGGCGATAGACAATGAACCATGGTCGCGCAAGATCAATGGGGTGTTTCGATCTAGGTTTTCACCTATGACCCCCGTTTCATACTCATTCGCGAAGCATTTCAATCGCGGATCGCGAGAATTTAATTCCGCCTTTGTGAATTTTCCCTTCTTTTTTCGGCATAGCATTCGGTCTTTTATGGGGGGCTCGCGGTCGAGGGATTTGGAAACCGCGGAGACCGATTTATGACCAGAGCTTCCTAGTTTATAACTTTTAATACTGGCCTCCGGTAAGAGGTCGGTGAATGATTCTTTGGTATAAGTAGATAAAATGGAATATCGGGGAATTGCATTCACGTAACGGCGTTATGTTAAAACGTTTACGCCGAGGCTGCAGCGGAAAGAAATATATTGTCATTTCGCGCGGCGAATCGATAACCAGGTTACGGAAGCCCGTAAAGTCATAAAATGACTTTGGGTATTAGCTTATCTTATCGAGTCGCGTTCTCTTGGCGATTTTCTTGAAATTTCCACGCATCGGGGGAACCACGCTACGAGACCGAGCCAGTCACTGATCAAACCTGTTGCCCATTCAGTCAAATTACCGCAATTAATATCAGTATTGCGTGTCGAACGTTGTTAAAGCCCGTACTCGCGGAATAATTTTCCTCAATTTACCAATTACGCCCGTTTCTAAATCGACGTCCTCCGCGAGATTACGTTTCCGTAAATAGCAGCCGAGTCGTCGAAGCGATTCGCCCTTGTCGTGTGCGGGAGGACCGATTTTCGAGCATTCGCCGTCATTAGCGAGAGTGGAAGAACGAAACTGACATGGCAGCTAATTATCCGGGTTCACGATCAACGGGGTAGATAGGTATCCGCGAAGCGTAACGTACCGGCGTGAGAAACGTGAGATGGCCACTCTGATCGTGTCGCAAGGTGTTCGACCTTGGGTGCAAAGCGTACGAAAAATATGTGGAGCCAGCTGGCCCGATAGTCGCGTGAGGCTAATAATTAATCGTTCATCAACGGCTAGCACTCTCGAAAGTCTAGCCGTCTACGTGACTCGCGATAACGAATTATTTTTAGACGCTTCTCGCGGACAAGCTTGTTATTACATCTCGTCGACGTTTCGACGACAAGCACAGAGATCATGCACGAGATGCAGAGATTCCCGAGCCTCGCGCCGAGTCGTTGCACTCTCGATAACTTCCCTCTATTTCCAGCGATGATCTTGGCTCGAAGTTCACCGGCGCGGCGAAGAGAATTATTGACGAAGCGAAACGTCAAGGGAACTCTTTCGGGTTGAAACCGTGGCACAGGAGCGCTCGTCTGTGTCTGGTCGAATCGTTTGCTTTCCAGGTATTTACGCTACGAAACGGAGCCTAACAAGATCGCGAGGACTTTGTTCCAGCGACTAGTTTCCCGGTCAGTTACATCCGAGCGTGGTTCACGCGAGACCGCTACGAGAGAGGTCGTAAAACGAGTCGTCGACGAGCGATATTCCCGTAAAGCTAAGATCGTGATGCGCGCAAATGCTAGAATATGAATAGAATATAGAATACAATAAACGCAGAAATATTTCGACGAACGTCGACGATGCATCGTCGAAAAGATTCCCACGCGTCATCCATCGCTACAGCTGAGGATTCGACGCGAATCCTCACTTCCTGCTCGGAAGGGGGACAGGGAAGCGAATTGAATCTTTGTAGATGATTTCCTGCCTTGGAAATAAAATGGCCGACGTCGCGGCGCAAAATCCTCGACGAGGAAGCGACGCAGGCAAGGTGGAATTTTTAGCCAGCGCACTTGCCCGATTCCAAAATTTACGTGCCCCTCGATACCGTGGCTTTCCCAAGATTTAACGGTGCCTCGATAAACGAACGAACGGGAGACGATATTATTCTCAAGAGGGGTTTCGAGATCACGCTGGAGAAGAATGAGAACGACGCGAATGATGAATGCGTCGATATTCTCGAGAGGCTGACGTACGATTTGAAAGGACTTTCTTCTTTTCCTTTTTTTTTTTCCTTTCTTTTTTATTCTGCCTTTCCCCGGGGAGGACGCGAAGGCTGTCAGACGGCGACAAACGAGCGACCTCGTCGCACCGGTGAAGTTCCAGGCAATCTTGCTCCTCCGGCAGACACGGCTCAGCAGAAAGAGACCTGCTCGCTTTAAATAGGCTTGATTTATTCAGACGATAACTCGCGACAATCGTGCTTCCTCGCGATGTATCTCCCCGTCGCTTGCCCCTGTGTTTCCTGCTCCGCCTTCCGCTCCGTCTCTGCACCGTCTTCGCCGGCCAGACCTCGCGTTTCTCCCGCGTTTCGTCCGTGTCCATAGCGCGCGGAAATGCTCGCGTCTGGTCTAGTCACGCGACCAGAAACTTGGAATTTTTCGCGTAATCCCGGTCGATGTGGCTCCGAGATCGTAACGAGGGTAATTTCGAAGAGTCGAGTGTCTTTCGTCGTCTCGGAGAGCTTCCTCTCGTTCGTGGAAGCATCGACATTTTCCTCGTACACGTCGTACTCGAGTTACAACTCTTTCCATTACGTTCCAGTCGATTACAGGGTCTCTTTCTGTAACAAGAATGACCGTACAGTTCCACTTGGCTGTCGTTCAACTATCATCTCCCATCTTCGACGAGCTAGAAAAATTCCTACGAGACAGAGAGGTATTACGGTGCGCGACCGGCGGGGATGCGCCTATCGTTAATTGGCGCAATTATTTCGATTCATTTTCTCAACGAGCAGCCCTCCGGCGTTCCATTCCCTAGTCGTGCTTTTTTACCGGCAACCTCCACTGCGACAGACGTTATAAAATTACTTCTCCGACAATCCCAACCTGACCCGCAGGCTTTCGATAGAACGGATCCGTTCTCATTATCATAATTACTCTCGAACGCCCGTTCAATCTGTAATCTGTTGCACGTCGGCACTTCAACCGTCGCACGATTTTCCCGGGAATTTTTCCGCCCAGCCTTGCCTTTGACGAGCGGAGGCGCGCGAAAACGCGCGATCGTTGGAGCGTTCACAGATAAATAGTGAATGACAGAAACGTTTTACGGGGGTGCCCTGCCCTCCTGCAGTTCGATATCGTAAGTAGGACGTGAACCTGGATAGTAGCGTGCGCACGCGTACGCACGCGCACGCACACACCGATACACGTGCACGATTTCGGCGTGAACCTGGCCGGGTAAATACGCCGGAGCGTGCAACCGTTCGGTCCGCGAGATTCCTCCTGACCGACAGCCGCGTGACACGTCGAAGACGTTGCCCCAAATTCGAGCCGTCACTCTTTTGTCCCGGATATGCCAACCCTCGAAGACGAGCAGGCTTCGGCCCGATGTAGCCCGAGTGAAAATCGAGAAGCTATCAGGCTTCATCTGGCTCCGGAAAGAGGACAAACGCTCGCTCTGAGCTTGTTTAATAACCACCGGATACTCGGCTTGGACCGATGCAGGAAACACGGTCTGCCTCTGTCCTTTGCGGCTGAATTTTCGCCTAAATTTTCCACCAAAGTTTCCACTAAATTTTCGACTAGATTCACTCCTTCGCTGGATTCGTCGAGGTTCCGTCGAGGTTTCGTCGAGGGTGTCGTGTCAACATCCAAGAAAAGCACAAAGTTACCCTTTACAGGTGGTTAATTGTTTCCTATATGAGAGAACATACTACTGGCGATCGTTCGACGGTAGTTAAACCTGCAGATTTGATAGCCCGACCAGTTTCGAATACGTCGCGATACGAGATCAGGAATGCGCGAATAGCGAGAAATTTTACTCCGGAAAGTTTATTATCAATGGCAACAGGTGCACACTGTCTTCCAGCATGTTACTTCTACCTAATGCGTGTAGTTCGCGAAGGAATTGATTCTTCTTCCAGCTCGGATGGCAACCTTGGTAATCCATAGAAACTTCCGTTCGCCGTGACGTCAAGGATTCTGGCTTCGACGAGTTCCCCCGATAGTCTCCTCCTCTCGTGGAAACATGCTCTCGAATCCCTTTCAAGGTGAACGAGAGATTCATTTACATCGTTCGTTGATACGTAACACGGGAATTTTGCGTGCCAGGGTTGGCGTCTAGTCTGGCGACGATCCAGTGTCGTAAGCGTCGTGACGCTCCTCCGGAACCCTTCCACGCTGACGATCCTCATAAATCAACTGCCTCGTCACCGTGCCACGAACACGTACAAACAGTATATTTCGCAAGAACCTCGGAACAACGACGGAACAGCGATCGGTTGAATCGTCGACGGAGCAACGGGGTATCGAGAAATGCCGGAAGCTGCGCGTTTAAAGGATACAGCGGGGTATTTTTTGTGTTCCTCCCCGCGTGAAGCGACGGGGGTGTTTTGGTCGTAAATCACGCGATGGAGAGACGGAAATGCAAACCGGTATCGTCCAACGACGATGTATCGATTACGCGCGGGAATGAGTCTTTGCCGCCTCGGAGCCGTTAATCCTGGATCCTCGGTCTCATATTCGCGGCGATCCGAAGCGGCTTGGTAGCTTCGCAGTGAGAGCAAAGCCTGTCGCCACGGCCTGTGAAAAGTTCTCCCCGGGAAAAAAGGGATTTAGCGTGCGCGTGCCGCGTCGTTGGCTGCGAAGCGAGTCGCGGAAAAGCGGCTGTACTCCTGCCTTCGCCATTCCGCACCATTCAGACCGGGATTACCAGATTTTTTTTTCCCACCGTCAGAAGGACGTTCTCTTTTACGGACAGCTAGTTAGTTACAGCTTCTCCGATGTACCCCGGATTCGAATCTCGTCGAATGAAAAAGCTGACGTCAGCTGAAAATCCTACCCGCCGGTTTTAGCTGATTTCGGTTAGCGAGGAGTTATCGGGCGTTTAACGTCGGTCACGTAGTCCGGGACGCGAATTTAGCGTGAAAAGTGGCTGGTACTCGAAAGGATAATCTCGCGAGACGCTATTTCGCTGGGGACAGGCTGGATCGGGGCAAGGATAGAGCGCGCCGAGGAAAGGAAGAACGGGAAGACGAAACGTGGAAGGTGGCGAATCGAAGAGGGTGCAGGATAGAGGATGCAGAACGGAGGATGGAAAACAGAGGTCGGAGGACGTAGAGGGTGGAGGTGGGCGCAGCATGGGAGTGATCAATACTACCTCCACACCAAGTTCCCACGGGAGTAACAAAGATGGATCGGGACGCACGGAAGACACGATTTTCGAAAAGCCTCCTCTCCAGCAGCTGCTCTTCGCCACAGCGTGAAAGTCAGACCGGAAATGCGGAAGGCTAACGAATGCGCCGGGGGTTCATATTATTCGGGCAATGTTTATCGAAGGTACAAACACGCTACCCTTGGTAATCATCTCCGCGTTTAGACGCTCTAATGAACTCCAGCTACGTGCCCCTATAGATGCCTCGGAGCTCTGGCAGATATTCGCGCCGCTACATCACGAAGCGTCTAGCATACGCGGGCTCTACGTGTACCCTGAGCGAACAATCGCTTCGCAGCTCTCCGGCTTTCTCTAAATACTCCTTGTTCTCGACTCGCACCGGCTGATTCTCCGAACTCTGATGGCTAAACGAAAGGTAGCTGCGGACAAAGGACCTTAGAAAATAGCGAAAGAACGAAGACTCTTAGTTTGATTCGCTTGTACGACGGCGAATGGCGGATCGAAGTCAGGGACACAGCGAGTAGCCATCGAGTCACGCAGAAAGCTACAATGATAAAGCGAGTTAAAAGGAAGGACAGAGTGGACAGAGTGTATCCTTCTGGATACAACGCGATCCGTTCGGTCGTGCGTGACTGGGGGCTGTTAACCTAAACAACGAGCCACGCCATCGATAGCCCAGTGACTCCATTTCTCTGCATACCGGCAACGTGCATACACACTTGTCGTTACATCGCCAGACATACGGACGCCCGCCAAACAAACCGAACACTCGTCGAATACCGCCTTCGAGGCTATTTTTACGACGATAGGTTTACTACCGCGAGTGCGGGATAATGGACACCGCGATCTTCCGTGTAAACGCGATGCATCGGCAAAGGGGTACCTCGGCATCGGTTTATCCAATGCCACACCCTTCCGATCTCGGTCGCCATTCACGTTCCTCGCCAACAGTCTGCCCGACTAACGCTTTCCTCCTCTACTTTTCTTCCTTCCTCGGTCATCGTCGGTCTCTCGTTTCACGTGACGTTCGGTCTTGAAACGCCCGCCACCGACACTGACAGACGTTAATCCAGTTTCCGTGGCTTCTCATCCGATTGACATCGCATCGGTTGTCGTTTAATCGAGTTTTAAGCTTCCGCCAGAGGCGAGGCCGGAACGACGGCGAAACGGCGCGGCGCGATGCCGACACACAGGCCTGAAACGAGCGAATCGTGACAGGGGTAGCAACTAATTGTAAATTCGGCCTGTCTCGTCCCGACGAGATAACGCGGGAATACGTCCTCGTTAGAAGCACATTGAGCCGCGTTGCCTCCCGTCTTCGTTATCCCACTCTGAAAACTGTCGAAACTTTTCCAATGATAAATCAAAGGATTCAGCCTCGGGGATAAGGAGAACGTCGATCGTGTTTATCGACGTTCACGTGGACAGCATTAAACCGGCGTCCTTTTCAAAGGAATATATCGTTGTTTTATTTGCCCGCGAAGTAGGCCAGACGTTAGATTAATCTTTCTTCATGGGCGTGACGTTGCTTTAAACCGACAAACTTTCCGTGCTAGGAAAGGAGACTCCTCGAGATGCGCATAATCTTCCGAGCACCTCGTGGACCAGGACACCGAGAGTTCGTTATCGACGATTCGATTTCGCGGCTGACCGGCCGCATTTATCGTATCGGCTCGTTCGTTTCGGCCGTCGAGCTTTTCACGGACGTGAGCCGTCGGAAGGGGGCAGGCTCGAGATACGATTTAGTGGCAGGAAAAATCGGCAATGGATTGGAAGGAAATATTACCGGGCGATACGTACGTAGCGATGCAGGATGAAATGTAAGAGGATGAAATCCGATATTTTAATTTCGAGAGGAAAATGATTCTCCGGTCCGAGCCGATACACGCATCCGATTAAAATCGAACGCTTCGCCGAGAGGCTGTTAGTCCTGGACAACCAGAAATTGCAATTTTTCACTGAAACTGATCCTCGAGAAATCTCATTGGAGTTTCAATGGGCTGCTCTTATCGACGTTATTACTCTGTCGTTCCAACTATCGTTACCATCTCCCGCCTCACCGGGGGAAATCGAATCTCTTTCTTCCCTTCGATAAGCTTCGTCAATAATAAAAAGGTAAAAGAATAGATAGTGGGGGGAGCAGGAAAAAACATTTCGGTGCTTACTTAAAAAGCAAGGTACGAAAAAGTAACGAGAATTTTTCCAACCTAGTCGAATCACCGAGAGAGAATCGTTCAGCGAAAATAACGCCATCGAGATATTTAAAAAAGAGAGGAGAAAAGCAGGGCAACAAAAGAGACAGCTTTTTTTTCTTTTATGAAACGAGTCGTACATATTATCGATATCGGTGTGTCATCCAGGACAGGGATCGGATCAGATACGATTCGCGGAAACACGTTCGCGCGTGTCTGATTTTAGATTACAATGGTCCAATCGATAAAGGACATAATTTATTTAACCGTTACACGAGAACAGAGTAACCGTGACTGGGAATTAAACGAACGTCGTGTACACGATCTCGTCAAAATCCGTTCCAGTTATTCCGTCCGGAAGGTTGGATAGAAAATTCGGTGGTCCCGTTGCAAGCGCGCAGCTGGTCTCGTACGCGGAATCGATTAAGTAGATCCAGACGTACGTGTGCGGCCACACCTCCAAAGGCAATCCGTAACAGTACACCGTTGGATAACATTTTTAAACGAACTTTTACGTTATCCCGACGCGCCATGGCGTCTGGCTGCAATCGTAAAACGTTCCTTCGTACTCCCCGCTTTTCGTTAATTTCCTTTATCCGACTGCCATCCAATCCCGACGTTAGCTGTCGTATCATCGCACGTATCCGTTCAAAGAACACACGTCGCCAACCACCGGCGAGCGTATCTCGTTTCCTTTTTCCGCGAATATTCGCGCGGCGAAAGCGGAACGGTATCGAGTGCAGGATTTCCAAGGTAAAATGATTCACCGCCGCCATTAGCCGGGCCCTGCTTTAGGCGCGAATAACACGGTCCGTCGCATCGATTTAAACTTCCTCCATTTCCGTGATACGTTCCGCTCGGGATGAGAGTTCGGGTGAAACGCGAATCGCGCGCAACGTTTGGCGAATTGCGTGGGCGAGGCGATTAAAACGTGGCCCAGGTGTCTCGGAATCGTTACGATCTTCCGTGTAACTAGACTCGTGCATCGCTGCTAGAAATCCAGGGCCGAAGAGATATCTCGGCTGTCCTGCAGGCAACGTTTCGAAGAAATCGCGAATTCGGATGGTGGGTAAATTAAACGAGGCATAACGGCACGCTGTTAACGCGCAAATTGAATTATTTCACGACTCGCGGCGAGTGCGTATCGCGGCTTTGAATCGAGTCTTTTGCCTGAAAAAGACTCGAAAGCCGAGCAAGATTTACGCAAGTGGCTCGCGCTACGTTTTTCCACGGAATTTTCATTCCCGCGTAAAACGCGGAAGGGTGTGCGGTGTGAAAAGGGTTCGTTGGAGCTCTTCTCCATTTTTTTTTTCTCTCTCTCCTTTTCCCCCGTTTCTCTGCGAAATCTATCGAGGCGTTAGGCGAGCGAATTTAATTAGAAAAGTTTCACGGTTCATGGCAGACACAAACACGGCTCATTCTACTTTCCTTCTCGTCATCCTCAACGGGGCTCGTCGACTCCCCTTCAGAACTCACTCGCACCGAGCAGTTGTGCACCGTTTTCCTTCGTTCCGTCGTGGTTCCGAGCTTTTTTCCCCCTCTTTCTTGTGAAAACGAACAACCGTGCGGGTGAAATTATCTTTGTTGTATTTACGCGCCCCTCGAGCTACATCGAGGTTAACGTGCACTGGCAACAAATCAAAGGGAGAAAGTTAGCTCGCTTTTAGGAGTAATTCGCGATAATTTTAGACAGATCAGGAATAATCCGGCAAAGTGGCCGGAACGGGCACGCTTGTTCAATTATTCGGACAAGCAGACGGTACACCTGGCTTCGTCGTCTGGAAACACTGTTGCCCAATGAGTAGATCGATCGAGATCGATTCCGCCGCAACGAACCTGCTTCTTTCTAGATCCATGGCCATAATTATAGCGACTAATAACAGATCGATCGAGCCATGAGGACGCATCAGCCGCGGCTCGTGTCGCCTGGAATGTAGTCGTTTAAAGAAGCACAATACGCGCAACCAGAAAGGGAAACAGGAGAAAGAACGAGAACGAGAGCGACAGCGAGGGAGGGAGAGAGAGAGAGAGAGAGAGAGAGCGAGAGAGAGAGAGAGAGAGAGAGAGAGGGAGGGAGAAAGAGAAACGTTGCATTTATCGAGAAACTTCGCTAAGGAAGAATCCACCGGAAATAACGGTGACATCGCGACAGGCAAATGTCCTCGTCGAGCTTTCGCGAGAGCCCGTCGACGAGCTACTCACGTGAAGCGACAGGAAACAGAGATACCGACGGCGACGCCAGACGTCGCTCCACTGCAGTGTCAATTTCACGATAAAACTCCAGAAACGGGGAAACAGAAAATTTAGTCAATCCGCGATAACCCCTGGCTGTGTTTATCCTCGTAATCGTAATCGATAGTGTTCAGCGACCTTGTCTCTTCGCCTTTAACTCGAGTCGCGTGTGCGAGAATCGATCGAGAAATCGGGAACCGGGGGCAGAGCTAGAGCGCAAGGAGAAGAATCAACGACAAGAGCGCCCGGTCAGAGGAGACGACGTCGATATTAGTTATAGTCTATAGTGATATATACACGAAAATAAAAAGAAGAAGAAAAGGAGGAAAATATTAAGGAAGAAGGTGGTCTTGATATCGCGTAGTACAAACGTAGCGTCGCGAATTCCGATTCGCGTATACATATTCATACGTACATACATCGTATCGATCGAATCGTCGTAGCCGTAAATTCCTATTCGTAATTCAACGATAATCCGTGTGATCGAGAAGCAATAAAAGAAGAAAATCGAAATCGTTGCATTCGCAAGTATCGTACGCGTTATCGGAATCTGGTGTTCGGCTGTGGTTAATCGCGTGTGATCGATCGCCGTTTACGCGATCCGTGTTCCCTCTTCGAGTCGAAGCTGCTGACGGAAGGGAAGAAAGCTAGCCGGCAGAATGGCGTTCGCCGCGGCGAGAATGATCCTCAAAGACAAGAGACGGAAGGCCAGCAAAGAAGACTTCGCGCCAAGAAACAGGAGCAAGGTAATATCGACGACATGTTATTTCCAAAGCAGCTAATTCAGGCACCTGGTCTTTGATTGGCGATGGATGTCGCTGGCGCCACCGACTTACGCAGGATGTGTTTTATCAATTCTTTTACACGTTCGACAGATCCGTGAGACAGAAAGTTCCCATCCGAAAATCACCCACCGATCGAGCCGAGTCGGCTCGGTTAGCTTGTACCTTCTTTCCCTGATTCTTTACTCGCAAACACCGCCAAATCGTTTTACTCTATCCCGTAGAATTGCTAACGATGTTATGGGGACTCGCGACACACGTTCGTTTCCGTTACTCCACGCGTTCTATCCGAAGGAATTTCCTTCACCCAGGTATCGCGATCTAATCTCGCAATGCCGAGAATCACGAAAGCTTAAACCTCCGATTTTCGCGCTCCATAAACACTCGAGCCGCAAAGTGTCCGCATGAATCTCGTACTCGGCTAGTGGATTACGTAGATACCATTGATGACACTGTTCAACGCAAATTTTAAACTGTAATATCTATGGGATCATTCTTGAAGAGTTTACTGTCTTGAAAACGTATACATGAGCAAAACTGCTCCATCACTCTCGGTTTTCGAAAATTGTAAGTTTTCCTAGAAACGCGCGATTTGTGGTTAATGTGAAGTTCTAATAGTTCTACGCATTTTTGCGAATTTGCTGTACTGTATCGTATTCTGTGGTCTTGACTGGAGAAGGAACCATGGAACAGAATTGTTTGTTCCATGAAATGTTTTACCGCGACGCAGCCATTACTCGTTTCACTAGCCTCGACAGTACCGTAGCTAACCGAGTTCAAGAGGAGCTTTGGAAATTTACAAGAAATATCTTAAACTTAGTGCGTAGCTCTTAGCTTGGTATCGTTTTCAAAAATTATTCTTTTGAAAACGATACCAATTACCAGGTCTCACCACGTGGAGGTGGCTACGCATCGAGACCCGACATGCGCCCTAGTGGCGCAGCCTGCTGGCGCTATCTGTATCAAAGGCAACCTAATCTAACTTGGAGCGAAAGAAGTTAAAGTAAAAATCTACTGACACTTTATTATATTTCGTGTCTTACAAAGGGCATTTCGATTCGGTATACTACAACTCTATTGTCGCGACACTAAGATATTTTACTTCTCATAAAAATAGGGAATAAAATATAAAACACGCGAGCAAGTTAAAAATCGCGATCGCGCCCGAACGAGTTCGCGATTATTCGAAAGACCGACTAGCCTACGAGACGTACTCTCGTGTACAAGACAACTTCGTGCCTCGGCACCCTCCCGATCCGAACCTAGCCCACCCAGCCACCACAGACCCTGCCATGACTTACTCGCGAACGAGAGCGATCGACGAACCAACGAAACATCCAAAATCAAGCCGAGGGTCCCTAGCGAGGCCCTGTAGCCGGTCACGCAGGCCCCTGCCACATGGGGGAGAAATTAATCATCCCATGGGGTCTGACCGTAGGCCCATATGCAGTGTCACGGCTACAGGGCCCATACCCCGGTCGTGCACGCGCTGGTGCCCAGGACGACTAGGGCCGACAGACCCTCGAATTGACCCAGATGAGTGCCAGCCCGCCGACCACCCTAGAACCGATGCGTGACAAGGGTGGCAGTGGCGAGGGTGAGTGTCGGAACGAATCGTTTGGATGACTTACGAAACACGGAGTTACCAAGTACACGAGAGTACGTCGCGCAGGCTAGTCCGTACTTAAGAACGATCGCGATTATCGCGAGAACAATTATGTTCTATTTGGTAAACGAGGGGGGTAAGAGAGGAAAAATATGAACTGTATATATTCGCTCCAAGTTAGGTAGTTTACCCTTGTACAGATAGCGCGCACATCATACTTAGTCTATGGATCTACCTTATAACTACTTAGGTCTACTTAAAAATAATCGCACGCATCCCGCGTTCCAAATGAAGTCCCGAGGAAACCTGAGAATCGTGAGAAACCTAAAAGCTGAAACAGAATATATTATTGTTGATATAAACCTGAAAGGAAACGGATTATTACGAGGAAAGAAAACGAAGGAATAGAAACCATGAAGGTTAACCAAGTGGAAGGAACAAGCCACCGATGAGATAGAAAAAACCCAACGATGAGACATAAAGAAACCAACGACGAAACGTTCGAATATTACACGAAATATTCGAATGTTCATATATAAATAAAATTTGAAAGAATGAATAATTAAAATTTGAAATGAAACGGATTAGTAAATCGAAACGAAAGAAAAGTCGAAAGAACAACCCAACGATGAGACATAAACGAAACAACGACGAAACATTCGAATATTATACGAAATATTCGAATGTTTAAATAAAAATGAATAGAAACGAAGAAATAACATCTGAAATAAAAACAAAATAATTAAAACTTGGAAAAATTAAAAATAATTAAAATCTGAAAGAAAAAAATAATTAATGGCTGAAAATAAAAAAAATTATTAGTAAATTGTTTAAAGGGGCGGGGGTGAGTGGGGTAGTTAACCCCACCTCACTTCGGACCCACCCCCACTCCCAAACACGGAAAAATTTAGATGTTACACTCCCGATGTCAAACTGGCAAATGAGTTCTGCTGCGTCGCGTCGCCCCTTATATAGCCGCCGATCGGCCGAGTTCCCCCACCCCGATCGAAAATTTTTCAACTTTACCGATTCCATTATTTATTATTTTTCCGCCTTGACAGCTGATAATTTATTAATTTTTTCACTGTTATTACAAATACACGTTGTGTACAATTTGTTAGTAACAATATTAATTTGTTATTAACAATCGGTGTAATAATTTATAAACTTTTTGTAAATTATAGGTATATTTTAACACAAGTATACGTAATAAGTTCGAGTAATAGCTACTAATTTATTAATTTTTCCACTTTTATTATACATTTACGTTGTGAACAATTTGTTATTAACAATATTAATTTGTTATTAGCAATCAGTATAATAATTGATAAACTTTTTGCAAATTATAGGTATATTTTAACACAGGTACGTTGTGAATTCAAGTAATAGTTGGTAATTTATTAATTTTCTTCTTTTATTACAAATTTACGGGGTAGACAATTTATTATTAACAATATTCATTGGTTATTAATAATAAATTTGATGACATATAAACATGTTTTATAAACTGAAACTACATTCTCAGCTACATAGGTTAAATTGCGATGATACGTAACATATGAATTACAATTATCTAGAAGCATAAATAATTATAATCTATAATTTATTATCAATATCTATAATTATGATTACAGATCTCATTTTTTTTTTACCTAATACCTCTTTCTTTTTCGTAATACTTACGAAAAATCGTGCCTTCCGAGAGAAATTCATATTTTTCTGAAACCGAGGTTGTTAGAGCAATTTCGATTACGGATTCATATTCAGGAATCGTACTCGTAAACTCTGCAGGAATCGCCTAATGGATTTTCCGGATTTAAAGAAAAAAATTGAAATTTGGTGAACAGTGTAATTTGCTTGGAGCCAGCGTAGACCAAAAGAGCGGCAAAGAATTTGAAACAGCACGAAAGGATTTCATGCTCAGAGTGCATACTGATTAACCCGCCAGCGTGTTAAATTCATCGAATGAGGCAACGTTGAAACGTTCCTTCCATAATACTTTCTTATCTGTACGAACTCTTCGCGTTATTCTCGACGAAACGATACGCGAGTGGAATTGCGGGAGAAAGTTGGAGACGAACGAGATAACGGGGGCAAAAAAATTGCGAGTGAATTCTAAAAAACTTATCGGCCATTATGGTTTCTGGCACGTAGACGGGGCCAAATGACGGTTTCCATCTAATCGTTCAAAGTTCAACCGCAACCGATGGGCACTGGGACAAGGCAAAGCCAACCAGAGAGGAACGATAAGAAAGTTCGTTACGGGGTTGTGTCCTGCCGAGGGCCGGAAATTAAATCCGCCTGCTCCGGACGACGAACTTTCCTAAATTCGTTGTTCCAACGTCTCCTTCCAGGAATACATCGGCTAGTTTTTCGCTTCGCGTTTCTGGCATTAATTAAATGCCTATCGAAGATTGAGCCGCGACGTGCACAGCGGTTACCGATTCGCTGACAAGTGCTACTTTCATCGCGAAAAATCGTGGAGAAATTCTCGACTCTCGGAACGCTTTACGTTCAACCGACCCATGGAGAAGTGTACGATCCCGTAGGATATTTCGGTCGTACTTCTGCGACGGGACTTTTGCTGGATTACCACGTAACCTCTCGAAAACGCTAATCCCTAAAGCCTTCGACAACGCGTAAACCAGAGCGGCATATCTCGCTGCCTGCGTCTACCGTTTTATCGCATCTCGTTTACGTTAACCAGGCCGTTTTGCCTGCCATAACTTACCGTCGTTCCTGTTATCGGCTTCCCGGAACTCCATACACGCGTTATACATATTTTCTCGTCGGGAAGATCCGACACGTTCATTTCGAGCTGGGAGAGGGAACAGGCTCCGGCGAAAAGTATCGAACGACCGAGGGGTGAACGCGAAATGAGACGTCGTTAAAGATTCAATTATTTAACAACGTTGCGGCCGATAGATTTATTCGCAGCAGCTCGTGTCGAACGTAGCACGTAGCGCACGACAAATTGCTCCCTAGTTGCGTAATTGTTTTGCAAATTTTCGCTCGGCTACACGGCCGCCCGTGGAAATATTCAGCGTGTCCATCGCAGAACTCCCTCGGCGAACATCCAATTAGCGAACGTTTACGGCTGACTGGAATTTTAATGATCTATGGACTTCAGTGGGCCATGGTTTTTCAACAACTAGCTCCTAAAGCATCGTCGTTGCTTTCGTTTCGCTGTCGTTTTGCTTCCGCTTTATTCCGACAATTAAACGCGCACCGCGTACAAGCTTCTCGTGAATAATTAAGAAATCGGTAGGGAAAACGCCGGCTTCGCGAAGATTGCGCGTCTCTGTTGAAACACGACCCGTGAAATTAACGGGGAACATTGTATCGGGCTAGCAAATCCTGGAAAAATCTTGTTCCAGACAGTGCAAGCGCCATTGGAAATCGATAGCATCGGTAGTCGATTTTTTCGCAACGGCTATGTTTTACATTTGGAAAAAATCCTCGTCCCACTCGCGACTATCGTACCAGATTGTTCCCGACGATTGCTCCCGCGTTTGATCAAAAAATCCTGCCACACTTTCATCGCGTGGAGATGGAAATAATATTCCTTCTTGTTCGAATTTTTCTCTCCTCGCACCGTCGCGTCGCCGATCAACTAATCGAAAGAAATTCGCTTCGTGGTAGATTCGGGGGAATGAAAAATATGTCTCTGTCTGAGCCCGAAACGTTTTCACGACTTTTATTAAGCCGTACGTTTCGACGAATTGTTTAAGCCGAAATTTAAGCCGAAATTTAAGACGAAATTTTGTCCGGTAAATTTCGAAAGCTTTCACTGCGTCGTTGATATAGAGTCTCTTAAAAACGAGTTAAAATTCGAAACGTTTTACGAGGTCGTGACAGATTTAAACAACGAGACGAATATTCTTAGCTACTTTCCTCTGCGGTTCATCATCCCTCGAACGAGATTTTTCCAGGAACGTTGAGATATAGACTCTCTCGGACGTATTCGCAAAGCATTCGATGCTTTTTGATCGTTTCGTTAAACACGGAGGAACGAATCGGTACGATTCGACATCCGATAATAACAGGCTCGAGATTCATCGCACGTGAACTGGCGGCTGTATCTTAAAGCGTTCGATTTCGATCGTTCCTCTTTACCCCAGTAATGGCTAACACCTGCGCCCCTTTCTATCGGAACTTTTGATCGGGCAACTTGAAAAGAGATTCGAGTAATTGCTGTTTGATCGGTAACACTCGTCGGATCTAGCATAGGGAAACGAGTTCGATTTCGCGCTTTGGAAATTCATCTACGCGCGTAAGTGTTCGGTGGATCGCGAACCGCGGAAATCGACGAGCCTACAAAGAGGCGAACGCTGCGAAAATCTGTTTCGCATTTCTGTTGCGAATTCGATGGCAGATCGAGTAGATTAATTACGTTTCGTCGATTCGATTGATCCGTTGGACTTCGAGATCCACTGCTTGGCAAGGATCTCGCATAGAGAATGGAATCGAGTGACTGTGAAACTGAGAAATTAAGCCTTCCACCGGTCACTGGTACCGCCTCGTTACCTTTGACGAACGAAACCGCGGCCCAATTAGAACGACAATGCTAGTTCTCGAGTAACCGAGTAAGTCGCGGCAATGAAACGTTGCCTTTTCTCTTTTTCCCCGAGCTCGAGGAGGAAAAGACCTGCCCTCTAAGATCGCCCGCGGAAAGTGCGTGCACGTTGCCTACGACCTATATTCGCGGCGGGTCTCGCTGATTGTCACGAAGCAAGTGTGCAGACTAATCGCGAACTACGAGCGAAAAAGCGGACTGTGTTGAAAAGCGGGACAAGTATAATCACCGGATTTGGGACCGGTGGCGCGGAAAGGTATCGCGTTAATTGACTCGCGAACCTCGAGGAAACTGGCAAGAAGAAAGGTGTGCGCGATAGGTAGCAACGAGTCGGAGATTCATACGGACGGCGCGGGTCGTGGCGAGAATCTGCGTGCAAAATGTCCGGGTCAAAGCGGAAGTTGTGCCCGCGCAAGTTTCGCGAAGGATGAACACGAACCACTTCCTCTCTACTTTACCACGAGATACTGTCTTTTCGCTTCTCCTAAACGCTTTGATTGTACAGAAAAACGAGCTACATATAACTGTGAGAAACACGAAAACTGGCCTCGTAACTGTCCAACACTGAGAACCCACGCTATGCTGTCGTATGTGTTCAGTGTGCACTGCTGTTAATACGCTGTACTACCATGATACCGTGTTTACGGATGTGACAAATTCCACGAGCTCAGTTCACGTACCGTCCCTGTCAGCAGGCAAGCTCCACCCCCGAGATACGGTTTTGCCGAATTTTAACGAATTTACGTAACCGAAGGATCTTCCCTGCTGACACGTCGGACCAATGATCTTTGTCGTAACAACGTTCTTTCCCCTATCTAGGTGTCGCAACTGACCAAACTGCAAGTATACGCGTGTACCGTATACCGTGACTCCACCACAGTCGTACTCTTATCCTCCTGCCCTCTACTCGATAGTATTACGTGCCCGTGTTATATGTAACCACCTATTCTATGTATCTATATTCTATGCCATATCTCTATTTGTACTTTTCCAACTGCAGTGTGTGGTGATTGGTGACCTGTGCTGTACTTGTGTTTACAGGCCCGCAGCGCCAGTACAAGTAGCTTTAGAAGCCTGAGCCAGGTACATACCAAAATGACATAATCCACATATAGCTGAGAAATTAGTGATACTAGCTACTTTAGCTGGACATAGCTAGACACTTAGAATCTAGACACTATTTGCTCGTACGTAGATGCGTAGAGCACGCGCGTTTCTCGTGTTCCAGTTTTGGAAACCCGACGATCAGTCCGGTTTACGTTCTACCACGGTACGATTACGTTCATGATCGTCGAATGATTAGCGTCGAAAGCGAGACGTACAAACGGCCCGCGATCCTTGGCCCACGAATAATCGATTACGACCATAGACGACGAACGCTTTATCACGGGACAGTGCGAAACGGTAGGCTGGACTATGACACGGTTTAGAGATCGTTCTGTTCTGTTTGTGAGAAAACTGTCCAACGGTAGTACACGGTCGTTTATGATACTGTGCATGCTGCCGGTTCTGTTATCCCACACAGACGCAGGAGTGCCGAATGAAGCATGCCACCCACACGCACACCCTTTGTCTTTGTACGTGGTAATCCTCAACCAACACCGAACGCCAGTCAGTAGAACATGCATGTCTTTCTCCCGCCTGCCTCACCTTAGATCACTCGTCTACTCGTGCATCCCTTTCTTTCTTAATCTTTTTTTCTTTCGCTCACCTTCTTCTTCTTCTTCTTCTTCTTCTTCTTCTTCTCGACACTATTCGCGGGGATTCTCGCGCGAGGAGCAACGTAAGTATACGAGAAACCGTCCGACCGCGATACGACCGGCATTGCAAGTAGAATAGCAAGTTTTCCGTCGGACGCATTGCAACTTTGCAGACATCGCGTGGCAGATATGTTGGAAACGAACGACGAACCGAACGAATGATCGATGCAGCGAATCGAAGCGTATTGTTCGCGACACACGGTTATTTACACGACGTGTTAATCCCGCAAATGGACTCGTAACGTTCTCGCGAGTAAAAGCAAAAGCGAGTCGAAGATTCGATCGTTGCGATGCTGGTGCATAACTGCACGATTTTTTCCCCACTTTTGGAAAGGCCCGCGACACTGTTAAGCGGATCGAGCTTGACGAGGACAAAGGAACCCGAGACGCGAGGCTTTCGCGTTAGCCGGCGTGTTTCATTATTCGTTCCTTTCGACACGAATTCGCTCTCAGCTCGTAATTTATTCTTACCTCGACTTTCAGTCATCGTTTGGTCCGCCCGCAGCGTTTCTCTGCGGCTTTGCATATTAATCGCGTGAATCGCGGGCCGCGCCTCTTCGGGCTATTTAGACGGGAATCGTTTTATCTCGAAGCTACTGGACTGCAATGCGAGCAGCGGGGCGTGGTGCCACGGCTGCGCTTTTCGACGTGAATCGAATCTTCACGGGATACCTGGTGTCGGCTCTGTCTCGAAAGAAACGGGACACGTGGGCGTCGGGAATGAGAAATTTTGCATTTCCTTGGCTAGAACATAAGCAGGTGTTATCGACAAATCGCTTAGGGTAGAAGGAAAGCGTTCCGTCTGTGGCGTCATCGATATTTCCCGTTGCATTTCATGGTTCGTCCACGGCTGGCCGATCTATCGTTTCCGGGACGTCGGGGTAGCGAGCAATTCCCCTTTCGGCCGATAAAATATACGGGCACCGCGGTACCGTCGAACCGGAAACGTTTTCGCGAACGAAGAGACCCTTTTGGAAACAAACGGGCCGAAAAAGCCCGTCATCGTAGATTAAGAGAAGAAAATCGGGTGAATGGCATCTTAGGCCCTCGTTCGGAGCACCCTTCTGACAAGTAGTCGTCGAATATAAAAGCAATAAGAGCGGCGACAAGAGCCTTTGAATGTAGCTGGGAAGGCAGTAGGTTTCGGTTGAGGATGGTTCGGGTTGAGAACACGACGATCGATAGCTCGGCTGCACCCCCGTCGTTGCTGTTGTCGTGGCCGTTACTTAATTATTAATCGTATCCAGCCGTTTCTAACTCCTCCATCGTAAGTGCAGTGACACGTTCCAAGGTCACGATTCTCCATGTTTATTCGCTCCTTTCCCACCTCTCTTCGTCGTACAAGCCTTTACACTTACCATCGCCATTACCGCGCGCGTTCCTCGCGTTAGCCCCATTGAAAATTCGAATAACGATATTCCGGAGTATCCCGGAATGTCCGGCGACTCTGTCTCGTGGAATGCAGCCGGCGCAGTTCCGGCATTGCTCCACTTTCCCTCGTAATTTTCACAGGCGAACGTGCACCCGTGAGTTGGCACCTGTTCCGCGCAGAGCGAACCGTCTTTTCCCACAGGAATATATCGGATATTCGTCACTCTCGACGACACGCGTCAATCTATCGATACGATTTAATCGACTGCTATTCCTCTTCGCGCATCCACGACTGCACGTCCGTTTATAACCGTGCCTACAAAAATTTCCGACTGCCTTTCGCCTCGGACGGGTACGTCGGTCGACGAGCAGCAGCGACGTGGAAAACTCGTATAAAACGTCGAGAATAGAAACGTAACAACATTGCGGGTATACGAACGGACACAATCCAGGTCGCAATTATCGTAATTGCTCTTCGGGGCTATACCTTTCCTTTTGTTTCTCCGAGTAACGAGTCTTAGCAGTCTTTCGCGACAAAACGCGCGTTTTAAACGATTTTCTCGCCAACTTTCAATGTTCCCGAGCAACTTCAACGGCTGTCGCTATTACGAGGCAACCTCGTAACAACTTACGCAGGGAACTCGACTTGGCCTATGTGTGTTCGACGACCTTCGTCGTGTCCATCGATGCGTCGTCGGGTCCTTTGAATCCTCCGTGCGTTTCTACGCGACCTACCAATCCTCCGGATCACCTACGGGGTATGGCTTTTCAAGGGCGGTTGCAGTCGGCCCCAATTATTGATCCTTCGAAAGCGGCTTCCGGGTCTCGCTCGCAAACACTCGGACAAAACTTGAGTGGGTGAAATGGCCGGGGCCAGACCTGGAACCGTGGAGTCCTGCCTGGAGAGAGGAGCGAGAGAGGCGAGTAAAAGGGAAGGAAGGAAGTCAAAGGGGCAAAAGCTGAAAGCGGAGCATGGCTGATGGGTGGCGATGGGTGTTTCTGGGCGTACTCGCCGGATCCTGAACTCCTCGTTCTTTCCCGTTCCCTTCAGCCAATCTTTCGGAGACAATTCCACCTTCCAGATTTTAAAATCGATCAGCATCTATTGCTTCGTCTACTTTCATCGGCCTGCCTCGACGTACGTTCCTAACCTCGGTAAATTACGTTAATTCCTTTGCAACCATCAACCAAACCCGACGATGCACGACGCAGGCTTGCAGCGTCCTGCAAAGGTCGATCCGCCATCGCGACGAATTTGCAGCCGACAAAAGCAAAGGTTCCAGCTACGTATGGTCGTTCTACCGACAGGTAGACGCGTACACGTTGTCTATAACCCCGATAAACCGGCTGATATATGCACACAGCGGAGCTATAAAGTATAGAGACCTCGAACCTTGCCGCGAGTCGATGCCCGAGTTGATCGAATAAGTGGCCTTCACGGAATTCTAACGCGAGCCTCCTGCACGCTCAGCGATTTGCTCGCCGGAGATCCTTGATTAATATCCCATACAAGTTGGCCGCTTTCGAGGAGACAGGAAATTATTAGGCGCGTGGAACGCGAGCGAAGCTCGCGAAATACCATTCGTTATCGCGAAAAAATATCCGTTCCAACGACACTGCTCGGCTTCCTGCTACGGTCGAGGATACGAACGAGCTTGCAGAGATTGCCGCGCGAATAATGGCCGTTCGCCGATTTCTCCCTGGTAGTCATAACTTACTTCGATCATCGTATCCCGTTGCATATCGAACGAGTCGATCAGCGTGTCTGGTCGTTAATCTTCGATCGGAGCGCGGAATAAAAATGGTCCTCTGGTACGATCAGCAAAGGCAACGTTTAATCGAGTACTTAATGATTTCGGTACACCGTGAGCAAACAAACGTGCGGGAAGAATGATGTCGGGCGAAGTCTCGTCGATCCCTCGTTCGCTTCTGACCCAAGTGAATAACGTGTACCCGGCTTTCTCCCGTGGAATTTCAATTTCGAGAGAGAGAGAGAGAGAGAGAGCCGCTGTCTGTCCACGATTAATGGGAGTATCGTAGGAAGAAAATACTGGCGTTCTTTTCACGCGAGACGGCGAATCCGCGGTCAGCTTAATCGCCAGTCATCATCTCCATGAATTCTGCAAGAGAGAAATTAACGAGGTTAATCAGACGCGTTCGTCCCTCTATGAACTTTATATCCAAAGAGGCAGAGGTTCGTATCGTGAGACGAGCCACCGTGATCTTAAATGTTATTGCAAAGTACCGGTCCTTTTCATTTCTTCGCCGCGCCAGGAGAATGTTTCTCCTGGAAAGCAAGTAGGTCGTATCCTTGCCCCTTTATACCATCCTTGCTCTTCTTTCCGTTCTTTTTGAAAGAAGCTTTGGAAAGCCGGTATTAAGATGTTCGAGGTTTAATCAAGCCCTCGTACGAGGCACCGTAACGAGCTCTATAGATCCGAAAAGCCGAGGAAAAACCGAGGAAAGAAGATCGCGTTGCCGATGTCGCGACCATTCGCGCGAATTCTTGCCGATGACTTCTCGCTGCCCGAGGCATTTACGCGTAATTAAGAGGTTCCAGGGTTTACGTAGACAGAACGGAGCGAAACGAGGACGCTGATGGGACACGACGGGTTAAGGAAACGAGATGCTCACCGTCAAAGTCAACAGTGCCAGAGCCGTCGGTATCAATTTCAGCGATCATGCCGTCCATTTGATCGGGTGTTATCTGATCATCCAGAGCTGCGAGAATCTCTCGCAGAGAGCTCGTTGGAATGTATCCGTTTCCCTCCTTGTCGTAAAGCCTGAAAGCCTCTTTTAGCTCCTTCTGCAGGGCCTCGTCGTCCTCCTCTTGGAAGTGGCAGGCCACCCGATAGAACGAGTCGAAATTTAATTTGCCGTTGCCTGAAAGCCCGACAGTGCACGATTAAAAAACCTATCTACAGATACCGCCGTCTCTCCGTGGCAATTCATCGACAGTGTAAACAAGCACCCCAACCTCCTTTCCGTTTCCGTTTCGCGGTCGCTTTTTGTCGGCGGAAAAATATCCGAGACGATATACTTGGTAGCCTTCCAAGCGGTTCCGTTTACGCGAGCCCGGGAATAAATTTGAAATTTATATCGGCCATCGAAATATAATGCTCGTCGATCGGCCTAACCCGATCCCGAACTCGAATCCCGAACCCGGTTCATGCCCGACGTCGGAAAAATTAGATTCGAATGGGACCTGAGCGAGAGGGGTATCCCGGGTCGATACGCAGTGGACGTAACGGGCGATATCTGCATAATAACGCGTGCTGATAACGCTAGAGCGAGGGACACGATGTCAGCCGCGAGCATTGTCTCGATTTCGGATGCAATTTGGCGAGCTTACGGTATTTCCTGCTGCCTGGCTCGGTGTCACGGATCGTCGTCATGGTTAAGTGGCTCTCGTTCGAGCGTTGTAAAGGCGGACATGGTGGCTAGAGCAATTCGATCGCGGCTTTCTTGAGCAACGTTACTTGCTCGTATCGTGACGGCAACCGCGGACTGGGTAATTTCTGCCTGCACGAAATACGGTTAACCCGTTCGTGTAATCGTGTTCAGCTTGCAAACGTTTGTTTTTTTTATAAGAGTCGAAGCGTTGGCAATCGAGATTACAAACGTACGTAATTTAACCGGAGGTATCGGGACCCGAATAAAAATACCCGTCTTTTCCACGGATTAGTCAAAGACGTAACAGAGGCGCACCCCTTTGCCGCGAGTACTTGACCGAGTGCTTGGCCGAGTAACCGATACATTTGGATTAGCGAGCCTTTTTAATCTTCCTCTCGGATATGCACGCGTGGGTGAGGATCCTTTGAACGACGCAACGTCTAGAGTGTGATTTGTTCCAGCGGGGGCTCCGAGTCGATATACGTGTATGTACGCGGGTGGTGAAATACGAAAAAGTAGGCTGAAGGAAGAGACTGCCTCGACCCAATTCTTTTTTACCGTAAAAAGGAACCCACGACGAAACTCCACGCAAGATATCTCCGCGGAAATCCTGAAAGGGACCATTCTTCCTTTTGAGAAACTAGTCAAAGGAAATCTCGAGGTAGATATCAACGTATGATATCCGCCGTTTGAATAAGCCTGCCGATAAAAGGGGGGTGGCGAATCGTCGTTAACGTTTCGCTTTCGATTACTTTGCCTTCGTCGAGCTTAAATTGTCCATAGCGATCGGCTGGAAACGTGAGCGGGGAGGTAGAAGCTAGGGCTGGTATAGGTGGAGCTATTAAAATTGATTAGGAGGACTAAAATGCCGAGCTTCGTGATACGAATAATACCGAACCTCTCGGCTAGAAAAGCGTAGGAAAAGTTTGCGCGTTCGCGTCGTTCAGCTTTCGTTACCTTTGTAAAACGCGTGCTTCCCCGTGTTTCAGCCATTATATCATGAATTATTTGGCCCCGTTCGGTCGAACGGAGGCATCGATCCACGGAGCAGCGACGTCGGTCCAAAAATTGCTATAACACTCGCGAGAGGGGAATGGAAAACGGCAGATTGGTCCGAATGGACGCGCGTTTCGAGTCGCTCGCACCCCCGAAATCCGAATTTGCCATACCTTCTTCGTCCTCTTGCTTCAGTAAAACCTCCAACTCGTGATCGTCGAAAGTGTGCCCCAGGGTGTTGAGAATCGTTCTTACTTTTTCCTTCTCGATCCGGCCAGACTTTGTCGAATCGAACATGGAGAAGGCTCTCCTGAGCACTGTAAAATACAACGAATCTCCGCTCTTATCGCGTTTATCGTTTATTTTCCTGCTCGATGTGTCTCGAGAGCCGAAACGGATGACTTTGAGAATCGTTGGGCGCGGTTGGAAAAATTGTAGCCAGAACCTTGAGGAAAATTCGCGGAGGCGTCGTCACACCGGACTCGCGTATTTATTTACACGGTGTGCCAGCGGCGTGTATTAAAATAACGGGGCCAAGTCAATCAGCGGTTTATTTTGCGATACGGAGTCTCGGATTGCGCAACTCGTGCGCCGCGTAGAACCGTGACGCGTTCCGATGCTCCGTGGTGGAAGAACGGGAACGCGTGGGCAGTTGCGAAAAGAACGTAGGTAGAACGTTTTTAAGGAATTTCGCGTAAAAACGTGAATCACGATGGCCCGTTGTTCGGTCGTCGCCGCGATAAATCGATTCGATTTGGCAGAGCTTTCGTAATCCCGTCTGGTCCCACGTACAGGCGACAAATCTTAATGAGTAACCGTACCGTCTGAGGATCAGTCCTTTGAAGTTGCGACGCCTCGCAATAGCCGATGTAAAATGCAGATCAGCTGCGACCTAAATCTTAAACATTCTCGACCTTCTTTCCGACGAATAAACCATACTTGTTGACGCGTCCGGGGTTTAACTCGAGCGACAGCGTCGCAGTGTCTATTTGCGCGCGTGCAGAATTCCGCTCCGCTTCGTTTTCGCCAATTACCCACTCAGGTGGTCGGTCAACGCGGTTTTACTTACTTTTAACCTGTTCGTCATCCTGAAACAGAGAAGAAATAGAGTCTGGATATATTTGCGAAGCCTGTGTCGATAAAGCACGAGAGAAGCAGCACTCTTCGTTGGCCGGTATTCACTGTGGAAACGGCAGAGAGGAAATACGACGAGCAGCAACGGCGATAGAACGAATTTTGATAGAGTCTCGTTGAAATTTAATTCTCTGTCTGTCAATTACTTCCGATATGGAAAATCGATCAAAGAATCGCTGGCGTGGCGCCAAACTGCCCGATTTTCTGCCGTTTCGATACGGAATCCGCCAATTAATGCGTCTGCCTGCAACAACGTCGCACAATCGCCACTCGTTTCCACACTTGATTACAAAATAGACTAACCATCTTCGAAGGTGTGCGACAAACTGAACGCTTCTTCCGCACTAGTGGTTTATCCGCACTGAATATCTTTTATAAGCTCAGCTAGAACGCATGGAAGGGGAGGTGAAGAATTTCTCTCATCCCTTCCTGCGAACTATCGAAATTCACAGCTTCTCACAGCGCGGACAGACGACGCCAATTCTCGCTGCTATAATATTACGCTTCGCCGTGTAAACGGTTAACTAATGCGATCGAGAACGTTGCCTATCTCAAGGCCGTGTGTGCGTGCGGCGCGTGTGTACGCGTGTCGATTCATTCACCCTAAAATCTTCGACGTGTTCTGCCACTGCCCGCGAACAGACGCGTTCCACGCGCTCTTCTGGATCTGCCTTCGGGACGAATTACTTAAATCGGCTCGAAACCGAAGGCACACGGACAACGGGGTTATCAACGTCGAGACGTTCCGTTTCCAGAATTTACTAGGTGCAATAGAAAATGAAAGATGCGATCTATTACGCAAGCAGAGCATTATTTAAATTTACAGTTATACGATTGCTCTCTATACGGTTGGGAAGGCCTGCCAAAAAGTTTGAGGGAAAAGCAATAAAATTTTCGTACACCGCAAACGCGGTTGTAGGAGGCGGTGGAGAACATAGCGGCAGCAGCAGCGGAAAGAAGTGGGGATGCTGCTATTTCAAAACATTCCAGACTATGATACTACTGCTTTCCATTCAACCACCACATCGTTTCACGCGATATATCGTCGATTCTTTTTACCGGTTACTAAGAAATTTAATATCCCCCGAAATTCGCGAATTCGTGGAATTATTCTTCGAAAGAATTGCCCGGTTCTCGCTGTTCGCGCGATCGCGCGGAAACGGCCAGGCTTATAAACAAAAGCTGTATCCAACTGTACGTCGAACTATCTTCGCGGGATAATTACAATTCCCCTTTATATCCTCCGTTGAATTCGTCTACTACTATTTATTTTGATTCTTCCCTCGCGGAACAACTGCTCGCGCCGAGGATTGCGTAACGGTGTAACCTGACGCATGGCGAAGCGGCGGAAAGCTTTATTATTACGCGGCAACGATGGTAAACGACAGCAAAGTGCAGTTCTTATTGCGTTTTTTCAGCCCGCGTGTACCGGTGATATAGTGCTTTTCGTAAGAACGCGGTAGACGGCAAACGCTATAATTATCTTGTCAGTCCCACCCACGCGAGGCATGCCATCTCTCCACTGAATTATTATTTGAATAAACTCGCGATATTTTTAGAATGTCCAATACCAATTGAGTCATTCTATATTTATACCGCAGTCTACCTTACCGAGTAATTGGGCAGTCGGTCGACGAACTTGTTTATCCTCTCGTGTCGTTTAGTAGTTCTCACTCCGAGTCGCTCGTAATCTTTTATCCTCCTTCCCATCGGCTTTGATTTTTAAACAGCCACTTTGCACGATCGAGTTCCTTCTTCCGATTGCCGCTATCGTTCGCTCTTCCTCGTGACCTCGATCGAGGATCGCGTTATAGCTCGATCGGCAGTTCCTATGTATCGGCTGACTCGATTTATTCCCTCCCGGCGGGCATCCGCGCCATCGGAATCCGACTCGGTTCCAGAGATTCGAATCTGGTCGATTGTCCGTCACAGAGACGAAAGGGGTAGTTTGCACACTCCTCTCGTCCGTTTATTCCGCGATAACGATGATATTCGATTTACAGATTCGGCCCGCTTTCCATTGATCGCCTCCGCGATTGATCGCTTCCAGGGATCGCTCCCAGGGATCGCTTTCCCCGAAGGTTTTCAAACCAAATTGCACCATCGACGATCGTTTCTGTCTCTCTGTTTACCTTTTCCTCCTCGTTCCGATTAGTTATATAGGCAATCGTTATTCGGAGAAAGGGGGATTAAAAGTAGAAAAAGAGTATCGGGAGGAAGAGCTTTATCGGGCGAGTGGTGATCGAAGGAATAAAGGGAAACGCGTCGGATAATTAATTTCCGCGGGAAAGAGAGGCAAGAAACGAAAGCGAGACTCGGTCACACCGACGACTGAAATCTCGGAAATTAACCATGAATTATTCTATAGCGCGTGATTAGCAGTGAGCCGCGGACAATGGCGTCAGATGCATCCCGACCTCGAATGTTGACTCAACGTTTCCTCAGATTCTTCACGCGTAATTAAAGGTATTGTTCGTCCTGTGACCTTAGATCTTTATCTCTCCGAGGAAAAACGAATTTTTATTCGGATCAGCGAGAAAGGTAGGCGCCTCATTTTTCCCAGAGCTCGTTTCTCGTTAGCGGACGTCCGTATTTTCCCCGCCGTGCGACTGCTCCTGAACCAACGTATCGGAAAACCTTTGCCCGATTAAAACATTTCGCGACCGAGACACAGATTCGTTCCCAGATGCAATGACTAATTGCGGAATATGAACAGAAGGCTGGAATAATTACGAACCAAGGTTTGTCCTGTCCCGTGGATTCGAAAGGCACTTTGTATAGTTCAACTTGGATGCATACGCAAGTCGCATCGATTGCGGTCTCGCGACAGATTCTCTGTCTGAGAATGAGAGAAGATTTTTCTCTCGACGAATTAAAATTCGGACGATCGGTCAGTCTGCGTAAGTTCGTACGAACAGATGGAAAATGTAGATAGAGAGGTACAGACTGCATAGGATATAACTCCGTAAACGGGACGAAAGAGATCCATAAACGATGATGGCCCAGTTTCGCTTTGGGCCATGATAGCAAAGTGCGATCGGTAAACAACGTTATTTTGCAATTCCTGATGCTCACTTTGTCCGCATTCCGGCTGTGCTCGTAAATCCACGCGAACTTTTCCCCAGAGCGAACGCTATCGCTAACGACCGTCTTCGATAACGTCCCTCGAGTCGATGCTCTCTCGAATTCTGATGCTTCTGGCTGTATCGTCTGTTCCGACAAAAGATTAACCATCGTGGGATTGCCGTGAAACTGCTTTGCACTCGTTGCAGTCCAGTCGAAGCTCGATTCCGGGATCGTTTCGCGATTATTCCGCACCGTTGACGAGGAAAAAGAGAAGAAAAGAAACGTTCCAACGCGACCTCACTGACCACCGATTTAATTCGCGCCTGGTACGATAATCCAACGATTCGAACGATGCCGCGTTTCGATTAACCTCGAAATAATAATTGCACCGATTTGTTGACGGAACGAGCAAAGCGCGATACAAGTATCTCCGAGTGTCGGTTATCGATCGTGAAAAATCTAACGAGGATATTTTATTTCCGATAACAGGCTCGCAACAAACCAGCAGATGGAGTCGGCCATGTGAACCAAAAGGGCTCGACGGGTCAAAAAGCTCCGCTGGCAACCGGGCAAAAGGTGGCGCCTGGTGCAAAAGTTGCGGCGAAACCGACACAGAAACCCACTGCTCAGAAGGGACAGGTTAAGGTTACGCCTAAAGCAGCTTCCGTGAAGACTGGCAAGAACAAAAAGAAGGGCCAGAGGCAGCAGTACGACCTCATCGTCACTATCAATTTGGTGAGTAAGAACAACTGTCGACATTGTCAAGCGTCCACTGAGTCGCAGTAGAAACTGACGGCCGTGGTCAGACACGCCGCGCTTTACTCCAATACCGACTAGCCAGCGAGTAGTGGAAACGAATAGCGACTACCAAACGCGTCTGATCTGGATCTTTCGTCACCATTAGATGGTAGCACGGGTCTTGTCGTTAGGATACCTATGTCTTTATCGCGTTATCGTGTCTCGTATATTAATCTTCGTTTATTTATAAACGAATATAAATGAAAAGAATCACGGGTGATTTAACCTCCGCGTATGTCGTAAGCAAAAGGTTAATTCACTGACGCAAGAGCTACGAATAGGACGATCGAATAGAACGCAGAACGAGTATTCCATTATCTAAATTACCATCCTGTATCGATGCTTCTCAAATGTGTGACACCGGTATTTCTTTTTTCTTCCTTTCCTTATTTTTTTTTTTTTTTTTTTTTAACCAAGGTAGATACGAAACTCTCTCAAAAATATTCCTTGCGGTTGAGTTTCACACAACGAAGAGGCTCGGAGTGTGGGTGATTTTTCGTCGCGACGCTCCAAGAATAGTCTCAGACACTTTTACCTTCTCCCTGGAGAAATCGTATTCTCTCGAAGGAAAACAAACGCGAGTCTAACGAGTGTTGTCAATCGCGTTAAATATTATCGTTATCTCTCTCGAGCGACATGCCTGTAGTTCAAGCAACTTTACCCAACCGAGTTATGCAAGCAAAGGATCGTTCAAAGTTAGACTCTTTTGAATATATTGCCACGATGCTCATAATTGCAGTCGTTGTCCGCTTAAATCATGCGCGACGTGGTTGATTCAGAACATCGGCCAGTCAGGCTATTGGCAACGGACGTTGCGACAATCTTTCCCAAGGTGATGCTTACTCGAACAGTCTCGGCCAGGTGCAACGTGATCCCGCGTACAAAGCATTCGCATTCACGACCTAGGACGGGACCCGAGTTTTCCCCCTTTTTCGACGCTCGTCGTATTTTCGCCGATGCACGCCGTTTGGCAAAGTGACCCACCAACGCGAGCAAGTAGCCATTAAAGAAACAGAATGAACGAGCGAGGAGGACGAAGAGCGAAGTAAATAAAGAGAAGACTGCCAGCCAATCGTTGGGGACTACTGACAAGTTAAAAACAGCCGAAGGTTGTCCAAAAGCTCGCACCCGCTTTATCCTAACGCGAATAATACGACCGTAGAAAGTCACGAGTATCGGTTTCGGCGTTCATCGAGACAGACCGCTGATCAGGGTGGGGTCTTTGACTCGCCGCGGTTGATTTACGAACCGGAAGATGATTTATCGCGAGTGCGGCTTGGAAAGTGGGTGACAGTGAGAATTCGCGCTTGCACAGGCTGCACGTGACACGAGATTTTCGCATGATCGGGAGGGGAGAATCAGAATGAACTCGGGACGAGACGAAAGATCCACCGCCACCGACAAGCGGTGACGTTGCCGCTAGCTAGTCCATAAATATTATTTGTGTTCCGTCGCGTAGTCGCGCTAGTTCGATTGACGCGTGGCAGACTGTTCGCGCGAGAGGCGGAAATTTATTCGGACGGGGAGAAAAGCTCGAGCGAGGTTGGAATTAAAAGGCTTAGGCGAAATTAGAGAGAAGCGCGTCGTCGTCGCGACTCCGAAGAGGAGGAACACGGCTCGCGGGCTAGCTCGGTTCCCGGAGACGAACGTAAATTTAAGAGGTGCTTCGTACCGAGTCAGGTGCGGTCGTTGTTAATCGGTAAAATTAGTGGACGTAACGTTGCCCGACATGGCGGACACGGAGAAGAAATACACCACGGCCTATGGGAAGTTGCGAAGACTGACGAGCACCATAGACGGTCAAATCCGACAGATAAGCGTAAGTAACGCGATTCGCGTTGTCGCGATCTCGTCGACACCTTTTATCCTTTAGTTTCTTCCGTCGTTTCTAATTCGCGTTTAGCGATCGCGATATCAGCCGCGTAGTTGGATCTCGCGGCACGGTGTTCAAAGGGATCGGGTAAATATATAAATGTGGCGTCGACACGTACACTCGTAAAATCCGACTGACTTTTCGCGAGTTTACGCGAGCTGCTCTCGGAACTGCTGGAAAAGGACGTGACCCAGTTGAATACCGACTCTATCTACTTCCGAAGAGCTGCGAAGCATCGGAACAAGAGCCTTCGGCTAAGACAGGTCCGCTCGACAGATTCCTGTCTCGTTCCCACACCGCTTACGATTACACCTAGGGATATTCATAGACGTAATCCGTGAAAGTCAATTCGAAGCGACATTCCCGAAGTTTCCGGAATACCGAACTGACGACTTGTTCGTGCTGCAGTTTCCGACAGAAACTGACAGAGGACCGTGTGCAGCGACGCGAATAACGAAAGAGAACGCAGTGTCGATTTTACGTTATTTCACGACACTTAGAGTCCATATACGCGAGGTACTTGAAATACAACAAACGTTTATTTCGGTGGAAATTGCAACATCGTGGAATGCGCCTGTAGCTTATAGATCACTCGATACCTGACTCACGACCGAGCTTAACTAACCCGCACTGCTTATGGTGAGCTTCATTAGTGCTCGGTTCTAGGAAACTATTTCTAAGACGACCGTAGCAACCACAGCGTCGGGGGATTGGTTGCTCGGAGCACGTCGTTAAGCGATTATATTCAGCACGTAGCAATTGCGTCGAAAATTTTCATCTTCTCCACCATCCTGTCCTTTCTCCAACGAAACAACCGTCTCTTTCTCGGCTTCGTTCATCCGACGCATTCTCGCGCGACCCGATTACGTCTCATCGAATTGCCCGGATCGCCACACCTGATTATTAATAATCATGGTCGGAGACCTCTTCCTCGTGTTCCCATCGATGAAAGAAGCCGTGGATAAGCTTATCAGGCAATTGGCCAAAAGCTCGCCCAAAATGACGTACGCGTCGCTCCGTTGCGAGTCCGTCGATTGACGGATCGACGAGATCGGTATCTTCGGCGGTCCATTTTCCACGTGAATTTTAGCAACCTCGTTTCCTTCTTTCACTGCGGCATTTTATCCCCCAACGTGGACGTAAAGTGGAACGGTAACGCGATGATTCGAAGAAAATACGCAGCCAAAGAGGTATTCCTCTCGATGCTATTCGATTCAGCGGATAATCGTGCCTGTCAAAACGTATTTGGGGCATAAATAGTCTTACATTGGCAAAGTCCTTGGTACGAGAACAACCGTGCAAATGCCGATAGCGGTTCGCAGAATCGCTGATAAGTCAATGTTTCTGTAATCGCGTTAGCGGCATATGTTCCCGAATCCCTTGTCTATTAATGCTGATTTAACAATGTCGAGTACAGGCGCGTGTAGAAGGCGGATAAGCCGGAGCGGTATTAGCGCAGGTCAAGCTATTTGCAAGTTAGGACAGGGCCGTTAATTGCGCGAATTATGCGTCTCCCTGTCTAGCGCGTCTCTAACCGATCAAGTACACGATGAAAAGCAGCAGAACGAATTACGCTGATTTACTCGGCCAGCCTCGTCGGGACGGTCCACGTTCCTTGAATAATTTCGCAGTCGGAATTTCGGTTTAATCGTGATTTCCACGAGTCAAACGGCATTCGGTAATTCGCGTTTATCACGCACACCGGGTCGGGAAAGAATTAATCAGCCGATACGGCAATTACCGCGGAGAAAGTTATCCACCGTTAATTTGATCAAATTAATGAAATTTCGAGCGGAATTGGCAGCATTCTGCAAACAGGCTGCAGCGCGCGCTGCCGACAGCCACTGGTGCATGTTAAGTTTTGATGGGACATTACCGTGACGTTTAGAACGGGTTAACGATTCAATTAACATTGCTCGCTAACGTTGCTAAATTATAAAGCACTCTGACTACCCTCTAATCTTACTTACTCTGCGTCTTGTTTTCTTTTCAGTCTGAATATGGACTCACGGAGGATCAAGTGGCCGGTAAGTGGTAATAAAAAATGAAATTTTCCGTTTACCCCTGCCCACTTTCCGCATGGTAAAATCATTCGAACGCTTCGTTCCTTCGAATCGCGGATCGAAACGGAAACGCGTGGAATATTCATCGTTCGCTCAGCGTCGTGCTTCCAAAACATTTCGGCTAAATAACTCGAGTGACCGTGAACAGACGTGGACGCGTGGGCCACGAATTTTTCGCGTTCTCACCGATGAGCAAACGGGCTAAACACACGTATAATAGCTCGGTCACGGTACTCGCAAATTAGAACCGTTGACGATTTTCCCACTCGAAACGTCGGAAGCTCTGCTTCCCTTTGCGCGAATCTATCGTGCGGTTCTGTCCTGCTACCGCGATTAATTAATCCGTGCCACGGTGTGTTCGATGCGTGCTCGTTGAAGCCACGAAAAGATGAACTAATTTGTGAAAGTAGCTTTACGTAAGTATATATCATGTCACTCTCGCTGGTACGTGTTGCATAAAACATGGTTTCGGCCTCACGTGACCGCGATCATTGGCCTTGTGGTTGATTCCTCGGCGAGTAGGAGCTTTTAAAACGTCGCGGCGTATAAGTTTTTGCGATGGCACGCGAGCCAGAGATCACCGATTGCAACGTCGGGAAAACGACTGAAAGAGAAATTGCCCACTCGTTTATGCGCATTAATGCATCGTCTGGTGTTTACGTGGTGATAAACGCAAGGTGAATGCAGGCCGATCTATGCGGCAAACGATAAGATCAAACAGCGACCACGACGTCTAGGAACACGTATTTCCCGGCCGAACCACCTATCGCCCATTCCAACTATAATCTGCCGGACTTTTATGAATCGCTAGATTTGTTTCCTCGCGTGATTTATCGCGCCGCTAACGGAGCAATTGCTTGCTCTGTAATTAAACGGCGAACCGACGTTTACCGACTCCATTCTCCCGAACCGAATTCCATCGGCACGTCAAACGCAACGACTCTTGCAACGGCTCCTTTCTTTTCGCTCTCCTCTATTTTTCTAGCCTATCCCCTGACCCCTTCGCTCGTAGAAATCCAACGCGCAGATTTTCCGCGCAGAGAAGAAAAATCAGACGAATACGTTGCTCCCTTTCATTTCCATGTCCTTCGTGATTCCTGATTGTTCAACGTTCGGTTGAAAAATGCGAATGTTCGATACGCCGTTGTTATTCCGAGGTGGAAAGGCTGTATATGCAACCAGATACAAACACTCTTTTGATGAATGAATGCACGAAAGAAAGGGGACAGTAAATAGAGGAAAAGACTGGAATAAAAGGTAGACGCGCAACAATAGCAATGGATGTATTGTTTGGTTGGCTGTGCCGATGAATCAAACAAGACTACTTTAATGAACGCACGGTCTCGTAAACTATTCAGAATCCTCTTGTCGTGCACGGATTTTTAGCACACGGTGCTGGTCGGACGTAGAGGAAATTTATAACGGCGCATCTCTCGCGAGTTCGTCGTGGCTGGCTACTTGCCCGATGCTCGCGCGATCTCGGCTAGTTTTGCACGACTTGTAACGCGTGACCGAACATGCACACGTATATACACGCATAGCTACTCGTGATTAATAGACATCTAAATTCGCGAATTCTCAACAATGCGACGCCGGGCAAAAGCGTTTGTTGTATATCGTTTTATTGCCAAATCTCTGCCCAACTTTTTTCCCCCCGCTTAGTTTTTATTTACGGCTCGGTTGGAGGATCCCTGGAATTTCCGCCGAAATCACCGCATCGAAAACAGAGGGAGAAATTATTTTCGTGTTTCCGAACTCGATCCGGATGCATTCCAATCTCGAAAGTGCTGCAGAAAAACCGCACCGAAAGCGTATGGTGCTCGGTTCGTTTCGATCAGTTGCAATTTATTAAGGGAAAATGCAACGCGTCGAGCTTGACATTTGATCCCTCGGTAACGATCGTAGTTTAAGCTCAGCGAATGAAAATGATCGAGATCTTGACGTCGTGACCTAACGATTGACGGATCAACGATCAGCTAACGAGTAATTTATCGCTTCAGAATTCAAGGAGGCGTTTATGCTGTTTGACAAGGACGAGGATGGCACCATCACGATGGCAGAGCTCGGCGTGGTCATGCGATCGTTGGGACAGAGGCCGTCTGGTAAGTGAATGTTTAAATCGCTCGAAAAATGCGAATATTTGGAACAATGTCTGCCGCGTGTCGTCCACGTGTACCAAGGTAGATACGATCTGGCTAGAAGCCACGAGCTGACGAAAAGCTACCCACGTGCGGCCAAAAGATATAACGGTAATCTAAACCGCCAACTCAACCACCGTATTGTCTATTACCTATTAGCGCAAGAAGCACGTTCATGAAATTCTATACCAATTTTACGAGGCTGCTTCGCCTGGACGTTACGAGCTAGAACGTATGTACACGCCGCGAGCAATACGTTTTTATCCCTTTTAACCTTTCAAATATTTAAAACGGTTCTAATTGTCGCGATGAAACGATTCGAGTGGTGCTTAACGCTCGTGAAAATTTCAACGGAGTAAACGGTGACGTGGTTCTTAAACGTTTCTCGATTGTACGAGGGCAAAGAGACGGCATCAAAAGTTTCGAGCGGAACGCAAACTTTACGAAAGCGCTTCTCGCCAAATTAATATCCCAAGTGACAATTCGAAGATTTTCTAACATGACGAGAGTTAAACGATAGCAGTGCCGAAAACTAGGTTGCGACAAGAGCTTAGGGAAAATTACCATTCGGCCGATTCTAAGCTGCAAACTCTGATGGCTAGGCGCACGTGCAGACGCGCAAATTAACTGCGCGTCTAGATCTTCTGTCTCCTCGCTCCTCCACGGATCTACAAGGGAAATTAAATGTCTTGCATGAAACGACCACGAATGTACGTGTATTACATGCGGCGGCTAGAACGGGGGACACGGTTTAAACGACCATCTTTAATTCGCTCAACCGGATTATTCTTTCGCGCCAGGCGAATCCACGAATCTCATATCTTGCTAATTTCCCATTTTAGAAACGGAACTACGGGATATGGTGAACGAGGTGGATCAAGATGGCAACGGTACCATCGAGTTCAACGAATTCCTGCAAATGATGTCGAAGAAGATGAAGGGTGCGGATGGAGAGGACGAATTGCGCGAAGCATTCAGGTATCTCGAAATTCCGAAAGACAGTCTTCCTGCAGATGCAAAGGTGTAAGCATTAAAAATGGAATCGTTTGTCTGCCGTCAGAGTATTCGACAAGAATAAAGACGGCCTGATCTCGTCGACGGAACTGCGACACGTGATGATGAATCTCGGAGAGAAATTATCGGAGGAAGAAGTGGACGACATGATCAGGGAGGCGGATTTAGACGGCGACGGAATGGTGGATTATGAAGGTAATTTTTTATTCCAAGGTTACCTCATTAAGCATTACCATAATAAGCGCGACATTTAAAAAATTATCGATGGTGATATCTGCTAGTTCGAGATCACGGTAAATAGCTGTAGAACCGATGTAGCTATTGATAACGCTGTTCAACGCGAATGCGTAATCGAAATTGCTCCTCCAGCTTCAGTTTTCGAAAATTGTGAGTTTTTCGTTAAAACGCACGATTTTTGGATAAAATGAAGTATTACGTAAAAAGTGACAACATTAGCAGGTTCATTCTTATCTTTAAACTTAAGTTAGAGTATCCCGAGATTGTCAATGTGCATAATTATAATTATTTGTGTTTCTGAAGAATTATAAGCCGTCGTCAAAGTTCAAAAATAAGACACCGAGTACTTTCCACGCACCCTCTGCGTTTCTATAAAAAGTTCTTTATTCGGCACGAATTTCCTGTACAGTATCGTATTGTATAGGCTTTTCTGGAGAAAAAACCATGGAACAGAATTGTTGAAACAGTTTTCAATTCCATTAGGTGGATAAAATATTTGTCAGATACGCGTATATGGGGTTTTACCGCTAAGCAACCATTACTCGTTTCTCTAGCCTCGACAGTGCCGTAGCTATCCGTAACCGAGTTCAAAGGGACCTTTGAAAATTTACAAGATATGGAAATGTCTTAAACTTTGTGCGTAGCTCTTAGCTTGGTAACGTTTTTGACCTTTGAAAATTTACAAGATATGGAAATGTCTTAAACTTTGTGCGTAGCTCTTAGCTTGGTATCATTTTCAAAAGATTTGTCTTTGAAAAACGATACCAATTACCAGGTCTCACCACGTGGAGGTGGCTACGCATCGAGGCCCGGACATACGCCCTAATGGCGCAACCTACTGGTGCTATCCGTATCAAAGGTAGCCTAATCTAACTTGGGGCGAATTAAGTTAAAATGACTCTACTGACACTATCATATTTCGTGCATACAAAGGGGATTTCGATTCGGTATACTAAAATTGTCGCGACACTAAGATATATCATTTCTCATAAAAATAAGAAATCAAATATAAAAGACGCGAGCAAGTGAAAATTCGCGACGCGCACGAACGAGTTCGCGATTATTCGAAAGACCGACTAGCCTACGCAACGTACTCCCGTGCACAAGCCAACTCCGCGCCTCAGCACCCTCCCGATCGGGCCTTGCCCACCCTGCCACCGCCGACCTCGCCATGGCTTACTCGATGATCTAAGGCAGCTAACGAACAAGTGAAACACCCAGAGGCAATCCGAGGGTCCTACGCGAGGCCTAACAGACGGAATCACGCGCATGCTCCGTACCCCGGCTCTATGCAAACATAACCACATAGCCACCAAGTGCTAGAGGGGCAGGCAGGCACGCTCTTGCAATGATTCCGACTGCAGGGCCCATCCCCCGGTCGTGTGCACGGATTGGCACCCAGGACGACTAAGGTCGACGGACCCCCGTATTACTCCAGATGCCTCACCAACCCGAGAGCCACCAGAGATCCCGATGCATGACGAGATTGACAGTGGCAGAAATGAGTGTCGGAGACGAGTCGTGAGAATGACTTACGAGGCGTGGAGTTGACGAGTACACGGAAAGTACGCGCGTAGGCTAGTCCGTACTTAAGAACAATCGCGATTATCGCGAGAACAATTGTGTTCTATTTGGCAAACGAGAGGGATAAGAAATGTGTATATTCGCTCCAAGTTAGGTAGCTTACCTTTGTACGAATAGCGCGCACATGAAACTTAGCCTAGTGATCTACCTTATGATTACTTAGGTCTACTTAGGTCTAAACGCGCGCATCCTAAAATGAAAATATATATAAACCTGAAATGAAACGGATTAGTAAGAGAAAACAATATAAATATAAACCAGAAAGAAAAACCAAACGGATCGATCAACCCCACGATGAGACATGAACAACCCAACGATGAGATATAAACAAACTAACGACGAGACATTCGAATATTATACGAAATATTCGAATGCTCGAATAAAAATAAAATCTGACAAAAAAATAATTAAAACCTGAAATGAAACGGATTAGTAAAGACAAACAAAGGAAAAATCGAGAGAGCAACCCAACGATGAGAAATAAAGAAGCCAACGATGAGACATAAATAACCCAACGATGGGACACTCGAATATTATACGAAATATTCAAAATGTCAAATAAAAATAAATAGAAACGAAGAAATAACATCTGAAATAAAGAAAAATAATTAAAATCTGGAAAAACAAAAAATTATTAAAACCTGGAAAAAAAATAATTAAGAGCTGAAAACAAAAAAAAAAAAATGATTAGTAAATTATTTAGGGGGGTGGAGTGTAGGTGGGGTGGCTAGCCCCAACCTCACTTCGAACCCACCCCCTTCGCGCACACGAAAAATTTAGATGTTACACTCCCGAAATCGAACTGACAAATGAGTTTTGCTGCATCGCGTCGCCCCTTATATAGCCGCCGATCGGCCGAGTCCCCCCACCCCGTTCGAAAATTTTTGAACTTTACCGATTCAATTATTTATTATTTTTCCGCCTTGACAGCTGATAATTTTTTAATTTTTTCATTGTTATTACAAATATACGTTGTGTACAATTTATTCGTAACAATATTAATTTGTTATTAACAATCGGTGTAATAATTCATAAACTTTTTGTAAATTATAGGTATATTTTAACACAAGTATACGTCATAAATTGGAGTAATAGCTGCTAATTTATTAATTTTTTCTCTTTTATTATAAATTTGCGGGTAAACAATTTAGCTTATTTTATTTATAAACATGTGTTATAAACTAAAGCTACATTCACACTTCTACAGTGTAAATTTGCATGCTACGAGTAAGTACGTGAAATTATTTTTATTTCCTCTGTATTTTTGGCTAAAATGAAGCATTATACGAAGAGTAAAGATGTTAAAAGTTTCATTCTCATCTTAAATGTTAAGTGAACGATGATTTTGGTGGCATGACTATGACCCTGGTGAATCTAGATCTACAAACAATGGCTGCAAGGGTGCAAAATTCCGCTTACAGCTTGTCGATATATATTTTATCGACCTTTGAATATTGAACATCATTCTAATATTGTTCCTGGAAGGTTTCTTCTGTGGAAAAGCCTACATAATAATAAATTCGTGTCAGACAAAGACCTTTTCGTAAAAATGCAAAAACATGCGTAGAAAGTACAATCGGAGAGTTATTTTTAAACTTCGATGACCAATTATAATTATGGACATCGATAAATTCTGATTACTCTCACGTAGCTTGTAAGATAACAATGAAAAACTCACATTTCTCGAAAACTGTGGGTGATAGAGCAATCTCAATCTCAGATTCGTGTCAAGCAAAGAAAGGTCCACGAGAATCACCTATCGAGATGTTACAAATTAGAGAAAAAGTTCAAATTTGTTCGACAGTGTAATTCGTGTCTTTAAATGATATCTCGTACAGCGAATCGTCGATTAATTTCCGAAACGAATTAAATTTGCTTGCCCACGAAACTTTTTCGGTCGAAACTATGCAATATTTTCGCAGAATTCGTGACAATCCTGACGTCGAAGAATTAGTTCGGTGGCCATGGTGCGAATAAGAAGCTATCCAGCTGCCGGAAGTCTCCGTCGAAGAATAGAATCAAAATCGCTGATAAGTTCCTCCCAAAAATCGTAGCGAAATGGTCATCCTCTCGAACACCACCATCGAAGACATCGATGAAAAGTCGTGAAGCTAACGATATGGAATAGTTGTCGAGGGACTCTTTGAAGGTTATGAAACGAAAAACGCTATACCCTCGATCCAGCAAAGAGAACGTTTAAGCTTATGGTGCACGACACTTTCTCCGCATGAAAGTAAGTGATACCGAAAGACTGAAAACCGTGTCTTGAGCGGTGGAGTAGCGGGTGATGGGTGACACGCTGACAAGTTCCAAGGGAGACAGATAAGGGGAGAGAGAGAGAGAGAGAGAGAGAGAGAGAGAGAGAGAAAGAGAAAGAGAGATAAGAGAAACAGGAGGGTGACTTCCGCAGTTGCACACACATACACGCATACACACCTCGCTCCTTCGAATTAATTTTACAACTATAAGCTAGCGAAACGACATTATACGTGAAAACGAGTGAGGTGCTCGCTCCCGAAACAATCAACTGAGCTTCGTTTAGCGTTTACCTACCTACTACCTATACTCTCTATTAATGCTATACAACGTCGTTATTAATATTATTAGGAATCACTCGATCCTTTTCCATCCTTCACCGATTTCATTTACACGATACTTGTGGCATGACGATCTCGTAAATCGTTCAAACGCGAATCGCTATCGATGGCCTAAAGTGTACTCTAGGATCGCACGCAATGCTGACGCGACGTGGCATCGAATAGTACAAACGGTACTGGACCGAAGTGGTCTGTTTGTTACGCGAAAAATAATGCTCGTTGAGATAGGATTAACGATATCCGCGGAATATATCGTGAAACTAATTGACGACGTCCGATCGATATCGGTACGCTGGGATTGGAAGGTGGGATTCTTCGGATACACGGATCCACGGCGAAACGATCGAGACACTTGTCATCCCTTTCACTTCACTTCTGTCGTTCGATCGGTATTGTTCCTCCAATTTTGTAGATTCGCTTGTAAACGAGACGAATCCTGCCCCGACTCGTTGTTCCAGTCGAATTTCGGGTAACATTAACAGTCATTAACATTCTAGCCGCGGGACTCGATGCGAGATAGCTCTGTAACGACCTGTCTTCGAATTTAGATGAATGTTGTTGGCAAGTAGATTAGTTTTAACGGCGATATACTCTCGTGGCAGAATTTTTAGACGCATGTTACGGCGGGATGCCAAAAAGCAGTCGCTGGAAAGCAAGAATCAATGCAAACAGTAGCGAAATTTCCTTAAGTGTACAACACCGATCGTAGGATTTCTTCGGTTTTAGTTGCGAACCTTTTGTACCAGATTTTTTCCACGCTCGAAGAAAGAGCTGAGAATCTCGCGAGTGTTACCGCTCTTGTTGTTAGTCCCGATGCGAGCTTAGACCCTCACCTATGTCAGCTCTCCTTATACCGAACACCGTCCACCCAAAATCTCGACATTCGATCCCACCCACAGGCCAACCGTACTACGTCGTGCACCCTTAGATCCTTAAGATATGAAGCCACAGCCGTAGGTCGCGGTAGAGGATAGTTAATTAGCGCATAGAGGAAGTACGTACACGTAATAAATGATGCATTATACACATACCTATTATATATACCTATACATGGTGTTACTACCGAAGATAATTGAAGTAACGTTATTATGGATATTCATATATATTTAGTATATACTTATACATACATACATACGTACATATATTATATATACATATACACGTTAGCGACGTACGTCGGTGGTATACTGGCATTGATATTTTTATGGTTTTAAAAAAAATACAAGAAGAAGAAGAAGAACAAGTATTAGTGTCAGAAAGAGAGAGAGAGAACGAGAGAGCGAAAATGTGCGAGTGAATGAGAGAGAGAAATAGGAGTGAAAGAGAGCGAGAGAAAGAAATACCGGTTGGTTGGTCGAAGCGCGGAAGAGAAGCGCGTGTATATAATGAAACATTCAGGAGGGAGATGCGGGGAAACGGGATAAAATAATAAGAGCTCTTATAAGCGTATTACAGGCGATTCGTTTTATCCTTAATGAGTGTCGACGGATGGTATGCGAATATTACTATTGTTATCGTTGGTAATGTTGGTGGTAATAGTTGGAAGCGGTGATTTCACACACGTACACACGACATACACATAGAGATAGACAATAATTGTGTTTTTTAGTTAGGTAACACGCATATAGTTACATTGCGTTGTTCGGCTCGACCGCTGAGTAGGTAAGCAACGAGATTGCCAACATCGCGATACGATTTCAAGTTTCGGAAAGCTTGTCTTCGGAAAACTCCGCGTACTTGCCTAATTACGCGATCGTCCTTTTCGGTTGCCTCACGCCCCTGACCTACGGTGCAGAAAAATTCGAAAATAAAATCAACGAGATCAACTTCGTTTCTTTTATCGCTGATCCATTCCTTTGCAAAAGTCGACCCGAAGATTTAATCGCGTCACGCGTTCCTTCTCGGGTCGATGAAAAATTCAGTCGCAACACTTGTGTCGAAATTATCGTTGAATTTATGTTCAGGACCGTCCGACATCGGCGTGACGCAAAGCTACGCACAACGTAATTCAAAAAGCCGCGGGCTGTGCAAACTACAAAAGAGGATACAAAGAAACTATAACATGCAAACATAAAACAAGACGCTTTGACAGTTAAAACATAAAAAGAGCTCGATAAGTCGACACAAAATAGTAATGTATAACGTCCCGAAGACAATATCTTTAACGATTTTATTAAAGAAAGCTATTCGAGATTTACCTCGAGAGAAGGCCTACGTTTTGCCACGTGTGTCCGAAAAGATAGATTGTAGAGAGATTGTGAAAGAAAGAGCGAGAGGGAAAGGGGATAGGGGTGGAGAAAAACGATAGAGAAACGAAAAGTTTTATGATAGAGAAATTACGAGAAAGGTGCTGTTTAGCTTAGACACTGTCAATTTTCTTCTTCGGTCTATCCATTTGCTTTCGTCTTACCCTGGATTACTGCACGTTCCGTTCTATCCTGTACTTCGCGTGTCTCGGTTATTTCAATTTCCATGTTTTTATCCTCGATTCCGTTCATCGTACAATTCACGGACAATTTTATATTTCGCTCGAATGATTGCGACGAATGGGCCGATTCGTTTAGAATTACGACATGCACGAAATTTCACTGCACCCCATGAGTTTTTAGTTTCATTCTCCACCTTAAAAATGAAACTTATCGATAAGAGTATCGACAAATGCTGAACACAAGTACAAGGAATCGTCAATACCTGTATATATCTCTCCCGAAAATCGTTGCCGAGTCAGAGATCTTGAGGCAGGGACATGGAAGAACGGGGACAGGGAAAGAAGAAACTTGCAAATGTCCATCGGAAGTATTTTCAGTTCGCGAGGCGACACGAAACGCACACTTGTCACGCGCGCTTATAATAGGTACCTCTTTCATTAATACGAATCGCTGTTGCGGTCCCACGAGGTCTCTGACTGCACGTCCTTTTCTTTTTTCGAATCGATTACGTACTTGTCCCGCCATATATCCCCGTGGCAACAAATTTCCTATTTTTCCCCTCCCGCGATCTGCATTAATTCCGTTCTGCGAATATTCCCCGTGCAGATTCGTCCCTTTGATCAAACCCCGGAGCGCAGATTCGTCCCTGAAACATCGTTAATGTATTTCTTTTAAGCGGGAATGGCGGCAAGTAGAGATACAAACAGCCCTATCAGACAGAGTTATCATTGATTAATCGTACCGAAAAGTATTTTTATAGAATACTCTTCGAGCCAGATCCTAATGGTATATCGAGATACATACAACTTCGCATTATATTGTATTCTATATATTCTATTACATTTACGTCAATGTATACGTGCGTGTACAAAAATGTATATCGTATTATATCATCCTACTCTGCTGGCAGATTTCACTGTAGTTGTTACGCGCTTGGACGACGAGCCGAAAATGTTTGTATTCGTCGCGAGACGGCAATTATGCGTTAAATTCATTCTATAAACGTCCTTGAGAACAGTATGCAAGTCTTCCTTTTAATCTGCACTATTCGACGTTCGAGGATGTTTCTAGTATTTAGTTGTACGCCGTACGTTGCTGACTGCGCTGTGTCCCCTGAGGGTCTGTTACGTTTATGCGAAATTATTTTCGGCTAAAGTTACTCCACAGCCTACTCGACTCGATATTTTCCGAGTTTTTTAATACCGAACGAAGAGTCGAAACGTTGATTCGCCTAATCGTCGTGCAAATCTGTGGATCGGACCCGCGACACGTTAAAAGTGCAAACAAAAGAAGGAAACATTCGAAGACTAACTTATCCGAATCAGCCGTGTTTCGAAGATATAAAGGTTATATCGTAAGAATTTTACGTTTCTTTTATATCTGACAATTTTCTTTTTTTTCTTTTTTTTTTATGGAATCGCGAAAAGTTAGTCTTTGCTTGTTTTATTTCGTATCGATCCTCTGGTACTAATAAAGCTTGAGAATGACGCGGCAACGCGAGATGTTCAAGATAGATACGCTTGTGTGTTACGACTCGTATTATGAACTTGTGTCTATGTTTTAGATAAATAGTTTCGCTTACGTGGAAAACAAACGGACTGCGAGCGAACTAACGAAACGTAACATTTTCATAGACGTTTGATACGCGCTGATGAGCCCAGCCGAAGTAAAAATTGCTGTCGGGAGTTGCATAGGATCCTTTCTTTTGTTTATTAATTTCGTCTCTCCTCTTCCTAAAATCCTATGCATTTCTTCGAGTTTTCCACTTCGGTTGAACGCTATTGTTCTAAAGTTTGATACCATTTCTCAACGAATTTGTCGAATGCTCGCATTACATTATAAACAATGTCCGTAATCGAACTTAAGGAATGCGTGCTTGTGGCTTTTTACGAACGACCTCGAACGAAATTACGCGAAAAAATGATTAAGGTCCGCGTAAAACAAAGACAGGGGAAACGAAAATTATTTGACACGAAACGAGTTGAATGATGCAAAGGTAATCAAATGACTAAGTGTACATTGCTAGACATGAAAAAGAAATCTGATTAACTTAGGTGTATAATAATTATAATCGTTATAAATAAGTGTAACTATGTTGTACTAATCGCGAAAACGTCTCGTGTCTTATCAAACAACAGTAAGTCATACTGCTCGAAATATTTTGACTTTTGTCACAACGAGACGATCTTTCGGATTGGTTGTTTGTTAGCATAATCAAATATATCTATGTTTTTCATCCGTTGGCTGTCGTGAAAGTATCCGCGCTTCGCAATGAGATCGAGAATAATCATGAACGACTTAAAGACAAGTACGGTGGTTAAGCGAACTATTCGCAACGATTACGTAAATCAATGCGTTCAGATACCGATTGCATCGTTGAAGCACGAGAAATTTATAATTCGTTGATCAGAGAAAAAGATTTGGTACAGTATCGGTAGAGTTTGGTATATAGTTCGGTACGTAAGAACGGCCACATTGAAGAGCAAATTGCATTAATCGAATTGTCAGGAATGGTGTCAGAGACTTCCGAATGATACTCAATCATCGCATCGCAAATCCTTTGATTTGCCGAGATTACGTTCGCGTACGAAATCAATACAATGCCTTAACATCTTCGTGCGTAAATTCTGCGACATCTAAAGAATATTTCGCAATAAAACGAGGAATTTATTCTTATTCCTGTTTGATTTCGCTGTTAGTTTATAACGTTTATCGAGCAAAATGTAACGTTTACAAGAAGAAAGATGGAATTTCGAAGGAATTTCCTTAGATGTCCGGATATTGTACGCATTGTAATTCTTCCCTCGTACACTCGCTACTGTTATCTCATATTTTTTGTTCATTTCGCCTAACGTAAAGCGATCTAACATAGTAAGCATTGCAGCTAGGCAATCGTTATCGTTAAAACTACGACCCAAACACAATAACGGTCAAGAATAATTATTGTAATAAGAAAACGTCTTTCATTACTTTATTAAACGATCGCGAGTACAAGTCGTGTTAGTTAAATGAATATACGTGTGTATATCCAATATAGGGCAAGTTGAAGGGAGACCCATTCGGTAGGTCTTTGGTTCTTCGTGGGGTGCAAATAACTTTAGAGGATACGGCGTGGGGATGTGGATAAGCTCGTTAAGCTGTAATAAGAATGAAAATTATCTTCGAGATGTATTAAAAAAGAAAAAAAAAAAAAAATAGCGTAAAAACTAAGTCAAGCGAGGTTACACCAGAGATATCGCACTGTGAATGAGAATATTTATATTTTTACTTGAGAAAATGTTATAATAACGTTTGTAATGTCTAATTCCCATCCGGTAAAGAATGTTTATAACGTTATTTTTCTAGAGTATATATCTAAACACTTATTATTGTGTTATGACGAAACGTGCTCTCAAGCGACAGGCAGGCTTGATCTGTTATAGATGCAATACGTATATTTACTCATGATAAGTATTGCGTTTGCTTCGATTATTTCGTCATCTTTACAATTTCTCTATAAGTAGCGTATATGTATACCAATGTTACATGTATAATAGCTCTTATTGAACTCTAAATCTTATCGCGAGTGCTCACGAGGAATGTGCACATACAAGAATACAACCAATGTGTTTCTCGCGGTGTTCATTACAATTTTACTACTGTAAATATTATTTACATTTAAGTTCGAGAAATACGCGAATACCTCTTACTAATTGAAACATTGATGGCCATTGTTTATCGCTGCTAAATAATACTTTTTATAAACTTACGATAACTTTAAAGTGTCTTAATTCACGGTCAGTGACTAATTTTGTTCCAACGTTAAACGATTGTATTACAAAAATTGTTTAATTAAGCTATTTTAAAAGGCGGTAAAATTGGCTATCAATACGTATAACAGAAAGCAAAGAACATTGTAATATAAAACAAGCTCTTTCCTTTCGCTTTATACTTTTATCGTTACTTTCGCTTGAAGGCGATTGGGACAGTAAAAGAAGAGAACGCTTTCAGTTGGTAATTTAAAATATTATTACGTGTCGTTTAACTTTTTCCGTCAATCTACTACGACCATTTATTGAAACGTTCCTTTATAACTTGATAGAAGATAATTTGTTCTCTAACTGCGGTACCTGCGATTGATGGTTCTTACTCAGATTTGCTCCACTCACGTTTCGTCGTAAAGTGGAAAAAAAAAAAAAAATCGGAAGTGCTGGAAATTGTGGCGAGAGTGCAGTATGTATGGTGTTAGCTGTATGAAATCATGTTACGTGTAATGTTATGTACTGTAAGATTAGAATACATCATAAAATGGTGATGGCGTGTACTGCTGGAATGTAATACATGTATCGAGTTATCCCTAAATACAGCCATTTTATAATGGATAATTTATTCGAGGTCTATTCTCCTCTCTATTTTCACCTGTAGGGTATAGAAACGAAATATAAAAGAACAGAATGCCCAGGCATAATAATTCAACAGAGATTATAGATGTCTGACTTAGAAATTGTTTATTAACAGAAATATTAATACCATCATCCATACAAATTAGCTTCTTAGGAGTATCTTAGTATTATGCTACATGAAATATTATTACTCTTACTCGTACTCAAATATTCCAAATATTGAAAATCGTCGATGTGTCGATTCTAAATGATACTTTACCCAAGAAGCGATATTTTTTAAATGAAACAATCAATTTCAAATTTTCACTCACTCACGCGCTAGCTACTATCGAAAATCGAACGCGATCGAATGATTCCCGCGCATTTCACTCGTTAGCGTTCTCGAACATACTCGCGATCATGTGCTGCGATTTTACGTTGTGCTAAAGAAAATTTTGAGGAAAGTAATTAAAAAGTATGAAAATCTCGTTAACTAGGAATTAATCTGAACCAAGAAGCATAAAAGAACACGGGACAAAGGCCATTATCGCAGCCATGACGTCAACAGTACATTTGGTAGTGTAGAACTTAAGTTTGATTATACGAAACCATATATTACAACGTTTTACCTATAGTTGCATAATTTCTTTGCTCTTTCTTAATAATATTCTATAAATCGTATTACAAGTTGAGATATAATATCTATTACACGAATATTGACACTGGGAGATATTAAGATCTCTGGCGTTCGTTTGTAGTTCCGTAAAGGATTATTACCGTTTTTATATTCAATAAGAAAAGAAAGATAATACAAAAAGCACGTGTTATGTAAAAATAGAATAAAATCTATTATTTCCTGTAATGAAACCCATGTAAAGGTTTCGATTATATATATATACCGCGGATAATTTTTTACAGATTAGAGGTTAGATGTAAGTATATAACATTTGGTAGAAATCCGATTACTTTACGTTAGAATTATATACTTCTTTCTTTTTCTTTTAAATTATGAGTATGAAATTATTTTGTAATTTACAATAAACTAAACAATTCATTTTGTGACAATACTGTATAAACAATTACAAAAATGTTATCGCGACTATAACATTGATTAACATTTGAATTCAATAATACAACGAATTTGGATTTTATCAATGCAAACAACTGTAAATAACTAACAAATTGCATAACCAAAGTCATACAAATTTCAATATATTGAGTTAGCTGAACTATATCATTATAGCTCATCCTTGAGTAACGAATATCTGTTTTTACTGGGTGCAAGTTTCTTAAATGTAGACTCTGGCGGGGTTGTAGGTACCTTGATTTGTCCAACAATTTGCGCTACTTCATCACTGCTTGAATCTGGTCCATAATGAAACTCCCTATGTAACTTTCCTGTATATAAATCTTGTAAGAAACTTTTCAGTTTTCCTTCTACATGAATATCATGGAAATTTGGGAACAGGTACATATGTTTAAAACTATCTATGGCAATTAGAGGTAAATCCGCTGGAGTTTTTCCTAAATGATGGAGAGGATGAGCAAATTTCACACCGTCTGCAGTCAAGAAATTTACATTTTCTGAAATAAAATAAAACGTTATATTCCTTTCGAACTAAATCTCCTTAGGTATCCAAAACTCATATTTTACTCACGTTTTTCATCGATTAATGTCCTTGTCACTACATCTTTATACATTTTAACACTTTTAACATCATCAGGAGCGTGAAATAGTATGAGAAAGGGTAAACCTTCTTCTGTTAATTCCTCTGCATTTTCAAACGTGATTTCCCTAACAAGGGGGACACACTTTTCTTGTGCCTCGGAAGACAACTATAGGTACTCCTGGAGGGTGCATAGCTCTGCTTGCATTCCTAGTTGTATTTCCAATATTTAAAAATTGTTCCTACTTTTCATTTATATAGCTTTATCAACCATGACATATTAAGATCGCAAAGTAAAATACTTAAAAAAGGTTAAACATTTTCTAATTAAACAATTAAAAATATTCATGGGTGCTTATCAGGCAAAAATACGGTATTAACATAGAAAAGAAAAGAGACATTACATTTACAACAATCTTCTTGCAATAATGAAAATAAAGATAGTGCTATTTATACCATGCTCAACATCTTACTTACAAAAAGTGGAAATGTTCCCCAATTCCACAGTTTTGAGCAGAGCATGTGCTTGTTAGAAAAAACAGTGGAATAGTTATATTTATTTTGTAGAAACATTAAAGGAAACTTCTTTGGGAAAGATGAACAAACACATTAATTATCTATATTATTCTAATAGATTTCATTAGAATACTTACCCAAAGCCAACATGAAATTGACAATCATCCTTAAGTTCAAAAGCAACTCTTCTAAATATGTTATATTCTGGAACATTCTTTGTATCAAAATATCCAATAATCATTCTTTTTTTATCATCTAAATTATTTAATTCCTTTAAATCATAAAATTCCTTAATAGGATCCTCCAACTGTTTCTTTATAAATTCTTCAAAAGCTTCTACAGACCGCTGACCTCTATACTCCCGTTTAGTTGTTTGGCCATGCCTTATAAGTTTTAAAGTTGGGTATTTAGTGATGCGATATCTTGTAGCAATGGGGGCTAAAAGGTAATATTCTGTTTAGTATTAAATTTCACATATGTGTTACTATAACATTATTTCAATTTCATATATTTATTTCTTTCAATTCTGTTTACTCACATTCTCTTTCACAATCTACTTTTGCCAGTACTATTCTTCCTGGTTCAGGAATAGAATTTCTTATTTTATTCGCAGCCTCTTCAAAAATAGGTGCTAATGAATTACTAAAACGACACCATTGTGCATAAAAATTTATAAATACCAATTCATGTGTTGCTAGAATAACATACAAGAAGCAATATTTACCATACTATATAATATTATCTGTAATAAGTAATATAGATTATAATTATGTATTTTATTTAGAATTTGACTTACCAAGCGTTGAATTAAGATTCTGTTGGGTAAGCGATAACGCGCCTTCGCCTTCATTTGCTAAATTGTTTGGCAGAAATGCCTAAAAAATGAAATACTTAACAGTTTTATGATTTATGAAATATACCTACAACGCGAAGCGCATTAAAATAATACGCGAAGCGTATTAAGATGTCGTAGCCCGTGAAATTTCGGGACACTTAACGTATAATAAGTAAATAAAATAATTTAAATTGGGAAGGACAGGTTAAAATAACAGGAGTGGATTAAAAATTATGTTTTTATTTCCAGTATGATCATTTCGACATTTTCTTTTCTTTTTTTTTTCATTCAATTCAATGTTTTTACTTGATTTAAATCGATGGCTTTAAATTTGAACTATCCACAACAAATGTGTATAATCCCTCGATTTATTTTCAAAGAGTTTGTTTAATCATTTTTTGAGGTTATTTTATGTGTACGTGTACAGGTTATGCCACTATAAAGACAATAAAATTAGATTCGGTATCATTAAAGTCATTCCAAAATTAATGGGTTACAATAGCGGTCAACGGACTTTCTAGAATTTGTAGGTTCTGAAATACGTGTCACAGAGTACGTGTCATTGACGGTATTCAAAAATTTGTAGCACTGCTTGACAAAATAATACGATACATTATTTTAATCAGTACTTACCAATAAACAGGCAAGTAGAAGTATTTTGAAATCAAAAATATCACAGAAGACCAACATATTGTGATCTTATAATATAAAATTGATCAGGCAATAACTTTTTGAGTAACCATCAGTAAGCAGCTTCCTTTGCGTCAAATGCCACGAATTTGCGGTAAATCGAAGCCTAGGAAAATATTCTCGAGGCATCGATTTAACAGGGATGGCAAAGGTGTTATATAAATTCTCTATGTAGAAGTTGCACCTGTCTCTTTTTTCTTTGTTTAATTTGTGTATGCTATCGTCGGGTCTCGTTCTAATACCTATCTCGTATCGCAATATCTCTATTTCCCCTAGCTAGTGTTTGCAATTCTAGGACATTTCATGGTATCGCAAACATAACTGTGGTATTTTCCTGACAACCAGCCAATCATATTCCTCTACGTTCAAATGTATAACGGTTAAAATTCCCTAGATGGTTTGTGTTTGTGGCGGGAGTTTATTTCTTGTGTTCTGTTCAATGTTAAACTAAAAAGCTGGGATTGAGGCAGTTTCAAAAATAAATATTGATCAATTATCGTATAAAAGTTCATTTCAAAATAGTTACGAAAGATCGAATTATGTTATAATTGTTATAATAGTGAAAATTCTTATATATGTCAATTCTTGTCATCTTTCTACTATATACTACTAGTATACATATTGGTATAGATATTAGTATAATACTGGTTATCGTTCTAGTATTTAATATATATTACATATTTTAATTATACATTATAGGTACGTATTAATACGTATTAATATAGTATATGAAATTTTTCGTAAAGTATTTTATATTTTACGTCAAATTTTATAGATCTATGATCTACGACAATTAAACCAGAAATTATTTTTCGTACTGTTATATACATACAAAATTATATAGCGATTCTAGACAGCCGGGAATATTACTTACGACTTACAACGGTCATTGCAAAGTGGCGGAATTGCATATTATCAATGGGAACAGATACCATTGCTCGACGAGTAATTTTATACAAATTTTTACAAAATTAATAATATTCAACGAGTTACCGTTTAATTCATGTTTTCGAGGTTTGAAAAGAACATTAAAAATTTCAAATAAATTGCAAATATCGTATATTTAATACATAGCTCTTAGCTTGGCATCGCTTTCGAAAGAGAAATCTTTGGAAAACGATGCCAATTACCAGGTCTCGTCACGTGGAAGTGACTATACATCGGGGCCCTGGTCTTAAGGCCCCTAATACATTAATTGCCCTATTGGGGCATTCCGCGTCAGAAACGTTAATGTAACATACAGCAAACCTAAAAAAATGAAGTTGCTCAAACTTTATTAGCATTGTCCCAAAGGTGTACTAGATTTTGATACTCCACTTTCGTAACACTAATATCTTTCGTTCCGAAAGATTCTTACGTGATTTTAATCCAGTTCAAAGAAAATATGAAAGTATGGAAAGCGCGAGCAAGAAAGAATTGAAATTAAAATCGCAAGGTGCTCGAAACAAACGGGTTCGCGATTGTTCGACTAGCCTATCTAATGTACTCCTGTGTAGAAAATAACTTCTTATTTTAATACACTTTGCCAATCGATTTTCACTCAACTCGAGTGACTGTCAATTCCGACATGTTTTACACTAGATCGATCATATATCGTCGAATCAATGATATTCGCAGCGACAAATAGGGAGGCCCTAGAGCGACTTAGTAGCTGGATGCATCGTACCCCTGTTTCATGGGGTAGAAACCAATTAAGGAACCATCTTATGAGGTCTAACCGCAGACACGTTATACGAGTCTTTAAGGGCCCCGTACCCCGCCGAGTACGCACAGGTAACCAGGTCGACTAAGATAGATAGATCCTCACCTTGACACCGAACCATTATCAGTCTGATAACGTATCGACGGATTTACAAAAACATGGTGTTATCAAGTGTGAAAAGCGTATCTCGCGAAATAATTATATCCAATAAGCGGCAGGGAGGAAAGAAAAGGAAGGATTTGTTTTTTAAGGATTTTTATGTTTTTGTAGTTAGTACTAGTTAATTTGTCCTCTCAGTCACATCTTCAACCGACCGTGATGAAGGTTTAGACCCGTTGTATCCAAAATTAAATCTGTAAATGAGCTTGAGCTGTTGTGCTGCAACCTTCATATATCACGATCATTATCGATTCCATTACTAATTACTGTCCTATTATAATAGTCCATGATTTATTATAAATTTACACTCTCTTGTTATAGACGATATTAACCCTTTGCACTCGGTGATCTTTTCGTTACAGAACATAGTAATTCGAAAACTTTCTGCCATAAAGTCGACAATATTTTCAAAACGGTAAATAAAAGGTGCAAATTAATTGTAAGACGTAGAATTATTTTACCTAGATATTCCACGCATTGTTGGGCAATTTTAAATTCGAGATATTAATTAATAATGATGTTTAGAATTTGATTAAATGGTGATTGAGAGTCGCCTCTCGAGTACAAAGGGTTAATATATTATCGACAGATTTAAGGATTTAAATATTTTTGCAAATTAATCTGTATGTTCGCTGTGCTAGGGTATTTGTGATATATCTATTACCTTTTCTGATTTTCGAGAAAATTTCAGTAATTTATTAATTATGCCGTTGATTTATAAAAGCTCCGGCGCTTCGTATTATAAACCGAGAAAAGTTCAATATATTTTTGGAAACGTTAAAAGTAATTTCTATGGGAAACCTCTGGGTTTTTCTCCTTCGCAGCCGCAACTATTTAACGTTTCCGTTTATTCTTCCTTTTAACTATCGAAGAACATAGGTTTTTCAAAAGATGGACAACTGTCCTTTCGACCGCAACAAACTTACCTGTAAAAGGATTCGTCGCGAAAAGGGCAATAAAACAATCATATATCCGTAATCTCCGTGTAAAAGCGAATTATTGGCCACATAGAAAGCAACAATGACGTTTGCCGGGTATCTTGCCACGTTGTACAATCATGACTTCACGAATCCTCCTACTTCCCGACGAAATTTCAATGTTCAGGTACACCTGGGTGAATCCTCGGTCCTCAGCGATATAATCCCCATTGAACGAGTACGAGGGCTCTCTAGGCATGAACTCCAACAATAATTTATGACTACACGAGACTGCAGCGAAACGCTCGAACGGAGTATACTGTCGTGTAAGCCACGGCTTAACCGTAATTTACAACAAAATCCAATTTTCCCGATTCTACGTTTATTCTGCGGATCTTTCGGGTTGTCCGGCTGTGAACTCCCTAGACTGGGGACTTTTTCGATCAATTGTAACTTACGTTAGTCGAACGTTTGCTGTTTCTTCTTATAAAATTAACCCTTTGCACTCGACGAATTTTTCGTTACAGAAAAATAGTAATTCGAAGGCTTTCTATCGTGGAGTCGACGATATTTTTGAAATGGTAAATGAGAAATCATATGCAAATTAAGGCATAGAATTATTTTTCTTCGATATACCACACATCGTTAGGTAATTTTAAATTTGATATATTAATTAACGCCGATCTTTAGAATCTGATTAAATGGTGACTGAGAGGGTTAATACGTATCTACATAGATGAGAAGTCAGGCCAAGTTAGATTAACACGTCTGATTGAATAGGCAGTACTTCCATAGCGCGTAATCCTGATCGTCCGTGATAAATTGGCACAACGTAGATTCTGATTAACTCAAACGTGTCACGGTGACACTTATTTGCCGGCATTCTTTGATACTGGATCGGGTGCACCACTGGATACTAGTTGAACAAACGAGTCTGTTGAAAGATAAAACCACACAATGCGCCACAGGACTCTGCATCCGACAATATTTCTTTTCCGAGAAAAACTGACGCGACTTTGAAGGCGGCACTGACCTTTGCTGCGACAAAACGTGCCGACTTTTCTTTAAGAACAAGAATATTCCAGCCTATACACCATTCGTAAAGGTGTACGTAGTATTTGGTGGAATGTTTTATTTTTTAGTTATATTTAAAACGTGGATAAACTCGATTCGATTTAGATAGATCTTTTGTGGCGCATCATTTGCCATGTTTTGCAAAGATTGCGTAGCGAGGCACGAGATATTCGCGAAGTCGTTAATTTTATACCAAAAATCTTTTACGATGCTACTTGGAAGGACGTGGGTTCGCGATTCTGCAAAGAAGCAATTATCCATTTTAATTCCTCGTCGACTTGACACGGGGTGTACACGGATGTGCTAGACTGTTTGATCAGTCCGGGCATCGGTGTAGTCGTTTGGGTTTCTTGCGATTCGTTCTCAAAGGTTAGCACACAAATCATATTCAGTCGGTCGTGGTCTAGAATTCTTCTTTTCCTTTTTAACTTTCGGCGATCCTGGCCTATCGTCCTCGGACCCACACCCTTGCAACAAAAGCGGTCGGCACGATTGAGACAATAGAGAAACCACGACTTGCTCCCTGCTAATTAAAATCTATCGGTGAAAGATGAGCCGACGAAGGGTAAACGTCGACTCATTTTTTTTCCTCGAAACACCATTGCTTTTCTCCGTGGTGTCCCTTTTGAACCTTACGCCGGCCATTTTAGCTCCTAAAACTGGATTTTTAACTGGATTAGCGGTCGATTGTACACCGTTGTTAAACATAATGAACGGATTATCTTCGTACCTTCCGTCTCTACGGCATTTCCCTGTTTCTACAGAAAATTACTTCTGGTTTTAGATTGTATAGCGTCATAATATTTGGTTCACCCCCCGTCGATCACGGTTAATAAGATATTCCGAGGTTATCCGTTAATCTTTATATCTCATTATTCCTCTTTGCTTGGAAACTTTCTGTTAGTCACCTGGAAATTTTCCGACCCTGACTCGTGAACTGGCACAACAGCCTTTGATTCGGTACGATCACAAATGCCGAGTTGCGTAATGAATCCGCGTACAATGTGACGGCTTCCTTTGAACGGTGGATATTCTCACGGGTTCCATGGTACCCTCTGATTCTAGTTCTTATTCTGCCGTTTCTTTCCTTTTTTCCTTCTTTCTTCATCTCAAACGCAACAGGTCGTATTGTGTCGAGGGTGTCATTCCCTTCGAACAGGATTGGCGGGAAGACCCCATCGGCTCGATTCTTCCGTCTCGTCTCTAGGACGAAACACAAATTTATGGACTAGGGATCGACGTTTTAGAACAGGTACCATCTTTTCCCTTGTTCTCGCACCTTGCGCGTCCTTAATTCGTTCCCTCGGAAATGTACTTTCGGCACCTTTGTTAATCCGCAAGCATGTATTATTATAGAAATACTTCCGCGTAGGTAACAGAACTTCCGTATATATTGTGCATAATCCGATCTTTTTTCTTATCAATTACGAACGCCGGCCATCTACCAGTCTTTGTTTGTAAATGATCCGTAATAAATGATTATCATAACGCGACTAAGGGAACATCCTTATACGCTACTAAAACTGTTTTCTCTTCGGCAAGTGATTAATGACGAAGCACTGTTTGCTATCCATTTGTCTGAACCTGACCAGGTCAGAACAACGAACCCGCACGCTAATCGGACTGTAAAACGTTATGAGAATCGGCTCAGATAGAGGGTATAGCTTATAACGTAGATCTAATTCCGCTATTAACCTTCCGAGAAAAGGGTACATAATAGAAAAATGAAAATTAACGTCGGCAGGTATAAACTCTTTACATTGACTTTGTAAATATTAGCCGTGTGTACTCGTCAAATATTTAGCCATAGCCAGGTAACGAGCAACTCGAGACCACTTTATCTACAGTCAGAAACTGGTCTGTTTATGTACAAGATCACCCAATGATATTTAGTAAATTCCGTAATCTCTTGTTTACGGCCTCGTAATCCTAACCCGATTAGCACCGATGTATGAGTTGGCGGGATAGATCCGACTAATCTTGTTCCGTGGCAAGGTACACGAACCGATCAGCCTCAAATGGGCTTTCTTCCTTTACAGAGAAGTCGTGAGCGACCACGTTACGCCGATCATCGTGTGAAAACTGCAAAGTCTCGCTCCATTAGCTTCGAAGACTAGTCCCATTGTCGGGTCTATTGTCGGGGAACGTGGCCCTCTCTTTCTCTGTCTCGTTTCTCCTTCGCTATCGTCTATTTCGTTTTTTTTCTCTCTCCCCCTTCCCCTCCGCCGTCTCTTCAACGTTTTCTTCCAGATCCGAGCATAAGTTAGAAACCCGTCAAGACTAGTGACCTGCTGATCCCGATGATGCCTCCTTCGGCCAGGTAAATCGCGTATAAAATTGACCCGTAGCAAGGAAGAAAAGGTTCGACCCTTAATGACGTCTCGGCGAACGGACCGTCATCAGGAAAATGCCTTCGAGTCATCATCTAGCGTAAAGATGCCATTCGGAATTTCACGAAACGAAGGAAAAGGAATTCTCGGAAGGAATAAGGAGCAAAACCGTCGCGTTAAACGCGTGTCCTTTATTAAATTATTTTATTGGCCACTATTGCAGCTATTCTCTTAATCCTTTGCAGCGATGCCCGATCGAAACTTACGACCACCGATTTCCAGCAAACTATAAAAATTTCTGAGTTACGGTAAACTGTAGGAAAGCATTTGCTTTTCAGGAATATTAGTTCCCGTAAACGATAGCTCACGATAATGCGCTCTCGAACCCACGGCCTCTTACAAAAGAGCGCCGAAAGACTGTTATAGCCCAAAAGAAATATGTTACGAGACTTCCCGTGTCCTTTTCGTGTAAAATAACGCCGCCAGGCATTTCCTTAACCCATGCGAGTATCTCGACTCTTTGTGCAATCGATAACTCGAGGATATCGGAAAGAGAAAAAGAAAGCAAAATAGAAGCCGCTGTTTCGCGTGTGCATAAATCCGGGAAGTATATGAGAAATCGGTGGACAGATGATTTCTTATTGCGGATAGAAATCTGACCTGCGTCGTCCTTCCGATTTGCATCGGTCCATCGCTTCTGAATGTCTCCCGAAAATGCGCGGCTTTCGCAGAAACATCGAACGTCCCAACGAATGCACAAAGCGTACTTTACACCCCCGCAGTTCTCTCCGTTTACCGATTGGACACACCGTACTACGTTCGCATTGCAGCCTCGTTCGTCGTTTCTTCGATGACCGATCAGAGAATCGTATCTTTCGGAAAGTGCTAGGTGTCCGAGTTTTTCGCAGATCAGCGGTTTCGAAAATCGCGAAAGGCGCAAAGGATATCGAAGATCGCGAGTGTCTTTTCTCCCAGTGTAAAATGTTCAAAGATGAGGATCGAAGGATGCAAGGAATTTTGTCTGGATGAAAGATAATCTGTAAAGGTGGAAAGAATTTTGGAAAAAATCGTCATTCCCCGAGGACGATCGTCTACGTGGGAGTACTGTTTACCGGCGGAGCAATTTACCCCTGGCCGAGACGTTAAGCGGCTTATTAGGGGACAATGGTTAGCTCGAGCAGAGGAAAGTAAAGGGTTGCTCGGGGCGTGCCCCCACCTTTCACCCTTCTACTGCGACATCGTCGCAAGATTTACGACTGCGTTGCAGTCGCAGTTCTACCAGCATTCGCTCGGACATATGTCAGACAGTACCGTCCAATTTCCATGCTTTTCGTAATCCTGCCAATACTATGCTTTCGATGAATTTGACAAACAACGACAAGTCCCCAGAGAGTCCGCTTGTGGTCACTGCAATATATTCTAGAAGATCGATGGACTGGCTTGTCTCTACGCACACGTGACGTCAGATGATATTTCCTACACACCGGAAATTGATAATCTTTTTCCGGTATGCGCCTGATACATCAGCGAAGCGTTTAATGTCATTGAAACTTGTCCGTGTTGTTGCAACGACTTTATCGGGATTGAATAAATAACACACAAAAATAACGTAGGACCTATGGACTCGCGATAAAACTTGAATATTTTCGCACTCGATCCGAGATTTGCGTTGCTTCGCAGACGCACGACACTTGGCCCGATAACGATGTCCTTCGTCAATTGCCGAAGATACCGAGGACGATGCCACCGAGACAAGATGTTCTTTCAAAGCTGAGTAAACAAGATTAGAGGGAAAGATCATTGGATAAAAATCCGCCGAGTTTATCGCGTGTTTGCAGCGATTAGGAATAGAACATTGACAGCGAACGGGAGGTTATCAGATCCGGGAAACATGGTTCTTTAGAAAAGTTATCTTTCACGTGCCAAGTGCAACGATTTATTCCCGTTGCTGCACCGGCGGATTTGTCGCGGTACCTGCCGTAGATTCCCATCGGCATTGTGCGTTCGGA